>NW_005361873.1:1994494-2010666 GCF_000412655.1 Myotis brandtii | reverse complement strand
CCGTGGCTGCGGGTCGCCATCTTGGTTGGGTTAATTTGCATATAGTCGCTCTGATTGGCTGGTGGGCATGGCTTAAGGCGTAGCAAAGGTACAGTCAATTTGCATGTTTGTCTTTTATTAGTGTAGATTTTCTGGTATTTGGTCATTGTCTCAGTATGTGACTTGGACCATTTCCCCCTTTTTTCCTATATTTGCATGGAGCTCCATCACGATCCTCATGGCGAAAGGATGACTTTTCCTGTGCTTTTAGGAGTTCCTGTGTCGAGGGTGGGAGTGAGCCAGGAACGCTGTCCCATCCTCAGGGTTGTTGCCAGGCATTAAAAAAAGGTGGCCTCTTTCAGGAGCCACCTCTAAGTTCCTCCTCCCTGAATGGTTGAACCTTCTGTCGCCTTTATCCCCAGCACGACTGTTCTGCTCTTAGGTTTTATTTTATTCATCTGGAAGGGCTTTAGTTGAGGACTCTGAGAGCTTTGATTGAGATGGTTCAGATCACCCCTTCCTGCCTCTCCCCTGGTCTTCCCACAGCCCCTCTTGGGATCCTGGAGCCTTTCTGCACATAATACCTCATCAGGGGCCTTGGAGCCCTGCAGCTCAGTGTGGTGTTCCCAGACCCCACCAGAGTGTGATTCCTCCCCAGGCTGTGATCCCTGGTGGGCTGCTTTGGGTTTCCCCTACTCAGACCATCAGATCTCTGCCTCTGCTGCTTTATTAACAGGAACCATACCCTGCAGGGCCAGCCTGCTGGGGAAGGGGAAGAAGGGAGAGAAGAAAGACCTGCCCCCACCTCAACTCCACTTGTTTTTAGAGGATTCCTTTGCATAGATATTCTCTTGCTTCTCCCTTCCTCTTTCCTTCTTCCCCCCTCCTTTTTGTTATATTATTCGGTTTTGTGAGGGGATTTGTAACTATGAGGTGATGGCTATTAACTAAACTTATTGTGGTAATCATTTCACAACATATACATAAATTATTGCATTGTATGCTTTCAACTAATACAATGTTATATGTCAATTATATCTCAATAAAAAGTTGGAATTTAAGAGAAAAGACTGAAATCAAAAAAATAAATTTTAGTGCCTACATAGATGATCAAGTTAATAATTCCTTAATACCATTAAAGTACAGCATAAGGAATATAGTCAGTAATATTGTAATAACTATGTATGGGTATCAGGTGGGTACTAGACTTATTGGGAGGATCACTTCACAAGTTATATAAATGTCTAACCATTATGGTGTCACCTAAAACCAATATAATAGTGAATGTCAATGGTAATTGACAAATTTAAAAATTGTTAGGAAGATAAGTTGGGCTTTAACATGTTTTAAATAAATGTATTTATAAGAAAAGTTTACTAACCTATTAAATATTTACCAAAATATTGAGTTTATTTCAGAGTATGTAGCAACATAATTTTATAAACATCATTAATTTTTCACATTAACAATTGTTTTTATAACTTATATAATTGAGCAGTGCCTCAAAAGTATTTGAAACAAAGGCAAAGAAATTTAGCTGGGTAATACAGTGGTAAATTTCTTAGCATGAGATGAAGTCTTGTCTTCAAGAACATATTGCTGTGTATGAGATGAGTCTAATCTATAATATTGTTGGGAAAGTTTTATCGCTTTGAAATGGTTTTCTTTTGCCTTCAATTTTTCTGGCAAGCAAAAGGCTCTTCAGAAGTCCACTATCATAAAAGGAAAAACATATTTCTGATCTTTTTCTTCCTTGAGTCAAGAGGAGATTATGTGTTCCTCTTTACATTCTCTTCCTTTGAAGCTGATTGTAGTCCCAATTTCCTCACATCTGGTTTTTCTAAGGTAGACTATTTTCCCATTTGTATGCACATGCAATCCCTCTTCAATATATGAAGAGCCTCTTTCATTCCATTACTATTTTGATACATATAAGCAAACTCTTGTCAGTAGCATTGTTATGACTCTTTGTTCATGTCTCCCCTAGATTCTACCAAAGAGACTTTGCTCCAGGCGATGCGTGCACGATGCAGTGTGCAGATGATGTTTTATTGAGTCGTACACTTAAAATATGTATGGTTTTGCAAACCAATGTCATCCTAATAAACTTGATACAAACAAACAAAAAAAGAGATTCATTATCAGAAACCTGTCCTAAAATATTTCAATTAAAGTAAGTTAATGTTTATGAGAGCTCCTAGCATTGCACTTGCTAGACAGTGGATTCTTAATAAAAGTTAAAACAACAGCAGCTATTAACCCCCACTTATGGGAGTTATAAAGCTTATGCATATTTGATACTAAAAAACAAAAACAAACAAACAAAAAACAGAGTGATGGGTCACTACCTTTATTCTGAAATAATTTAGTCTGTTACATTGGTTGTGATACCTCTAACTTTTATTACTTAACTAGAAAGGTTTGGTTGGCATCATCTTTAGTACATGAAAAGTGATGATTACAACTAGCTGTCCTATTATTAGATATCTGTAAAATAATTTTAATATAAATTTAGTCTTTAAACTTCATTATTTTAAAGATTCCCTTTAAAGTCTTTCTTATATTTTTTATTTTTTTTTTCATTTTTAGCAACTTCATTTTTTTTCTTTCTTTTTAAAAAACCTTTATTGTTGAAAGTACTATTTATGTCCCCATTGACCTCTCCCAGCCCCCTTTTGTTCTGATAAAATGTGATGAAGATAAGTTATTTTTATCTTATTTTAAACAATGTAACTCTTTTATTTAAGAGAAATGACAAAGTAGTTGCAATCTAGTACCATCTTGGAGTTAAGGAAAGCTCTTCTAACATGTTTTGCAAAACAAAGAATAGTTGCAAATAGACAAGCCAAATTAATTCCAGAATGGAAATCAGCCATTAGAAAAACTTAAACATTCAATATTGCCTTTTACAGATACGATAAAACCCTTTGTTAAAAATGAGCTGTGGGGTCAGAAGTTCAACTCTTCTAAAAAAAGGGGGGGGGTGATATTTAAAACTCTTCTCTAATTAATGGAGATATTTAAATGTTTAAAGTGTTTAAAAATAATTAAAGAATATCTAATGAGCCTGGCCTATAATTGGTAAATAAAGAAGTGCATCTGATTTTTGCAAAATCTGTTACTCAATCTTTTTTTTTTCTTTTTGCAAGAAAGCTAATGAAGAAGAGTGAAATCCAGTTGGCCTGACCTTCCAAGCTTTAGCATCCACTTCTCAGGAATTTGGCTGAACCAAATTTTAACTGCCAACTTGCATCCAGCAGTATATTTTCAAAGGCTAGTGAAAGCATGTTCCTTGTGAATATGCTTGTAATGCCTTGTCCAGGAGTTGTGGGCATAGCCACATGTGTCTTCCCTCAGATCTTTAGAATACCTATATAGGTACATTAATTTATCCTATATAATAAAAGGCTAATATGCAAATCGACTGAACGGAGGAACAACCTGTCATTATGATGTGCGCTGACCACCAGGCAGCAGATGCTCAACGCGGGAGCTGCCCCCTGGTGGTCAATGCGCTCCCACAGGGGGAGCGCCGCTCAGCCAGAAGCCTGCTCATGGCTGGCCAGTGCAGCGGGGGCAGTGGGAGCCTCTCCCACCTCTGCAGCAGTGCTAAGGACCCCTCATGGGATGTCCGCCCGGATCTCTAGTAGTGATATAATAGCACTACAGGGAAGCATTTTGAGCTTTGGATTCCAAAGAGATGAGACACAATTTGTAGTTTAGACAGGTTGGGCATTGGGATATGGCCAAATGAGAGTTAAGTAAAAAGGAAGATGGCAAAGATGTAGAAAAGTATGGATAACACCATTTTAATAATTATTTTTACATCAACTCCTGATTTCTCCCCAAAACTGACTCCTCTCTTCCCATCCCCTATACTGATGGACCCTGGCTCACTAACACCATGCATTTGGTTCCTCAGGCCCCAAACTTTTTGGGTCATCATTGAGTCTTCTTTCTTTCACATTCCACATCCAATCCACAAGCAAATCCTGTTGCCATTACATCACAGATTACATCATAAATTTGGCCATTCTCACCACTTCCGCTTCTACCACCTGAGCCACCATAATCTTTTCCGCCAGGGGTTTTGCAATAGCCTCCCAATTGGTATCCTCTATCTCTCCTCTGGCCCCATTATTTGCTTTCTTGTGCTAAGCAGCAGCCAGAATGATCCTCTTAAAATAGAAATCAGATTATTTCATTCCCCTGCTCAAACCTACGCACCTTCCCATCACATTTGATACAAGGCCCCACAGCAGGGCTTCTCAAACATGTCTGCACATTAGAATCACCTGAGGAGTACTAAAACATTACTGCTGCGTGGGCACCACCCCCAAGCACCTGAAGTCCGTGTGTTGGGGATGTCTGTGGATTTTTAAAAGTTCCAGGTGTTTCTGAGCCACAATGAGGGTTGGGAGTCCCCTGGCTACCCCTGCAGCCCCATGCCTATCGCTCCACCCTTCACTCCCTCCGGCCCACCTTACTGACTAGCCAAGGATGTTCGAACCTCAAGGCCTTTGCGCTTGCTCTTCACTTCCACTAGCTGCACAGCTCACTCCCTCACTCCATTCAGATCTCTGCTCAAATGTCACCTCCTCAAAGAGTCCTACCCCTGACTCTCCCATCGAAAATAGTTTCAGTCCTCACCTTGTTCTGTTCTGTTGCCCTCTTAATTTTCCTTCGGGGAAGTTTTAATATTATATTACAACTACTTGTTCATTGATGTTTTCCTTCTGTCTAACCATGAGAATTGTAAAATCCAGGAGGCCGGGGAATTTGTCTAATTTGTTCGACAAATACTGCCGTATTTCAAGTTCGTGAACCAGTCACTGGCACACAGGCATGGTAGGGGCTTAATAAATATTTATTGTTAAGTTTGTGTTTTACTATGATAGTCTGGGCAGTGGCAGAAAGGATGCGCCTGCCAGAGATCTGTGACTTCGAAATTAGATTTTGTTTCCTATTGTTGTTTTTGTTTTGTTTTGTTTCATTCTGGCTTTTATGGAATATTCCCACTAGCACTGGGCTGTGAAGCCTCCTCCCAACCGCAGGTGCCTGTAATGTACTCAGGGCCAAGCTGCCCACATGCCCACAGCATCTCGGGAAAATTCCAACAACCTCAGCCTCGGGGCGTGGGGGTGGGGAGTGGGTCTGGTTCGGGCTTGGCTGGAAATCAGCCCAGGCTGGGCGGGCTCAATGGCCAATGGAAAAGCTGTGGCTGCTGTTTTAGTTCCCTGCCACCCCCACTCATGCAAGAGTCTGCCCCTCGATGGGTGTTGAATTAGAAGCCTGTCCCGCAGGCCACAGCTATGAAGGTAAGCTAATAGGCCGCTTTCATAGGAAGACCAGGCTTCCCAGGTGGCTACCTCCCCACCGTGGGGGTGGGGGAGCTGGTTAAGAACTCTTTCTCTGTTACAGTTCTGTGGGACCTGTTAACCTACTCTCCTCACCACCCCCACCCCCTCAACAGGGCCAGGCAGTCACATGGTGTGTCCTGAGGCAGTTGCCCAAAATAGGCTTTAGAAATGTGCACAAACTCCTTTCCTGGAGATCGGGAGACTGGAGTGAGGCAGGAGAGTACAAGAGAGGGCCTGCTGGCCCCTGCAGCCTTTGGAGAGTATTTTAGTAGGCCTCACTCCCCGTGTTAAATTAGCAGCCTGCCCCTCAGGCTGAAGCTTTTAAAATAAGCAAACAGGCTTCTTTCACAGAAAGATTGGGGGTGCCTTTCAGTCTGCTCTCTCTGGGCTGTGCTCTTGCAATAGCTGGTGAGGAACGGCTTCTCCGTTTGTTACAGTCCCGGGAGACCTGGGACTGTGAGCCCTGCTGACCACCAGAACCAGGCAATCCAGGGGCGTCCCCTGCACAGCAGCCACAGAAAGCGGGGCACCAGCTGTGTGCACAAGCTCCCTTCCGGGAGATACTGGTGGCCTGGAGCAAGGCAGAGGGAGAGTGCAAAGATGGTGGGTGCTGGCCTGTGAGGGTTTTGTAGAGTATTTCAGTAGGGTCCCAGCTGAGTGCTGAGTTTGATGCCTGCCCCCTCAGACCGATGCCAAAGGTGGGTGAACAGGTCTCTGTCACAGGATGACTAGGGCATTTCAGGCTGCTGTCTCTGTGCCAGGCCCTGGGGCATAGCCACAATGAGTCCTCCTGAACCCTTAAGAACTATTTCTCAGTTAACTATAGCCTTGTGGGTATCGTGGACACAAGCCCATTTGTTTTCAAAGCTAAATGCTTGGGGGGCTTGTGACTCAGGTGCTGTGACAATTGATGTGCCAGATGTGGGGTTTGAGCCCTTCAGGGAGAAGCTAGGAGTTGTGGGTTCCCTCAGATTATGGTTTGCCATGCCAGCGCTGGGTTTATGGTGAGATTGTGTCTCATCCTCTCCTCAATTTGATGTAGATTTTTTTTTCTCATTTACCCAATATGTAGGAGTTACTCATCTAGTTTTTTGGTTTCTTCCAGAGGAAATTATTCCATTTGTAGCTGTAGATTTTGTGTGTCCATGGGAAGAGGCAACTTCAAGATGCCCCTAAGTTGCCATTTTGAACCCACTCAACAATTGCAGTTTAATTTAATGAATATACATATTGGATACCTATTATGTAGTAGGCACTGTAGGAAGTTCTTCAAGGCAGGGGAGGCTCCCATGCCAATGGATCAAAATAGAATCCAGACCACAGCATGTGCTATATACATAATGTGGGAACATAGGGATTGTCACATTGATATATCTTCAGGAAGTTTCTTAAATACATAAGTTTATTGATGTGGAACATACCGTAGGTTGGTTAGTTCAACATCCGTAACTTCTTGGTACTTTTCTTGGCTTCAAAAGCTGAAAGGCTAATTATGTTTGCTAAACTCTTGCACTTGGGCTTTTGGGTGCTATTTAAATTCTGTCAGTCAAATGCATAAATAGAAGAGTAATTCAGTAATGAATTAAATGGGGAAAGAAACAGTGATACACTACCTATTCACATTGCTGGAGTGGACTGAGCAGATACTACATGGCTCAGCAATTCCTGTAGCCACTTTCCAATCCCAAGATCATTGTGTTTATCATATTTGGGAGGCTATGCACTACTTCACTATCCCACTTGGGTGCTGTTGCCTTAATTTTTTAAAGTCATATTTGCTGAATATAGCAAGTTTCTTCTGCGAGATTCATTGATCTTCTTGCTACTATTGGTTTATAGTTTTTGTCAATTTTGGCAAAATTTGAGGCATTATTCCTTCAAATATTCCCTTCCTCCCTTGAAGTTATCCCCAGAGCTCACTGATGCTTTTATTATTAGTAGTAGTATTGTTACGTATTTTTCTCTTTGTATTTTATTTTTGATACTTCTTTCTAAAATATCTAACATTCCTTTAGTTTTATCCAGTGTATTTTTCATCTCACATGTGTTAGGGAATTATAAAATGGGCCCCCAAGAGATTTTTGCCCTAATCCCCAGAACTGTGAATATGATGAAATCTCACTCCCAATTATGTAGTTACATGGCAAAAGGAATTTTTCAAATGTAGTCAAGGTTACTAGTCAGTTGACGTTGAGTTAGTCCAGTGGTTCTCAACCTTCCTAATGCCGCGACCCTTTAATACAGTTCCTCATGTTGTGGTGACCCCCCAACCATAAAATTATTTTCGTTGCTACTTCGGCGACCCCTGTGAAAGGGTTGTTTGACCCCCAAAGGGGTCGTGACCCACAGGTTGAGAACCGCTGAGTTAGTCAAAAGAGAGATTATCTGGGTGGGCTTATTTATAATAATAAAAGCATAATATGCTAATTAGACCAAACATCCTTCCAGACAACTTTCTGGACAAAGCCAGGGCTTCAAGGGAAGCCCGGGTCCCAGGTGCCAGAGGGAAGCCGGTGCCGGCAGCTGGGGGAAGGAAGGCCTACTCTTGCACAAATTTTGTGCATCGGGTCTCTAGTGTAATTATATAAGCCTTTAATGCAAATGAGTTTCCTTAGGACGGTACCAGAAGAGGAAGCCAGAGAGATCTGAAACATGTGGAGGATTCAATGCATTGCTACTGACTTGAGATAGAAGGAGGCATATAAAAAAATCTTAAGAGTTGGTTCTAGGTTCCCAGAGTGACCCCTGGTTGACAGCAAGAAAATGGGTTCCTCAGTCCTATATCCACAAGTAACTGAACTTTGTCAATAACCTGAGTGAGCTTGGAAATGAATTCTTTCTCAGAGCCTCCAGATAAGAGTTCAGACCAGCCATTGCCATAATTTCAGCCATATAAAACCCTCATCATAGACCCCAGGAAGCCCTACTGGACTTTTGACTGATAGGACTATGAACTAATATATGAGTGTTCTTTTTTAAGCTACCAATTTTTTGATAGTTTCTTCACCAGCAACAGAAAACCAGTATGTCACACCTTATAATTTTTATCTCTAGACATTTAATTGGGGTCATTTTTTATATCTTCCAGGTCTCTACTAAGCTTTTTAAACATTAAGAGTGTTATTATAAATCATGTAATATTATTTTATATTATTTCTAATATCCATGTCAGTTCTGGGTCAGTTTCATTTGTGTGATTTATCTACTCATTGTGGATTGTATTTTCCTGTTTCTTTTTCATGCCTTGAAAATTTTGATTAGATGTCAGACATAATGAATTTTACCTTACTTGCTGCTGGATATTTTTGTTTTCCTATAAATATTCTTGAGCTTAAGTTCTTTGGTAACAGTTTGATCCTTTCAGGTCTTTCCTTTAATATCTGTTAGGCAGCACCAGAATTCTGTTTCGTCTGGTGCTAATCATTCTCCGCCGGAGGCTGTACCTTCAACCAATTCCTTGTGAGTTATGAGGTTTAATAGTTTGATGGGTGGGAATAGGCACTCTTCCTAGTCCTGCATGAGTGTTGGATACTATTGCATCTAATTTTTTCAAGTGGTTCTTTTTCTGGCAGTTGTCACACATATATGAGCTGTGCCAAACTCATGCTTTGAGCTTTTAGACTTCTCTATGAAGCTCTCTTCTCTCTGGTATTCTTATAATCCAAACTCTAGCCTTCTTTATCTCCCTGGACTGGACGCTCAGCTCTGTCTCTTAAACTTCAGGTGTCCACTAGACTCCACTCAGATTCCTTTTCCCTGGAAGTTTTCTCGAGGCTGAAAGCTGGACAATCATAGCATTTGCCTCATTTGTTTGTTAATGTCAGGGATTGCTGGCCTTCAGTGTCTAAGGTTCAGTGTCTTGGAAATTCGTTTCATATTTTCTGCAGGTTATTTTTTAGTGTTTTTTCAGGTTCCATCATAAATCCATTTCCTCCATCTTAGCCAGAAGAAGACTATTATTAATCTTTTGACATATAATGGTATGTTGAAATACACTGCTCATACCTAGAAAATATATTTTATATATATATGTATACATATAGTATGCATTATAAACATAAATCAATATGTGGAATGTTTTGTACCTACATTTATTTATGAAATTGTTTCCATGCTGTTTTGACATCCAAATAGAAATAGTTATTTGAATTAGATGAAAATGGTCATTAAAGACAGTAGAAAGGCAAGTTGTGAAAATGAGTGGGGATTGATATTAGAGAATATGGAAAATGCAGAATCATGACAGAGGAGGGCATATTATAAGGACCAGTGAGGTAGTAGTGTGGGAGGAAGAATGGAAGTAAAGATGAGGAGGGATGTGATCATCTTTAGAGGGCATTCTTTATGTGATGAATATGGTTTTTTATACAGAGGGGATGTAAGGCTTTTGTTCTCTAATTTTACTGTGTCCCTGTATCACTCACATCTATATATCTCTTTCTTACATGCATCTATAGGCATATAGCCCTAATTAGAGGATATAATAAATGAGGACAGTTATTCATTCCTTCAATAAGTAATTTGATTCATCTATTCTAATTGAAGCACTGGGCTATAATAAAAGATGCAACTTTTAACAAGGCAGATGCAGTTCTTTGTCCCAAGGATAGTATCTAGCAAGGGGGACAAGTAATAAGCCATTGCAATAGTATGTTGCTAAAATAAAGGTAAATAGCATAATGTTCTCCAGGTCCATTCATGCTGTTGTAAAGGGTAAATTTTTCTTCCTTTTTATGGCAGAGTAGTATTGCATTGTATAAATGTACCACAGCCTTTTTTTATCCACTCATCTACTGATGGACACCTGGGCTGCTCCCAAGTCTTGGCTATTTATGTATATAAAAGCCTAAGCAACCATTACGACTGGATGAATGGCTGGTAGCTATGATGTGCACTGACCACCAGGGGGCAGATGCTCAATGCAGGAGCTACCCTCTGGTGGTCAGTGTGCTCCCACAGCCAACCTCCCACTGCCGGCCAACCTTCCATGGTCCCTCCCCTCCTGCCAGCCCCGATTGGGACTGGACGAGATGGCCCCGATTAGCCCCAATCACTGGCCAGGCCGAGGGACCCTACCCATGCACGAATTCGTGCACCAATTCATGCACCAGGCCTCTAGTTGTAAATAATGCTGCAATGAACATATATTCTTTCAAATTAGTGCTTCAGGTTTCTTTGGATAAATTCCCAGAAGTGGAATCACTGGGTAATTAGGCAGTTCCATTGTAAAATTTTTTAGGTAATTCCATACTGCTTTCCACAATGGCTGCACCAATCTGCATTCCAACCAACAGTGCACAAAGGTTCCCTTTTCTCCACATCCTTGCCAACACTTATTTGTTGATTTATTGATGACAGCCATTCTGGCAAGAGTGAGGTGATATCTCATTGTGCTTTTAATTTGCATTTCTTTGATGATTAGTGACATTGAGCATCTTTACATATATCTTATTGGCCATCTGTATGCTGTATGTCCTCTTTGGAAAAGTATCTATTCAGGTCTTTTGGCCATTTTTTAATTGGGTTGGTTTTGTATGTGTGTGTTTTTTGTTTTTTTGGTTTTCTTTTTTATGTTGAGCTTTATAAGTTCTTTATAAGTTTTGGATATTAACTTCTTATCAGATATATCATTGTAGAATATGTTCTCCCATTTAGTGAGCTGTCTTTTCATATGCTAAGTGAAATAAGCCAGCTAGAGAAAGACACGTATCATATGATTTCACTCATATGTAGAATTTAAATAAAGAAACTGAACTACCAGGCAAAATAGAGACAGCCCTCAAACAGATGAGAGCAGGCAGATATTTCTGGTTGTGCTGGTGTTAGGGTGTTGGGTGGCATGGAGGGATTGAGCAAAAAAGGAGAAAAAAAGAGAGAACTCGTGGATATGGACAACAGTGTGGTGACTGTGGTGGTGGGGGCAGTGGGTTGGGGCAGGGCATAGAAGAGATAAATGGTGGTGGTGGGGGGATGGGGAGAGTAAACAGGAACTGGGAGAACCATAGGGTACCACCTATCTCAGAGTTGGGGTAGGAGTGCTCAAGGAAAGCATCTCTGAGGTGAGATTTGAAGGATGGAGAATTGACTAAGGAAAGGAGGGGACAGAGGAGGCAGGCAGAGGTAGCAACAAGTCTATTGTCAAAGAGAATGGTTTTGTAGAATAGTAAAGCTCAGTATGGCTGGAGCATGGAGTATAAGAAGTAAGGGAATTTATTGGGGGTGGATTTGGCACTTTCCAGAAGTTGGCAGTGTAAGTGGTACCTAGAGACTGGAAAGCACCTATGCCTAAGGATTCCTGGTCACTTGTGTCAAGGCAGTTGAATACGTAGAGTTTGTCTCTTGATCCATAGGCATAATGAAGTGAGGATGAAATAGCAGCCAAGGTATAAGAAGGGAGGATATATCATAGTGACTCATATTTTGGTATTCTAGAATGTAAACCAAACAATTTTTAAATTGTCTAAGTGTATAGAGTTCAAGAAACAGGCTACATTACCTTCTTTGATCGCTTGAGCAAGTATATATCACTCCTTAAATAATTGAAGTGCTTTTTTATTTACAGAAGGCTGATAACTTTTAATTTGCATAATATCTCATAATAGTTCATTTAAAATGATGCACAATGTAGAAAGCAATGTATCATGTAAATTGTTTATGAAGTAAAGCATTCACTTCCCCTAGCCTTGTATTTTATTAGAATAATTTTGATTGTAAAATAGTATTTTCTTTAAGAGAATTTGTATGTATGTATTTATATTAGTTTTCCAAAGATAAGATAAAGGGAAGGACAAAATAATCCTAAATTCTCTATCCTTTGGTGGACAGTTCTCCTAGACAACATAGAGGCAGTGTTGTGTCATGGTCTTGAGCATCTGTCTGGGTTCAAATCCCCGTTCTGCAACTTGATGTGCACAAACTTGAGCAAGCTAAACTCTCTGAGCATCACTTATTGAGGTGTTTCAATAATACTGTTAATATTGAATTGAGAATTGACTTATCTCATTAAGCTACTATTAGGCCCATAGTAAAGGCTCAATAATGAAGGGCTATTATTATTAACTCTTAGAAGAGTGGGGGTAACTGTTTTGGGACCCATTGAGATTTTTATGAAAACTGTGAATGTTTGCTCAGAAAATACTAAACACAGGAGATTTTGCATATTTTTTTCCAGAGTCTCACCTTGCAGCTCTTTCATAAGTAAGAGCAGATGAGAGGGGGTGAGATTCTGCATACAAGGGGAGAGGTGGCTAGATAAGAGCAAGACAGTTGATACATATGAAAAATTGGTAAATTTGATAATGGGAGGATGTGGAATTCTCTTCTGTTTGCATCTATTTTCTCATTGAAATAAGAGGCAAAGCTATTGGTTGGGAATGAGGAGGGAGGGCACGTTGGAGACCCAAGAAAAGAACAGGGAATAATTGTCGGAGAGAGTGAGAAAGTAAGTTGCACAGGGAAATACAGCAGCATTTCCAGGCAGCAATGAGCACCATGTTTGTGATCACAGATTTAAAGTGAGACCAGACAACTGCTTGAGCACAAAGGCAGAGTAGAAGGATGGATGGGTAAAAGCAGGGTTGGGGATTTCCAGATGAGTACCAGGCAAGGGGATTGTGGGTTATGACCATGTTTCTCCTATGACTTCACCTACCCCTTGGTACAGCCTTTGTATGGAGAACATGGATCATGTGGTGACATATAGATCTTCTGTTACCAGTAAGTGATGGGAGATCCATCCTGGGAGAGGTAAGAGCCCCTCTCTTTCCTGCATCTCCCCACTGCTCTCTTTTCAGAATCCTCCATTGCCACGGGGGAAGGAGGTACCCTTCTGAGGCAGGGAGGGAATGTGTAGTCTAGAATAGACAGACACTCAGGTCTCTTTCCGCTTATTACTATGTTAGGTAACTGTACTGCTTATGCTAATTCTATCTTAGGTAACTAAATTTCTGATAACAGAGTGTTCTTTGATAATCAAATTATTGATGCATTTAATAAACATTTCCCATGAAAAAAGTATTGAGTGCATAAGAAGTCATGTTCACAGCAAATTTCCATGACTTTAAGGGGTCAGCTTTCTCTGAGGTTGCATAGGGAAAGAGAAAATTCATGGAAAGAAATCAAGGCTTTTGTTAGGAAGGAAGAAGGAGGGAATGGATGCAGGGTAAATAACCAACAATTCAATCTACCCGGAACTCATGCATTGCTCTCTCTTAGCTCTCCTGCTCACCTAACAAGTGATCTCCCTTCTCTCTTTGGTTCCAGGTTAAAACTGTTCCACCACCTGGCCCCAGAGGTCTTTCATGTCTACCAATAGCATTTCCCTAAAGCAGACTCTCTGGGCACATAGCCTGTACTAGTCTTAGAGACTCTGCCCTCTTTCTTTGTCACTCGGTCTTTGTGCTTTGGTAGCTTGGCTTTTCTGAACAGGATTTTGTATATTCTTTCATTAATCTATCCTCTCCTTGGCACTGTCACCATCCGAGGCTTCCAGGCTCCTGTTTGAGATTCCTGTACTCTTCCCAGTGCGTCACCTCATCATCTGGTTTCTTCTTGTTACTGACTTTGGCATCAACTTTGAAAAATCGAAAACCCAACTATGTTTGATTAATCTTCATGCATTACACCAAATTCTTTAAAATTTCCATTTCATTTACATTATCATCAGGGACATGAACTGAGTAGAAGAGAGAATGTGAGGATGAAAGAAGCAGCCTGGCATATTTACCACAGGCTGCTGCTAGAGAAGCCACAGTTATGATTTTTTAAAAATATATTTTATTGATTTTTTATAGAGAGGAAGGGAGAGGGATAGAGAGTCAGAAACATCGATGAGAGAGAAACATAGACCAGCTGCCTCCTGCACACCTCCTACTGGGGATGTGCCCACAACCAAGGTACATGCCCTTGACCGGAATTGAACCTGGGACCCTTCAGTCTGCAGGCCGACGCTCTATCCACTGAGCCAAACCGGTTTGGCGATTTTTTTTTAATTTATTGATTTTTTTTGAGAGAGAGGAAGGGAGAGAGAAGCATCAATTTATTGTTCCATGTACTTATGCATTCATTGGTTGTGTCCTGACCAGGGATTGAACCTGAAACCTTGGCATATTAAGAAGATGCTCTAACCAATTGAGATACCTGGCTAGGGCCCAGTTATGATTCTTTTAATGTGACAAAATGACTCCACTGAAGCCTTCACAGCCTATAGACTGGAAGATGAGGCTGCACAGTCCCTCATCTACAACATAAATAATGTGTCTGCTTGCTCTGTTTGGGGGAGTTACTGCTGCAGAGGTAAAGGGAAGTGTTATGCCCCTGTAATCACATCCTCACACATTATTCAGTGAATAATTTCAGAGAACTTTAAAGCATGGTCAAAATTTTTCAGAAACACAAATTAGAAACTGATTTACTACAGGGTTGTTGTTTTTTACTCCTGACAGCAACTATATGTCATAATCTGTCAAACTCTTTCTCCAGGAAGGAACATGTGAATGAAGAGGGTGAAGCAGGCTACTTTCCCATGTTCTCTTTCAGATACAATACTTGTTTTTGTCTCTTGGTGAGAATAATGGCACTAGTTTGGCACTTACAGATGCAAACTTTAAGACCTTTAACATATCTTTAAGACACTAATAAAAGGGTCAATTATTATGATAATTATATGATGATGTTAGCCAGCTTTAACTGAGTGTATACTGTGTGCTAGGTATTAATTTATTTAGTCTTCACAAATGGCTCTGAGGGTAAGTGGCATTATTATTCATCTGTTAAAGCTAGGACCCAGAGAGATTAAGTAATTTGTCCTAGTTAACCCAGTTGGTAAACAGCGGAATTGGAGTAAAACCTGATAGTCTGTCTCCAAAGCTCTTGCTCCTAACCATTACACCTTCCTTGTAAGTCTGCTTCCCCCCGCCCTTTATAACACATCCTTTGCATAATAGTACATTGTGTTACTTCTCTTACTTTTAGGACTATTCCTTTGTTTTTTCTCTCTCCTATTTCTTCTCATGATTTCAATGTCCTTTCCATGGGGAGGGCGGTTTATGCCAGCAAAGAGAGGTCTGACAAAGATGTCTGGGCCCGAGGGAGGAAATGGCTGAGTCAAAAGTGGGGCAGAGACTGGACTGGATGCAGTCAGTGAGCATTAAATTGATTCCAGAAAATCAGGAAGATCCCAGGGGCCTGGAAAAAAGTGACCCAGAACCTTGGCAGTTAGAGAGATATATCTCATGGCCTCAGTAAGTGGTCAGACACCAGGGGATGGGGCTACAGACCTGTTTTTCACTTTGGCTTGTCACCACCTGATTCTATTTAATCAAAGTTCTAGTGCCCAGATCATCCGTATGCCTTTCCAGGCATTGTTCCTTTGACACATCTTTATTTTTCCCTTTCAATCCTGTGTTGGGTATATTACCTTGAAGTGCTCCTGAAACCTACCGGATGAAATACCAAAAAATAAATTCTAGAGCAGAAGCTGTTGCTTAGTTGTGTTGTTTTTTTTTTTTTTTTTTTTTTTTTTTTTTTCGTGTGTGTGGTGTTTTTTTTTTTGCATTAAGAATTTATTATACCTGCTATATTTCTGGTCTTAAGTTTAAGAAATTATTCAGATGATAAAGGCACCTATAGCCCCTCTATAGAGGATGCAAAAAACTGGGGGCTGTTTCAATCCTATAAATGTATGTCCATGAGAAAATTCTGGTTCCCATTAGGTGATAATGTTTGTCTTAAATCTAGACCAGTGATACATCTTCAATCTAGACCATTTATTCTTTCTTTCTTTCTTTCTTTCTTTCTTTCTTTCCTTTTCTTTTTCTTTTTCTTTTTCTTTTT
>NW_005361873.1:1967998-1994373 GCF_000412655.1 Myotis brandtii | reverse complement strand
AAACACTGCCTTTATACTTATTCAAAGTGGGTGTATACATTTTTGGGACACCATATATATATAATTTTTTCAATTACGGTTGACATCCAATATTATTTCATATTAGTTTCAGGTGTATAGCATAGCAGTTAGACAATTATGTAACTTATAAAGTGATCTAACTGATAATTCAAGTTCCCACCTGGCACCATCCATAGTTATTACAATATTACTTACTATCTTTCCTACGCTATGCTTTATATCCCTGTGACAATTTTGCAACTACCAATTAGTACTTCTTAATCTCTTCATCTTTTTCACCCAGCCCCCTGCCCCCCCTCCCATCTGGCAACCATCAGTTTTTTTCTCTGTATCTATGATAGACCATTTATTTTCATCAGGAGATTGAGTTTTAGTCAATTGTCAGTAGATTCAGAACTCCAGGGACCAGGTTTCTTCATCTTCAGCACCCATCCCAGGCAGGAGATGCAGCAGCAGCAAGCATGTATTGAAAAATATCCCTGTTCATAAACAACTTTGTAATATTACTATGCTGTTTGCATGGATTTCCTTTGCCCCTTCTCCCATTATGACTGTCAGCTCTTTCGGATTTTCTAAAGAGTTTGTGGGTAGCTCTGTTGGTTAGAGTGTCGTTTGGATACACCAAGGTTGCAGGTTCTATCCCTGGTCAGGGTACATACAAGAATGAACCAATGAATGCATAATTAAGTGGAGCAACAAATTGATATCTCTCTCTCTAACAAAACATCAATAAGACTTTTTTGAGAAGGACCCAGGAAATAAAAAGATTCTCAGGAAACAGAAAAACAAAAACCTTTCTGGAGGAGAGGGAGGCTGACTAACATGGTGACATAAGAGGGTCCTGAACTCCTCTCCTCCCACAGACACACTGAATTGGAAACTACGCTCAGAGCAATTACCTCTGAAAGAAATCCAGAAACTAACTGAGCAGCTACTACACAGTGGAAGAATGAGAAAACACCCCCATCGATGAGTAGGAAAGGCTCAGACTCACTCTTGTCATAAACCCATCCCCAGCACAGCGCCAAGCAATCAGGAAGAAGCTCAAAACTCCTAGCATCTTCCTGATGAGGAAGAACATGATCTCATATACAGAAAACCGTAAAGGCACCGCCAAAAACTGTTAAACCTAATAAATGAATTCAGTAAAGTTGCAAGATACAAAAGTCAATATACAAAAATAAGTTGCATTTCTGTACACTAACAGTGAACTATAAAAAAAGAAATTAAGAAAATTCCATCAAAAAGAATAAAATACTTAGGAATAAATGTAGCCAAGGAGGTGAAAGAACTGTACTCTGAAAACATCAATAAGAAATTGATGAAAGAAAGTGAGACACAAATAAGTGGAAAGGTATTTTGTGCACATGGATTGGAAGAATTAATAGTTAAAATGTCCATATTGATCAAAGCAATCTACAAATGTTTTGCAATCCCTATCAAAAAGTCCAATGGCATTTTTCACAGAAAAAATTTTCACAGAAAAAGACAAATACTGCATGGGATCACTTTTGTGGAATTTTAAAAAAATTTAAAAGTCAAGCTCATTGAAACAGAGTAGGAAGTAGTTGACAGGGGCTGGGTGGGGAAAGGGAAATAAGAGGTTGCTAAAGGAATATATACTTGTAGTTAAAAGATGAATATGGCTGAGGATCTAATGTATAATGAATACAGTTGATAATACTGTATTGTATAAGTGAAATTTGCTAAGAGAGTAGTATTTAAATGCTCTCACCAAAAAAAAAAAGGTAAATATTTGAGGTGATGGATGTGTTTATTAATTTGGGAGGAATCCTTTCACAATGTCTGTGTATATCAAGTCATCATGTTGTACACTTTAAATATCTTACAGTTATATTTGTCAATGACAGCTCAATAAAGCTGAAAGAAATCCCAAAACTCTCTAGACCTTTCCTGTGATTTTGACAGTGGGAGAGAAATGCCATAGGAACAAATTCTATGTGAAATTTTTGCTTGGAGGCCCCCGTAATTACATTTTAATTGAACTACATGTGATGAGAAGTTATGTTTGTCTAATGAGCCCTTGTATTTTCTCTCATTTTCCCATTGTCTTCAGCTGCAGGTCATCTGAGGCGGGAGAATGTGTGAGAACCGAGATTTCAGAGACTGAAGGTGCGTGGCATAAATGAATCATGACTGAAAACACTGCCCGGCATCTTCGCAGGGCCGCATGTGTGTGACAAGAGAGGCGAGGAAGCGGTAAGAGCTGAGTAAAGGCTGTGGGAGGAGGTTAGCTATTTGCTACTGCATGTTTTTATATTCTGGTGAAAATGTTCAATTACACAGCGTGCTTATTTAAATTCATTTTTGCACCAGAGATAAAATTCTCCAAAGAAAGATTATCAACTTGCCTACTTATTAAAAATCAAGCAAGCGGTGGCTGCAAATGTTTAACTAAAACTTTGACTCTTTGGGGGACACTGTGCTGAACTACCATCGCTCAAGGGACCACGTGCAGGTTTTCAACATTGTCAGTACACTCACTCCATCAGCGCGGAGTGGCACCATTTTTTCCTCTGGCCTTTCGCTCCACTGGCTTGTGGCCATTCTCCGTTCTCAAGGTTAAGCTATGAACAAGAGTGTTGTCATTGGAAGCCTGAGGATCTTTCATTTTTTTGCTCCAATTCTGAATAATGTTCACTTGCAATCTCCAGGCTGTCTTTTCACCCATAAAACCAATGTGATTCTCAGGCTTTCATTTTTTTTCACCTGACTAACAGTTTTCTCATCTATTAAATGGAGAAACCAGATTTTGAAGTTCCTTCTAGCTCTCATCTCCTATGACATCTATTATCTGCCCATCTTTGGAAGAGCCGTAAGGGAGATCGTCAATGGGGCACCTCATTTAAAGTAGCAAATGAGTTTCTGAAAAAGTACCTGTGCAGAAAATTATATTCTAAGCATGCTAAAAAAAGGTTTCTGAAGGAAATTTTTAGTGATTTGCTTTGTAAAGTCCTTTTCTCTAGCCTCACCTAATGTGATGTGTTTTGATAGCCCAACTTAACCACTTGTCTGTGGTTTTCTGTCTACAAAATGCAGAGTGGGGCAAGAAGTAGGTTTACAGTTGTTCATATGGAAAATAATAGAATAATTAATAAAAAATACAAAAATAAACTGTTCCATGTACTCACAACTGTAAACCTACTTTTGCCCAACCCTGTATGTACTTGTTTTGCCATGTACTTGTTAAATGATAAAAGCATCAGTAAAACCCATTATCTTCATGGTGCTGTGGAGAAGTCATCTGAAGAGAGTTAAATGTATAGTACTTGCCTCTGGGAGAGTGTCTGATGTAGCAGTTGTAGGTATAGATAATCAAAGGACAAAAACCAAGTTCCTAGTTATAATACTGAGTGACTTCATTCGGTGGAAGGGAGAAGGCACGATCTCCTTCAGTAAATTAAAGAGCACAGCATGAAGTACATCAGGATTTAGGAACCACAGAGGGAAAGGGAGTGCCTCATCAGTTTGGGGACAAGAAGCCTTGAGCATTGATGACCTCTGGGAGATTTGAAGACAGATGTGGGTTTAATGCACCCTGAAGAGGATCCATTTTTCTTTGTAGTAGTAGGCAGAATAATGGCCCCTCAAAGATGTCCATGCCCAATACCTGAAACTGGTGGATATGTTATCTTACGAGGCAAAAGGGACTTTTGCAGATATGAGTAAGGTTAAGGACCTAGAGATGGAGAGGTTATTTTAGATCATCTGAGCGGACCCAGTGTAATCACTTGAGTTTACTAGATATCTTGAGTAAAATGAGAGATCTTTTCCTAGAGATGTGATCACAGAAGAAGGGTCAGAGGGATGGGATGTTGCTGGCTTTGAAAATGGAGGAAAGGGGCACAAGCCAAGGAATGCTCACAGCCTTTAGAATCTGGAAAAGGCAACAAAAGATTCTCATCTACAGCCTTCAGAAAGGAAGACAGCCCTGCTGACACCTTATTGCACTTGATAAAACCTGTACTGGACTTCTGACCTGCAGAATTGTCAGATAATATACATTTATGTGGTTTTAAGCAACTACATTTGTGGTAAATTGCAGTAATAGAAAAACCACACTTACTCAAATTTATAGCCACATGAACAAACAAACAAACAAACAAACAAAAAACCCTGGCATTTCAACGTCAAGTGAATTTATTTAAACAAAATCTATATTTCATCCTCAAAATTCAAAAAGTATTTATATTTTACAATGCTAAAACCAGATCAAAATAAAAGCTGGGTGCTCTTTAGCTTCTCTGACTGCCTGTAGTCTTTCCTCAGCCTATGCAGGCTGGCCTTGTGTTTGTCTTGCCCCTTCCTTGCTCTATACATGAAGCTCTCTTTGGGGATGGCAGAGTCTCTGCCCTTCATCACTAAGCTGTCCTAAGTCCTTCAGTTTGTACCTTGCCATTGGATTTATTTTTGCTAAGTATTTCAATATTTTTAATGGATGGTAAGATATTCTAATCTTTTCCTTGAGAATTTCTGCTTAAACTTAACATGCTTATTATTTTCAAAATATATTTTAAGTGACCTCAGTTTGCTGGGACTTTATTCTTACTCTTCATGTTCCGATACCATTGGCCTTGAATATTAAGACAAGAGGTACCTCTCACATATGAACACATTTTGTGTGATTTGATGTGGAAATAACTCATCATGGTACGGATTTCTTTAGTTACATATTTTCTATAAACTCCTCCTCGGCCTCCCACTTTAGGGAGACTGGATGACTTAATATCTAAAGGTTTCTCCTTTAGCCTTTTTCATCCAGAGATAGGAGTAGAGCCAACCAAGGCATCACTCTTGCCCTGCTAAGCCCAAAGGTGAGGGAAATTCCAAACCAGTGGATTAGTGCAACCCTGTGTTACTTCTCTTGGTATAAAAGGAAAGAGAGAGAATTGTTTGTTCGAATCCAGTTTTTCATGTCAGTGATTGCTAGGAACATGGAAAATATCATAAGACCTTAGCATTCAATCTCTGTAATGCGCCCATTTTCCTCAGTCACAGCTATTTCTGCAAAGAGCAAAACCCCCTCCTATGGTCTGAATGTTTTTGTCCTTCCACCCCAAATTCATATGTCAAAACCTTAACACTCAATGCGATGGTATTGGGAAGTGGGGCCTTGGAAAAATGATTAGGTTATGATGGTAGAGTCTTCATGTATAGGATTAGTGCTCTTATAAAGGAGACTCCACAGAGCTCCCTAGCCCTCCCACCATGCAAGAACATCGGGAGAAGACTTCAGGCTGAAAGAGGGTCTATCGCCCAACCATTCTGCCACTCTGTGCGAAGGAAATTTCTATTGTTTATAAGCCACCCAGTCGGTGGTATTTTATTTTAGCAGCCCAAGTGGACTGCTATAAGACACATCCTCACACTATCTCAATCTTAAAAAGTGTCATTATTAAGTCTACATGGAAGTTTCAGGGAAGTTCTGAAAATGATGAACAATGAGTCCTTAGGAAGAATGGGCACTGGGGCAGCTCAGCAATCAGGCATGGACTGTCTAGTACTTCATCACTCAGTAGCTTTTATTTCTCTTTGTCCTACCACAATCTGAGGCTCTCAGCATCTCAATTCAAATTTCTAAAAGAAGAATATGACTGCCTCCCACCATACCATGGTGGTCTCTGAAACAGTCATCTTGCTTGGGAGAATCACATGGAATAAGCATGGCTTCCTAGGACTGGCCCTTTCTCAGGGGCCGAGCCTGGGAATAATCACCAGAGAAGGTGCTTTGGGTGGAGCAGGACATGTCTGGTCCAGCGATCACGTGGCCCACTCCCACTGTTCCTCCTCAGAAGCATGGCTTCCTAGGACTGGCCCTTTCTCAGGGGCCAAGCCTGGGAATAATCACCAGAGAAGGTAGGTGCTTTGGGTGGAGCAGGACATGTCTGGTCCACCGATCACGTGGTCCACTCCCACTGTTCCTCCTCATACCTTGTTCTACACTTTAGTTTCTTGCCCCTCAGTTGGTCCCTCATTTTTTGCTCTGTTTACCTGCTTTAACCTTCTCACCTCTTTCAGGATGTAACTTCAGGTTTTCTGTTTAGCAGTTTGTTTCCACAAGAGGCTCCCTGGCCTATGCCCCGCTTTGGAACCTATATACCAATATTGTATTTTCCTTACTACCATCAGGAACTATAAGGAGTAGTAGACATTTTATTCCTTTGTTTCTTTAGCAACAGCTCCTACATTCTATATAGGCTATGACCCTATTTTGTGTCTTAAAATGGTCATTCTGGATGCTATATGATGAATGTAAGCCATAAAGAAGCAGGGGACAAAACAGCATGACCATCTTAGAGGTCCAGGGGAGGGATGGCCATGGCTTGACCTAGGATGCAGAAGTGGAGGTTATGAAAAGTGATCGTGCACTGTGAAGTTAAAGTCCATAGTATTTGCTGTGGATCAGATGTGGAGGGTGAGAGAAGGAGAGAAGTCAAGAATAACTCCAAGTGTTTTGGTCTGTTTGAGTAAAAGTTTATGCCATTTCCTGAGCCAATGAATACGTGGGAAGGAACAAGTTTGGAGGATAGGAAAGAGGCATGCCAATTGAGCTCTTGGTAGCGTTTAACATACGTCATTAACCATTGCTCCCTTCTTGAAACACTTTCTTCCCCTGGCTTTGTCCTGCCTTACTTACCACTCAATCTGTTTCTTTTCTAGGTCCCCCTCCTCTCCCAAGTCCACAAAAATTGTAGTAATGTAAGACTATCCTCATAAATTTCTGCCTAGGTTATCCTTTATCCGTTTCTAAATGTATGGGACCAGCTCAAACATCTCCCTCTAAGTCCAGAATTACACAATAACTTCCTCATCATGTCAGCTTGAATATCTAATAGATATCTCAAACTCTTGACTCCACTTTTTGAGCAGAGATTGATATTTCTTAATGAATCTCAGATATTCTATAGGGGGCCTTTCTGTTTCTTACAAATTGTGTCCTTAGATTATCCTGGGAGCTTCTCTGAATTTCTTAGTCTATTGTGATATAATATCACTGGGTAGGGCTTTTCCTTGGCCATTATATGTCTGATTTGGTTCATTCAAGAAACGCTGTTGGAGAACTTTATTAGGGGTTTCTTATCCAAGGCTATCTTATAACTAGTCCTCCAAAATATGCTCATGTAGAAGTAATATGATCGATGACATTTATATACATATGTATATAATATCTTAATCCTGCCCTGAGGATATGCCCCCACTGATCTTAGAGAGGAAGAGAGAGAGAGAGAGAGAGAGAGAGAGAGAGAGAGAGATGGGAAACATTGATCGGTTACCGCCCATATGCACCCTGACTAGGAACTGAACCCTCAATCTTTTGGTGCATAGGACAATGCTCCAACCAACTGAATCACCTGGCCAGGGCAGATCAATGACATTTTATTATAGTGATACCTCTCTAGGCTGATTTTCTTGGTGAAATGTAAAACTCTTCATTATTACTTTTGGGGTTCATGATGCTTATTTTATAGTTTCACCAAATATCTAGGTTTGTATCTCCACTGAATTTTCTCTTATTTAATTATATATAATTTAATATTGAATGAAATAGTTTTAGCATATGAATCCAAGGAGGCAGAATGGTTGGTGAGAAGTGTTTCTTTAAAAATTTAAAATTTTTCTTCTTTGTAGCTAATCAATATTGTTCATATTTGAATTCCACAGGATTTTAAGTTCAAAATAGATTTCAAAGTATGAGTCCCAGGAGGCACCCTGTTTGCCAGTATGGTGGAGGACAAAGGAATAGATTTTGGGAGTCAGATATTTCTGGATTCAAATTCTAGCTCTTCCACTTACCATTGTGGGAACTTGGGCAAGCATCAGTTTAAGCATCATCACCCTTCTTTTTTTTTAAAATATGTTTTCATTGATTTTAGAGAGGGGAAGGAAGGGAGAGGGAGAGAAACGTTGATGAGAACCATTATTGACAGCCTCCTACACATCCTCTTCTGGGGATTAAGCACACAGCCTGGGCATGTGTCCTGACCAGGAATCGAACTGGTGACCTCTTGGTGCATGGGACGCTGCTCAACCAACTGAGCCACACTGGCCAGGGCTCATCATCCTTCTTTAAGCATCAGTCTCCTCATTTGTACTAAGGGGATAACAGCTGCTCTTGCAGTGGGGATTAACTCAGTTGGTGCACGTAACAGGTCAGCACACTGTCTGCCACTTGGTTATTTCCCTTGTCTACCTCCTTTATATTCTGTACAGGTCGCTTTACACTGAATGCATTCAGATTTCAGTGTGGCGTTTCTTACTCAGTTACTTGAAATTAGATTTATACTGACTGTTGTTCTATACTTTTTAAAAAAATAGTATCCCAATCTTGTTGCCAAATAATAATGAATATTAAAAAAATAATATCTTGGGTAACAGGACTCCCCGATTAAATCTAAATTATTTCTCCTCAAGGATTCTAGGGGGATTTTGTGGAGGTTTACATTATCGAACTGAAGAACCTAATATGAAAGAATTCAATTTACACAAAGGAGAGATGTCAGTAAAAGTCAGGTTTCAGGTCAGTGGGCTAGGGCTGGAAGGGCCGAGAGCAAGCTGAATGCAGAGTTGTGGGCCCACATCTTGATTTCAATCAGGGAAGGCTTTTCCTCATTGCATTCTCTTAGAAGAAGACTTTACACCATAGAAAAGTTTGGACACTACGTCCCTTTGGTATTTGACCTTGGGTCCTGGAGACAATTTAATTCAGAAATCAAAATGAGTCATATTCATGCTAACATTATGTGACTATTCTCCTCACATAGCCTATGGTGTTTTATAGGACTTAAGATTCATTTTAATCTAAAATTTGACAGGATTCTTGTTCATGACTATTGTTCATCAATTAATAAGCACACATGACCTCAAGGTTAGTTGAGTTTCTTGCCGTACTTATAAACTTGTATGTCTTATTATTAACGAACAATTTCTAAATTTTTATTAGACACTATTGCTATATCAAAATGACTTTCTTATTTTTTTATCGAATTTATTGTGACATAGGTTTCAATTAGAATTTTTATTAGACACTATTGCTATATCAAAATGACTTCCTTATTTTTATTTTTTGTCAAATTTATTGTGACATAGGTTTCAATTATACAATTTTATAATACATCATCTTTATATTGTATTGTGTACTCCCCGTACCCCCTTCTAGTCTAGTAATCACCATACAGTTGACAAAATGACTTTCTTGAGTCTGCAAAAGTTTGTGTTTATCTCCATTTTTCAATATTACCTTTTAGAAAGCATTCTTTTCATTTAATATCTACTTCTCTTGAAAGAGATATTACATGAAACCATTTCTTTGCTTCTTAACAATTTTCTTGGTTAAAACATCCCACTGCTTTAGATCTCTATTACAAACATAGACATGCCCCCCCTTCTGTCACTTGAATGCTTTTGATATATACTCAGAAACCGAAAGGATAAATTGGGCTGTAAAACTCACAATGAACAGAGAAGGAGCAGCATCCATCAATGCTAGTCCACAGAGAAATTTAAACTTATCAGATATATTCATAAATTATGATTAAGCAACATGGTTTTATTTCTTTTTCTTGAAAGAAAAAGAGTCATATAGATCTCAGGAGGGGAGCCATATTATTGATATTGGCCAAAGTCACCATGTGCCTTCTTTCAGATGAAGAAGTACAAGCTAAGGTTGCATGAGGTCCTGAAAATCCTAGCTATATCCTAGAACAGTGATTTTTCAACTGGTGTGTTGTGACACACTGGTGTGTGGCAAGAATTTTTAAATTTTTAAAGCATGCAATCCCTGACTAGTCAGGGGCACTGACCTCTTTTCCCTTAGATTGTCAAATAAAAAATGACAAAAGCCAACACAACAACAGGTGTCCAGTGTGAATGAATCAAAAGTATACCTATTTTTTTGTCAGATAAGCAAAAGATATATTTTTTGGTGTGCTGTAGAATTTTAGTAATTAGTTTATGTGTGCCATGAGATGAAAAAGGTTGGAAATCACTGTCTTAGAACATATTTTGACATTGTGTTACTTAGAGCTGTGTTCTCCTCATTGAGGTCTCTTCAGTGTAGCAGGAGTTCTCAACCCATAAGTCACTGGAAATACTAATGCTCATGCTCCACCGTAGACAAATCAGAATTTAAATCAGAATTTTCCCTACAGAGTTTCAATACGCTGTCTGGATGAGGGCCACTAACTTTAGGGTTGAATTCAACATTCATTTATTTCTGAGGGACAATAGATGAATATGACTCAGAAGGCAGCTGGTGGCTTTTCATTCTATAGCATGTCCCAAAATTCACGCAAGATTTGAATTTTGCGTGAGCATTAACAACAACAACAAAAAATAAAAGCCTAATTTTACTTGGTTTATTGAATCAGATTCTAATATCTGTTGCCCTTTGATTTCAATCCCTTCAATTTGATAAGCATTACCAAGTACCAATTATGGCCCAGGAGCAGGGACAATGAAGACCAATGAAGAACCACGGCTTTGCGTATGTGCCAGCAAAGCCGTGGAGGCCATTTACCTGATGTGCTATTCCATACATAACCTTATACTGTATACTTTATGAATCAATAAAAAATTTACAATTTTTAATTATAAACCTATGTTTTCTATCAAAATTACTTCTTGCGTGAATTTTGGGACACCCTAAACATCTAGCCTGGTTACTTCCCTGAGTAATTAAACATTTTATGCAGAGATGGTTCTAAACACTTATTAATGGGATCTCCTGAAATATTAATTTGACCCTTACTAAATGGGGGGGTTGCTGCCCCCCCCTTTTTTTCATTCCATTCAGGTGCTAGTGAATTCACATTCACACCTCTGACCCTTCACCCATGCAGTGGAAAAAAGCTGGCTAGAGAAAACTCAAACTGTGTACTCAGTTAAGAGCTGATCTGCATCCTGGCAGTTTCTTTAAGCTGCTCTGGGGGTTGCTGAGTGCTGTCATGGGAGGTTTTCAGCCGAAGCCATTATTAAGGCTCATTAGGATAGTTGAAATGAACTGTTCGTTTTGCTTCCATCTTCACTTTCTAGCATCTCCATTAGTTTTACAGTCACAGCCTGGGCTGCTGGTCCCTGACTCTGACTTTCGTTTACTTTCCTTCTGCGTAGATCCACCAGTTTGGCCCCTGCATAAGTGCCATGCCCCTTGACATGCTCACCGGTTACCCCTACTTCCCTGGAGCTACCATTCATCCTACACTCTTGCTTCCCAAACTCACAACCCTCTTTTGCCGTTCTTGCTCCTGTTGCTCACTTGCCAATATCTTCCTTGTTTATCTTGACATTCATCTGTTCTGACACTTTCCATTCCCAAGCCTGAGCTCTGTATCTGCTCCCTCTCTTGACCTCTCTCCACCTCTGCTAGCTACCCTCCATTCACTCAGGAGACCAAGTTATAAATTTCTACCACGTTATGTGAAAAAGGATTAGTTTTCCTTTCCTAAAGTGATTTAAATCAAGCTGTTTTTGCTCTTGCTATGAAAACCTTTGATATCTATACCTGCCTGCATTATGATAAAATAACCCATTGGCAGATAAACAGAAAATTCTCTAATGTGTAACTAGAGTATAATGTAAAGTTACATACAGGGTGGGGCCAAAGTAGGTTTTCAGTTCATATGGAAAATAGTATAATAATTAATGATAAGAGTAAACTGTTTTGTGTACTCACAACAATATACCACTTTTTACAAAATATATATTTTTATTGATTTCAGAGAGGAAGGGTGAGGGAGAGATAGAAACCTCAATGATGAGAGAGAATCATTGATCTGCTGCCTCCTGCACACCCCACACTGGGGATTGAGCCTGCAACCTGGGCATGTGCCCTGACTGGAAATCGAACTGTGACCTCCTGGTTCATTGTTGGGGTCCAGCCCCAGCAGGTCCAGGGGTCCCCAAAGGTGTGGACGGAGTCGGCAAAGAAGGAAGGACTCGGAGGCAGCGTTCTGTTGATCAGCAGCCTAGCCAGGTTCTCTAGCCAGGATCTCCAGCCAAGTTCTGTCTAGGATCTCCAGCCAGGTTCTATCCAGGTTCTCCTGCCATGTTCTGTCTAGGTTCTACAGCCAAGTTCTGTAGCCAGGTTCTGTCCAGGATCTTTTGCCATGTTCTCTCGCTAGGTTCTGTCTCCTGTTGTCTTGTTACATCTGTATTTATACCAGTTGATTTTAATCCTATCAATTTCTATTCCAAAGGTTAGGGCGTTTCTTATCTCCATTCCAGGGAGTAAAGATTATGTAGCTTAAGCGTGATTGTTCTTAGTTAAAGTGATTAACTACCCGCCTGGCACTTAGTTAAGGGGTTTTATTCCCTCCCTAACTTCAGGGAAAAATCCCTACCTGGGGAAACAACCTTTCTCTGAGAGGTGACCTTGGTTAAAACACATAGCGCCAAGAAGGGGAGCAAACATATTAAGAACAGTATGCCATATACGCCAGGTCCCTTGAAACATATGCTGTGCAGATGTTTCTTCCCTGCAGCGACTATGTCAAGCAGCAAGGGTGGACCGGCTCCCGGCTGTTCATAGGTCGATGTTCAACCACTGACCAACCCTGGCTGGGCTGTAAACTACTTTTGCCCCACCCTGTATACTGATATTGAACACTGGGGCAGCAGGGAGCAATCAGCATGCAAAATACAACCTGAAGTATCAAATAATAATAGTTACATATAGGAGTATAATTACATATAGAAGTAATTAATTTTTCACATCTGGCGAAATACAGCAAGGAAAATAAATCAGAGAGGCTGAAGTCTCAGGTCTGGAAGAACTTATGTCAACCTTAATAAGCATCAGTCTTTGGATAATTGAGCTTTTTTAATAAAAAGGCCAGATCAAAGAACACTTCTGCAGACTAACTGATGCTTTCACCCCTGTGAGCATCATTCCTGCCCACTGTAGGACAGTATCAGGCTGGTGGGTAAATTTGAGGAGCAGTGTAGTTCAGAGCTGTGTCAGACAGTTTATGGGGAATTTCATGAGCAGTCTGGCTCTGAGGGGAAAAGACATGTGTTTGTAGCTCAAATATTGTTGATCTGAGTTTCATGATATATATTCAGTTGGGTCTAATTGGAATTAATGGCTCTCAGGGAGCTTTCAGAGACCATTAAAATTTCCAAGTAGTGAGAGCACACCTGGGAAACAGAATATGTACCATTATAAAGTAACCCTGCTTTTAAAAAACAAACAAAAATCCAACAAAATATGGGTGTCTTTGCCTGTACAGAGAACTAATAGAATTAGAAATACAGATTAGGAAAGTTCAAGAATAATCTTTCCAAGGAAAGCTAGGGCCCAACATGAATATTAAACATTAATGTTTTAAAGTAGAAAAAAAAATCCTCAATTTTTTACAGAAGATTTTCTTAATTAAGCAATTCTGGTCTTTTTAAGTGCCTGGGAAACAAGGTAAAAAATCTCATTGTGGATACTTGACACAATGAGAAAACTGCTGTTTTGTTTTGTTTTCCCTGTAGGGGTAAAAAGGTAACAAGGCAGTTTTCAGATAAGGGACCCCTCTCTATTCAATTTTCAGTCACTTCAGAAGGGGTGGTCTAATTTTTGCTTTGTTATGATATTAAAGGAGGCCACTTTCTGGTAAAATAAGAGAAGTGCTATGGCCTTTTTATCTTATTAAGTAATTAATAGGTCAACCCTTGATTAGAAAATAATTCAAATTTTATTCAGAAATATCTGATTCCTGGCAATTTGAATAAAAATTCCATTATCTTCCAGGAATAATTTTCAATGCTTATAACTTATGCTATTAAGTGTCTTTTATAGCTCATGTAAAAAAAAATTAAAGGAAACATCTTTTTTAAAAGGTTCCTGGAAAATGGTAGGCAGAACATTCAAAGGTATCTATCAGTTTTGGGTTATAGTTGAAGTATTCAGGGGATTTTCATATTGATCTAGATCAGTAGTCCTCAAAGTATACCCTCCTCCCCAACCAACAGCTTTCATTTCACCTGGGAAATTGCTAGGAATGTAAATTTTCAGCTTCTACCCCAGACCTACTGAGTCAGAAACTCTTCAAGTGGAACCCAGCAGTCTCTAGGTCAGGGGTGGGCAAACTTTTTGACTCGAGGGCCACAATGGGTTCTTAAACTGGACCGGAGGGCCGGAACAAAAGCATGGATGGAGTGTTTGTGTGAACTAATATAAATTCAAAGTAAACCTCATTACATAAAAGGGTACGGTCTTTTTTTTTTAGTTTTATTTTAGTTTTATTCAGCCGTAGTTTGCCCACGGCTGCTCTAGGTTAACAAGCCCTCCAGGTGATTCCGTTGTATGCTAAAGTTTGAAAAATGAGTGGGCCTATTTGTCAGTTCATTCATTCCATCGACAAATATTTATTGACACCAAATATGTGCCGGATGGTGCTCTAAGTTGATCTAAAGCAGTGGTTCTCAACCTTGGCTGCACATTAGAATCACCCGGGAATCTTTTTAAAATCCTGATTTCTGGGCCTCATCCTCCAGAAATTCTGTTTCTTTGTTACTAATGTTGTGGCCCCACCCATAACAAAGAAACAAATTCACTGAGGCACAGTTTAGAAATCCTGTTAATCACACTCTGCCCTCCCAAATTAATAGTGTCTCCTTCCTTCCATTTCTTCACCGAATTTGTGTGTACCTTTGTGTTGTGGGTCCTGTGTCCACATGGTCCTGTGTAGAATAGAAATGATTTCCAATGAAAGACTCTAGTTTACTCATCAGCCACCAATCAGCTATCGCCTCTTCGAGTTTACTCAGTCACGAGTCAAATCCGGATGAAATTCAGTCAGTTGAGGTTCATGCCCTCTACCAGGGTTGGTGTCCCTGCTGAGTGTTCTCTTTTTTCCTTCCCGGTGTCCATAATGGGCACTCCTGGCACAGGGCTGGCAGCTGTGCCTGGTTGGCTTTCTATGAAGTCTCACTGTGTCTGCTCTGGACTATCTCTGGCTGGTATTGCTTCTTATCTGTTCTCTTGATATGGTCACAGTCTTGCCACTCTCTTCTCTCTCTACTCCCACCAGTGCTGCTGATCCTCTGAGGTTCACTGATGACCCATAGTCCCCCTGATAGGGACAGAAATAGAATATTTAGGACCAGCTATCATTGTGAGAAATATTAATCATGCTCTGTTAATGTGATTGTTTTGTTCTGATTAAAGAAGGCACATTCTAACCTGGCTGGGAGCTCACCTGGGAAGGCAGCTCATCCTCCCCATCAGGGAGCTGAAAGATTAACAACCTTACTACGGAAACCAGAATAACCAGCCCTTTGAAGACTCCAAGCCAGGGGTCCTCAAACTACGGCCCCGTGGGCCACATGCAAGTACAAATATTGTATTTGTTCCCGTTTTGTTTTTTTACTTCAAAATAAGATATGTGCAGTGTGCATAGGAATTTGTTCATAGTTTTTTTTAAAACTATAGTCCGGCCCTCCAACGGTCTGAGGGACAGTGAACTGGCCCCCTGTTTAAAAAGTTTGAGGACCCCTGCTCCAAGCCCTTTGCATATCACTAGTCCTTTGAAGATCCCCAGCCTTTGCAGACCTGCAGGCCTTTGCAAATCTCCAGACCTCTAAACTGCCCATTTGGCATACCTTTTGCCTACTTCCCATGTAATCTTTGTCCTTCTACCCAATATAAGCATCTGGCTTCTGGTGGAGGGAGAGCAGATTTTTGTGGATGACCTGCTGCTCTCCCTTGCTGCCGGCAGTATTGGGATAAACGCTCCTATATGATTCCATCCTGTCTCTGCTTAATTGGCTCAAGTAGTGACAGGCAGCACAGACCCATTGATTGTCCGGTTACACTCTGGCCTTGCAGCCTCTGCAAAAGGGGCCCCTTTCCCCATAACAGCATTCTCAGGTCGGCTCTAGGACTCTTCATACGCTGGGGTTCTTCCTTCTCAGATGCCTTCCTTACCCCTCTGAAAGGACTCCGGAGATTTTCTGGGTTGGTTTCACTTTGTGCTTGAGTGGAGAATGGGGGTCTATCTCAGACTCTTCCTCGGCCTAAACACAACTTGCTCCAATTGTACCCACCAGCCCAGGGTGGTTCAGTTCCCTGGGGGAGGAGGTCTCCTCCAAGACTTCTGGAAGGAAGTGAAGCTCAGGCCTTCAGCACTCCGGCATTCCCAGTTCACCCGGTTCCGCCTCTTCCCTCGCACTGAAGGGACCCAAGAGAGGAGCATCTCAACCCTCTGGCCCTTTCTTCCTTTTCCCAAGCTTCCTCCCTCAGCCTCAGAATAGGCTTTCCTCAAACCCCTGCCCTCTCCCTACCCTGTATCTCTCTACTCTGTGTTTACAGTTAAAACTCCACAATCCAGCCCTTTATGCTTGACTGATTGTTATTTCAAAGCCCCTCTTTGAGATTTCTGAGAAAAAAAGCTTTCTCTTTTAAGAGTCTAGCTCTTGCAGTTGAAAGCTAGAGATTTTCATGTAAGTTGTGAACCCTGTAAATTAAAAAACCTCATCATAGTGTGTCTGTGACTTGTTTATTTCAGGCAGAGTCACCCTCCCCCTGAAAACAGTGAGCACGTCAGCCTCCCTGCATGGAGAGTCCTAGGTCGGCATGTTTGATTGGGAATGAAAAATAGAGACATTGAAAAACAAATGAAGATATTTTTTCTGCTACACCTCTTGCTTTATAACATTTTGCCTTTTATCATATTTATATAGCTTTTTGTTTTCACATACCTCTTCCATTTTTTCTACTCTCATCAGATTGTCAAATTGAGGTAAGGGTGGGGCCCAAACCCTATATATCTCTAGATACTCTTCAACCCCTGCTGTGATATCATCCATATTCATTGGCCTTTGAAAGCATTGTTTCATTATATTGAGTTAATTCTCAATGTTTTATTTAGTCTTATTTCTATAACATACTCATGATTTTATTGAAAAAATTCTCATTTTTCTGTCTCTTATACCTAAGTTGCTATTTAAATCCTGAATAGAAAATGAAGTTCTCACAGGAATTTACCTCTGATTTCCCGAAGCTTACATTACCTTTATTTATAGTAATGATACCTAAACCACCACCTGGATACTACCTTTTTTTAAAGGGCACTGGCACTCATTAACTTTGCTTAATTAAAAGCACTCAAATATGATTCCCACAGCTATTAACTACCTCCTCATGCTCTCTCCCCCTCCCCCTCTCTCTCCTTTCTTTCTCTTTCTCTTCCCCCCTCTCATCTAAATGTGCATTTTGAATGTGGATGTATAGACCCATAGGGGCCCTTAAACACACAGCTGTCTGAGGAATGGGTCTAGGCAGTTATGCTGAGGAGGGCAGCTAGCTGGCTTGCTCATTTTCTGTCTCATGTGTCCCAACTTCTAGTGGGGACAACAAGAACCTTGAATCAGGTCCCTAAAATCTGCAAGATTAGAGGAATATTAGCAGTTTTTTTCTTGGAAAATGAATCTAAAAACACAGGCTTATATTGTTCACACCAATAAAAAGTTTGTGGATATCAAAAGAAATACTGACCTATCTGTAGTCTTAGTATAGATAGATAGATAGATAGATAGACCTACCTATCTGTAATTATTGCTGTCATTTCATAGATCAATTGCTGCACTTTTATTTCTCATAGTTATTTCAACCATCCAAATATGAAACCTGCATGTATCAGTCAGAGTCTTGGTTCCAGCTGCCTGGAGCAGAAGGGGGGTTTATTAAAAGGATTGTGGTTTGTAAAGAGAACGACCAGAAGTCGGGAGGACTAGCTCAGGCTCTGAGGACCTTGCTGCCCCAGCTGGACGGTTAGGTGCCGCACTTGGGTTCCTAAGTGGCACAGAGCTCTGCATGCTGCTGCTGCTGCTGTCTTCTGGGGACCTGATCTCACTGTCCCAGATCCCACCGCAGAGCGGACTTCCCCTCCCTCCCATGACCCTTGCTCCTGTGCATTGCTAGCAGGAGCAGGTGCATCTGATTTGGTCAGGTGCTGGCACCCTACCTACCTGCAAGGTTGGCTTGGGAACATAAGAACTTACAGTATTGGCCAGGACAGTGGGAGATAGCTCGGCCTCTCAACTGGACTCACAAGGTGGGAAATTTCTCAGGCAAAGTAAAGTGGGGGGGCGGGTTCAGATGAATGACAGTCAAGTGAGAAGAGATGGGGACTTGATTACAATTAGAAAGAAGGTGACATTGGGCATGGAGAAGAACCATTTGTGTCAAATGGGCTTCTGCTTACCCAGGGGAAGATTCGTATGCTTTTGTTCCTAGAATAGAAAGCATTGTGAAGCAATAAATACCTTGGTAAAATTAGTGTCAGTCTCACTAAATCCTAAGTATTTTTATTTTCTCATTATTTTCCTCTGGTGTTCCAAACAGCAAACTTCGGTTGAAAGCCTCTACTCTTCTCTTGACATCATCCCCTTCAGCACTTTGGCTTTATATACTATCTCAGTCTCTCCTCCCCCCCGCCCCCGCCCCCTCTCTGATCAAATTGGGACAATATATGAAGCCCAAATTGTTAAATGGTGAGAGAAAAAAGAAAAAGAACTTTTGACTTACCACAGCTTTCTGACTTTCCATGTATTAGGCATCTAAAGAAAGAAATAAATAATTTAGGTGAGATCATGCTGAGAATATGAAGAAATATAAATATGACAGCTTTTTCTATTTAAGAGAGGATAATTTTCTATCCTCACTTTAAAAATGGATAAGAATCTTTCTTATACTAAGAAGACTCTCAGTTCAATGGGAAGTGAAACTACGATGTCTCTGTTCAATTCTCTCAGAAGTGTCCACAAAACAAGACCAATAACAATAGCAGCAAAGTTACAGGTTTTCAACTTTATCTTTGATCCAGCCAGGAAATATCTGAAACTCTAAACCAGTGGTTCTCAACCTTCTGGCCCTTTAAATGCAGTTCCTCATGTTGTGATCCAACCACAAAATTATTTTCGTTGCTACTTCATAACTGTAATGCTACTACTGTTATGAATCGTAATGTAAATATCTGATATGCAGGATGGTCTTAGGCGACCCCTGTGAAAGGGTCGTTCGACCGCCAAAGGGGTTGCGACCCACAGGTTGAGAACCGCTGCTCTAAACTATAATATATGAAGATGGAAAGCAGATGAGTGAGTATTCAGCCATTTAGAAGATCAGAGATAGGTCAAATCTAAAGGGTGTGTGTGGAGTGGCTGGAGGTTACCAATGAGAAGATGGGTGATTTATCTTGCCAAATTCTGGGAATTCTTAGAAATTGGAAGCATGCAGTCCCACATAGGATGAAAGAGAGGCAGGAGGCCCAAAACAAAAGTCTATTTGTTTAAGAAGCAGTTAGACCCCAACCCTCACCTTTATTCTGAGAGTTAGCTGACTATGAGAATGGAGAGATCCATTTCTTGGAGAAATTTCAGAAATAATTTTTGGGATTGTGGATACCAAGTACAGAGGAAGGCAGTGGTTTGGTTCTGAAGAAATACAAGACACAGTGCATATTTAGTAAGAAGGCCTTTCATAGTCTAACTTGGGAATACGAGCAGCCTGACACCGATCACAACAAGGAGATTAAAGGATTGTTCTCCTAGGAAACTCAGACCTACAAATACATGTATTTGAGCATGTCTCAGTGGAAGAGGTGGATCCCCACCTGATTACCCTAGAATGCAGTTCACTAGTTGTCAGGCTCTGCTCATATAGCAGAGCTTCAAGTCAGCATTATAATGCCTTGTTCTTAAATATGAGGAAATGACCAAACATTAAGGAAAGGCTACAACACAAACCACCACCACCCAGAAAAAAGTTAAAAAGAAAAAAAGAAACTCATAACAAAAGCAATTCATGGAATTGAATAAAAATATGATAAATTAATTCTAGTTAATAACTTTAATGAAATAAAACTAAAATTTCAAGGGCATTTAAAAATTTAAAATGAGACTGGAAAGTAAAATGCTCATCACAATTTGGAAGATAAAGTCAAGGAAAGCACCCAGGAAGAAGAAATGATAATAAAGAAACAGACAGTAAAGGAGAAAAGCTAAGACAATTAGAGGCTTAATTTAGGTCCAGTATTCTAACAAATAGGACTTTCATAAAGAGAAAATGATAGAGAGGACATTTTCAAAGTAATAATAAAAGAAAATTCCACTAGACATAGGTCCTTAGATTAATAGTGTCCATCATGTACCAAGGACAATGAATAAAAAATATACTCACATTGAACACATCTTTGTGAAGTTTAGGAATAATGGGTATAAAGATATAATTCTAAAAGCTTCCAGAAAAAAACAAAAACAGACACATATAAAGGATTATTTATCAGAGTGGTATCAGCTCTCACAATAATACTACACACAGGAAGAAAATCTTCAAATTCTGGAGGGAAATGATGCTCTCCAAACTTGCAGATTCCTATCTGTTTTTACCCCCAACTCTGCCAATTCTTGACCCAGTTAAATTATCATTTAAATGTGAGAATATAATAAAGTTATTTCAGAACTATAAAGCCACACACAAAAAATTTACTACTCATGCAATGTTTTCCCCCACCAATTCCTGAAGGGATCCACTAAATGAAAGAGCAGGCTAAGAATTTTATGAAATGCAATCCAGGAAAGAGAAGCAAAAGTAATTTCCAAGGCTCTAGCTATGCATCCAGCCTGGGAAAAGACTAGATTGAAATAGGAAGATGGAGAGTTCCTGGTTCATTTGCCAGGTTTAACCATTAAGAAAATTGCATGAGAAGCATTTACAGAGTTGGTGGAGGGTGTATGAACATTTAGCCTAGTTTCAAATAAAAGCAAGCAAATGAAGAGGAGGAGGAGGAAGAGGGGGAGGAGAAAGAGGAGGGGAGAAGGAAGAGAGGGAGAGGAAACAACTCCAGGGGAAAACAGCACAAAAGAAGAAATGTAATCATAGTGATACATTGTACTTAGATAGTTAGTAATAATAGGAAAGGAGCAAAGAGGGAAGCCAGACATTACAGGCATGTCATTTGGGCAGCTTCACCAGGGAGCTGCAACTTTGCACACCCCAGGGCACCACCAGTCTATTCCCTGCAAAATACTGGGACAAGGGCAATGGACAAAGGGAAAATAGATGCATGCCCAGTAAAGTTAGGGTGACATAGGGAAGGTACTTTCCTGTCAGTTAAACCTGGGAACAGAGATCATTGACCAGAATGGACGTGGCCACCGTAGGCATGAGTAAATGTGGGAATATCTCATCTCCTAAGCAAAGGGGCTCTCTCTCCCTCATTGCTCTGTGGCTCTCTTGGGACTCTGTTGTTCTTGGTGGGCTTGGCTCCTGACTCTTGTGACTCTTGGCTCTCTTGCATGCTCCCATATGGCCACTGCCATGCAGACCCCACACACAATGGACTAATGGACTGCAGTGGGGAAACACAAGCTAACCTAGCCTGATGCTGGACTGGACCCAGCTCCAACATGGAAAGGAAACTCTGGACACTGGCTCAGATTTTAGTCTACTGAAGCCCTAGCTACACTTCTTCTGTGACTGGATTAAGGGAGATGGGACTTGGAAAACCCAGAGGTGTAATTCCATGGAAATAAAGCTTTCTACTATATCTCATCCTCCCGTGGGAGCCTCCCGAAATGCTTATTCCGGGGGTAGGCCAAGGACCCACTTCCACAAGTAACTGAGGGAGAGGAGGCCCTCTCCTCTCCATTAACTACAGTACATATCATTGCTCAGCAGTAATGATATTTATATATTTAGATATTATGAAGATGTAATAGTGAAAATATTAAGTAGGGATTTTAACTAAAATTTGTGATATAACTATTAGGAAGATGAAGGAGTAGGTGAGCATTATGAAAGAGGTAGAAGTCCCACCTATTTTAATAGGAAGTCAGTAGGTATATATATATATAGTATTTTGAATTAAGAGATAATAATATACATTATTACTTAGAAACAAGGAGGTAAATGATAGAAAAAAACTGTTAGAGTTGAAAGTGGTTCCCTGGGAAAGGGATTAGAGAGGTAGGTGAGTGAAAGGTGTTTTTTTATTTAGGTCTGTTTGTCTTCTTCAACTATGTGCATGCCTTAGTTATAGATTGATTTGATGAGATAATTTTTGAGTATGTACTAGGTAGAAACATGTAAGCTGTGGTTGCTCTGAGGAAATTAAAAATGACAAAGAAACACTTTTGACCCTAAAGAAACTTCCAAAAGGAAATAATCAAATCTAAAGAACAGTGAATCTATGATTATAACCTGTATTGTAATCTGTATCCTATTAATAAGCGGGTAATATGCAAATTGACCAAACGGCAGAATGACCAGTCGCTATGATGCACACTGTCTTCCAGGGGGAAGATGCTCAATGCAGGAGCTGCCCCCTGGTTGTCAGCGCACTCCCATGAGGTGGGGAGGTGCCACTCAGACAGAAGCCGGGCTCACCAGCAAGCTCACAACTGGTGAGCACAGCTGCGGTGGCAGGAGTCAGCTCTGTGGCTGGCAGACATCCCCCGAGGGGTCCTGGATTGCAAGAGGGCACAGGCCAGGCTGAGGGACCCCCCACCAGTGCACAAATGTCGTGCACCGGGCCTTTAGTTTATATATGAAACCTGTGACCGAATGACCTTATATATGAGCTGTCCAATAAAATAGTCACTAGTTCATAAGAATATTTAAATTTAAATTGATTACAATTAAGTGAAATTAAAAATTCAGTCTACACTAGTGGCATTCCAAGAACTCAGTAGCTACTAGTATATGTGGCAAATGACTACCATACTGCACAATCCAGGTATAGAACATTGTCATAGAAAGTTATATTGGAGAGTGCTGCCTCAGACCATCTGTATTTGCCCATGGATCCTGCATCCTGTAGGGACAAAGTTCTGGCTGTATGTTCGTTTTCTATTTGTTTGGGAACCCAAGGGAGTGGGGATTGGTATAGACACATTCCATTACCTTGGAAGTGAGCTGCAGAGCAGTTATTCTACATTTACAAGTTAAGTCTGATGAGTTCTTATGTCAACCTGGGAGAGTGAAAATTGCTCTCCAGCGCTTCTGCCTGAATAGGTAGGCTGTTTCTCCTAATTATAAAACTGTCAGTGAGCCAGGCCAGAGCCCCATCTATAGAAAAGAAGATGCTTAACTATGAGCTTGTCTTTCTTATGTTGGGGAAGGTTGGAGGGATAGAGTGAGGTGGGCAAGGGTGAGATTAAAAAGGCAATCTCCTTGTATCATTGTGTTCTGAAAGACTGGTCCTCTTCCTTCTGTGTCTGAATCTCCCAGAGTTTCAGGTGGTAGCGCTGGTGCAGGTATAGATGGTGTATGTGCATTTGTGTGTGTGTGTGGGATGTGTGTATAGGTTATGTGTTTGGGAGATGTTAAAAAGCTCATTGCCAGGTCACACTCTGAATATAATGAATTAGAATCTCTGGTGGTCAGGACCAGAAATTTGTATTTTTCAATTCCCTAGGCAAATCTTTTTATGTTACAGTTTGAGAACTTTTGTATGGTTAAGGTCTATACCAGGTTAATTAAGAAGAAACTGAAAATTGCTATCAGACTCAATTGAATTGTGTTCCTGCTCAGACATTTCTGCTTAAACAAAATGGAGCTTTGCTTTTTCTTATGTCTTATGCTTTTTCTACTAAAACTCTATTAAAACCGTCTTCTAATCGTTAACTATATGTTAAGTATCAGTGGAAACAATGATAAAGTATAGCATCCAGGGAAAATAGACTTCAAGATTTTCAAAATGAAGACCTCCTTTTCAGAGACTATAAAAAGTTTTGCCTTTAAGATAAAAATTATACAACTTTGGGGTATAACATTCTTTCATTCTGCTCCTTGAACAAATCATCTTGTTCAAGTCCTACCTGTTCTTGTCATGGGGAATGTCATATCTTGGAAAGTTCCTGAAGATTTACGTTAGGATTAAGGGTAAGATTAAGGAGAATCTCACAATTACCTTTAAATTTACACAGCATAAACTAATGTAGTCCTTTGACCTTGAGATTTAAAGTTATAAAACATATCTGATGGACTGAGGGAAAGGTCTACTGAAGCCAGAGAGAAAACCCACCTTTGGAAGAAAAGTGGAGAGAAGGACTGGTTAATCCTGGAAACATACTTGACCCAATCATTGTTGTCACTGGGACGGACATGTCTTTGTGAAAATGGATTATAATTAGGGACTTTAACACTAGAAGCTATGATGCCAGCACAGAGGCAGTTTTAATTTGGATATAACATTGAATTGGGTATTAACAAGTGAAAAGAACATTTTCTTTCAGTTTTCCAAAAGCTTTGGTGCATTTGCACCTAGCTATTAGCCATGAAAGTTATAAACACAGCTAGAGGCTTGGTGCATGAAATTCATGCACAGGTAGGGTTCCGAGGCCTGGACAGCAATCAGGACCTGTCGGGGCTTTCCTGCTGCCAACCGGGGCCTCCCTTTGTTCCGCGCTGCCCCCTGGTGGTCAGTGCACATCATAGTGAGCAATAGAACTTCCGGTTGAACTCCTGCAGGGACACTTTCATATTAGCCATTTATATATATAGATGGTGGGGAGTTTAGCTGTGGGTGGTCCATTCAGGCCCTATGTATTTGGAAGAGCAGCAGGGAGCCAGTTCTGAAGTTGTGATCTCTGATAGGTGGTAACAGAAGAGTTAGGGGGCAGATAATTCCTAGGCAGAATAAGGGAGCCTGGGGTCCTTAGTTACATAATGAGTACATAGTAAGTGTTCAATTAATATTTGTTGCATCAATAAAAACATACTGCAATGGTGATGAATGATGTTATAATGGGTAAAAATGAATATGGACATACAACATTTAGTTGAACTGAATAAAGTTTGAAAACTTGGGTTCTGCAAAATTTTGTGATCTCAGGTTTTTGAGAAAGAAGTTGATATATAGAAGGGATTGATCCTGAGAGTGAGTTGGCAAAGAGAATTGATTGTATATAGATTGCAAAGTAATGGAAGGGACAGGAAGAGGAATCCTGTAAAGCAGAGCATGGCAAAGTGTTAGCAAATATTTTAGGCAGGTCACATGGTCTCTGTTGCAACTACTCAGTTCTGCTGCTGTAGAGCACAAGCAGCCATGGGCAATACTTAAACGAATGAGCATGGCTGTGTTCCAGTAAATTTTTCTACTTTTACAAATATTTAAAAATGTAAAAATCATTTAGAGTTCATAGGCAGTACAAAACAGGTGGCAGTGTTTACCAATCTAGGCTCTAAGCTAGCACAGACCAAGAGACTGCATTTCTAGCAGTATAACTAGTCACAGGGCTCCGCAACCTGCCTAAGCCCTTCTTGCAGAGGCTACCAAATGCACATTTCTCTTTAGCTATTAGGTGGAGAGTGCTAGGGCTAGGTAGAGAAAATCATGATAATACATTGTTGATCAGAAAAAGCAGAAGAAAGGGTGCAGGGGTTTTGCCAACTGTTACAGCTGCTAAGGCATAAAACATTTGGCAGCCACGTTTTTTTGGAAGGTGCTGGTGATTCTAAGAAAAAAAAATAGGATGAACTGAGCCCTCTTAAATGGATTCAGGGCTAGAATTTGAGCCAAGCCGAATAAAAAACAAGAGAAGAAAATGAGTCATCTGGTTGAATCCAGGTGTTTGTTTCTTTAAGAATTTTTTCTTCCAATAATTTATCAACTTACATATAAATCACTATGATTGTAATTATTCATTGAAAATAAAGTACACAAGGAAGAGAATCAAGAGGTATGAATTTGAGTCCCAGCTTTAGCAATTAGCTATATGTCTTTGGCAAATAATTTAACCTTTTAAAATCTTAAGTTTCCTCTTTAGGAGTAGGGGTTTGACTATATAATCTGGAAAGCGACTTCCTGACTGAAAAATTTAAGTACAAGTGGACTTAAAATGTTCTCTCTATTATCCATGTCCATGAGTTCTCTGCCTCTTTTTTTTTTTTCATTTTTGCTCAATCGCACCCTAACGCCCTGCCCCAAGTTGTCTGCCTGCTTTCTATGGATGAGTCTATCTCTGTTTTGCTTGATAGTTCAGTTTGCCCATTAAATTCCACATATAAGTGAAATCATATGGTACATGTCTTTCTCTGACTGGCTTACTTCATACATAATGTTCTCCAGGTCCATCCATGCTGTCACAAAGGATAAAATTTCCTTCCTTTTTACAGCTGAGTAGTATTCCACTGTGTAAATGTACCACCGCTGTTTTAGCCACTCTTCTACTGATGGACACTTGGGCTGCTTCCAAATCTTGGCTATTGTAAATAATGCTGCTGCAATGAACATAGGGGTGCATATTTTCTTTTGAATTATGTTTCCGGTTTCTTTGGATAAATTCCCAGAAGTGGAATCGCTGGGTCATAAGGCAGTTCCATTTTTAATTTTTTTAATTTT
>NW_005361873.1:1958506-1967837 GCF_000412655.1 Myotis brandtii | reverse complement strand
CTCTGTATCTATTTTTGTTCATCAGTTTATAATGTCCATTTTTAATTTTTTGAGGTAACGCCATACTGCTTCCCACAGTGGCTGCACCAATCTGCATTCCCAACAACAGTGGAAGAGGTCATAGAGGGGATAAATGGTGATGGAAAATAAACAAATAAAGTAAAAAAAAAATGTTAACTCTAAAATACACACAAAATAGTATGCTCCCATTTACTTAAGAATGTTTTTAAGATATGAATATATTAAAATGGGAAGACAAAACTCCGAACAAGTTGGCAGGAAAGAGAGTAGAGGTAAAGGGGGAAACACTAGACTTCTCTGATTAAACTTTAGTTTGTAGATTTGGATTTGGAACCACGTCAATATTTTACATAACTCTAAAGGAAAATATTAGAAAAGCATTCTCAAAAATCAAAAGCAAACGAACCTGTTTATAGAGTTGGTGGCATAATAGAAACTAATTCAAGTAACTATAAAACTCAGTAATTTGATTATACATCATAGAAGACTATATCCTAAGGACAAAACAACCTAAAGTTTAAAAAACTGTTTTCAATAAGCATATTATTGTTGGTAGTAATTTTGTATTTTTATTCTGAGTCTGGTGTGCATATATTGTGTATATAATATCGTGTTATTGAGAAATGAGAATTTCAGCATGAGAGAAAGAGACTCAGTAATCAGACCAGTGAGATTAAGTACAAATGTATAGCTTACAGTTGAATTAGAGAGACCAGTATACAATCATGATTTAGTCTCTCCTTAAAAATAAACACGTTTTCTTCATCTCTGTTAACAACCACCTGCTCAGTAGCACACACACTAAGCACTCACATCAGAGCAAACCTTGCCATCCCAGTAGAGCAAGGATGGGGAAACGTTTTGCTGCCAAGGGCTATTGGATATTTATAACATTCACGGGCCATGCAAAATTATCAATTTAAAAATTAGCCTGCTATATTTGGTCAAATATGTAATTAATTCACCCCTAATGCCTTGGCAGGGCAAGACCAAATGATTTGGCGGCCTTATACCGCCCTCAGGCCTGATGTTCCCCACCCCAAGGGAGAGGTTGGTGTTTAGGTTCATTGAGTTTCCTGGCTCCCCTGTGTATGCGTGGGATCTCAGAATAGCCAAGGGTCTGGCTGAAGCGTCATCCTGAGGGAGCTCCCATATCAGATGAATTGACTTATTAATGGGTGTGAAGTGACCTTGGACAGGGGACTAATGGAAATTGTGGCCAGACTTGAGAAATGACATGTTAAAGAGCCAAGGTAGGGCTGATTCAGCAGGGAAAAAGTCACAGAGCTGTGGCTTAGCTGAGAGCAAAGAGAAGATGAGGGCCCTAGTCCCTTACATGAGCAACAGAAAACAGACTGCTGAGGGAGGTAGACCCAGACCAGCCACACTGTAGCAGCCTCTACAACCGATTCATAGTTCAAGTATATGGGCAGTGGCCAGGTCTCCCTCTCTAAGGCCATCTGAGGCACCCTCCCTTGCCCACATACCCAGACATCATTTTGTAATGGAGGAGGAAAGAACTCCGAAAGACACCTCATTTTCCTAAATCATATGTTAAGTGTGAGTTCCTTATGGATACATTTTAAATGGTTAGAGATTATTGAATGGGACTAGACACTTTGTTCCCTCCCTGCAACTGAGTGGATGGCACTCATGAACAAGACCAGATCAGATATAGATAAAATAAGAGGCCTATATACTTTTTACAAGTCTGAATTGTAAAGTAAGTAAACTTTCCATCTTACTGCATACCTTATGAATGCAATCTTAATAATTTTCTTCTTTTTGAAAAAAAAAATCATTTACCAATTAGCTGTTGTTCCCTTAAATAAAATGGTATCTCTCTTACTAGCTAACTGAAACACACACACTTGCACACATGCACACACATACACACACACACACTCACATACACACTTTAATTGTATGATTTCTCAGAGTATATATGGGAAAGGACCAGTGACCTCTCCTCAAGGAGTTGTAAAGTCAGATGGCCACAGGCATCTAATCAGGCGAGAATGAAAGTGACTGAATCCTACTGGGTGGGGCTTTGGCAAACTGGAGAGCCACACCTTTCCTATGAGGAGGATGCCAATATTCAACTCTGGGGTTGTCAGATTGTATAAAAAAGTTGAAGCCTAAACTTGTGACTGAAATATGTTTTTAAATGTTGGTGACTCGCTAAAACAAAAACTAAACCCCTCACGAGAGGTAAACACACCAGGTCTGCAGGCTGATTTAACTCTGGTCCACAGCCTCAGGTCTTATCCAATCAAGGGCACTTGCACATGGAAGCTGAGGTCCAGAGAGCCTGTGACTTGCCCATCTATTGTCATATTTTAACGGCCTTAATGGTTGTATTGATTTTGAAAAAATATATGTTAGTTATTTGCAATAGGTGATTTATAAAATGGTTCAAAATTCAAAAAGGACACGAGGCATAAAAGATTATTTAATGCCCTAGGTTAGCAACCAATGTTACCAGTTGCTTGGATATTTTTGGAGAGATTATATGCTCCTTTTTTGTGTTTATGTGGTATTAAGAATAAAACTGTCTTTATTAGCAGATGTAGAAAACCAAAAGACTCAACAGATAATTGATTTAGAAATAATAGAAGAGTTGAACAAGGTGGATGGAGATGTACAAAACTCAGCTGCACTTTTTTACACCAGCAGCAAATACCTGGAAAGTATCAGTAATATCAAGTACTCAGGAATAAGTCAAATAAAAGATATGTAAGATCTCTAGGAAAACCTATAAAATGACATATATATTAAATATATGTTAAGTGGGACATTAAATGAAGACCTGAAGAATCAAGAAATAAATTATTCATGGGTAAGAAGATTCAATATTATAGAGATATCAATTCTCCATTTGATCTATAGCTTCAATGCAATTTCAATCAAAATCTCAACAGATTTTTTTTCATAGAGCATGGTAAGCTGATTTTCTTACACATTTTCAGGCAATTCACCAGCATTTTTGGTGATTTTGGTGAAGTATTCTTGCCTTACTAAATAAAGCTAACTTTTTCTCTACATTTTTTTTTTTGCTACACGTTTTGATGTACATGTTGATCATGTCTGTTCATCTCACATCTAGATTTGAGCATCTGGTTAAATAACACACTAAGGCTCTGGAATTCTTATGTTGGGACAAAGGGTCTTTTAATTCTGTTCGGTTTTGTCCTCCACAAATTACTAACTCCACAAATTACTAATTTGCCAGGACAGTGCAAATTAATTAAAAAATCTGGGCAGTTGTATTCCTTCTTCCATGCTTTTTTGGAAATCCTCTTGGTCTGTGTGTGGCATCATCAGTTTCAGCATTCCAATAAAATTTGGAGTAGGGTTCATTCTGCTTGTGTGAGGTGGTTACAGCAATCCATTCATCAAATGTATGAATGCAGCTTTGCTGTTGTTATTTGTTCTCTTCACATTCTGTGTATACATGTGGATAGGAATTGTGGTCATGTGTATTCAGGGGCACATGAGTCTCAGATAAACAGTTCTTTCTACCTTGGGCTGCAGTGGTAGCTGCAGAAAATGGCCTCAATGATAATGACAGCAATACTACCACTGCAGACAGGGGTCAGGTTTAGTGGGCTTGGGACCTGGGGGAGGAGGTTATGTATAGATTCTACTGTTAATACAAATTCCCAAATTTTTACTTGGAAAATTGTTTTAATCAATCAACTCCCACCAGTAGTGTATGTAGGATGAGCAGTTTTCCCCACAGTCTAGCCAATGCTAACACCGAAAAGACAATTAGAAGAAAAACTTTTCCAGTTCGATACACAAAAATATTTATGCTTTGTTCTCATACCTTTGATTATTAATGAGGTTGAACCTATTTTCCCATATTTATTCATCATTCTGTTTTCTCATTTCAGATAGTTCATGTTTGTACTGTTCATTTTTAAGTTAGTCTCTTGCAGAAGAATTTCAATCCATTTCACGTTAAAGTCTGTGTTAAAACCAAAATTTTTATTTTTCTTCAGAATTCACTTTATGAGAAATGTAATAAAAGTAGTCACACTTGGAAACCTCAGTGATAGCAGGAAGGTTCGTGTTTTCCTCTTTATGAAAAGATAAATCCCTGCGAGATTAGTGTGAAGGAGGGAAGGATTTTAGAATTCATTTGTACAGAGTTGTCCCAGGACTTCCCAGTTGACACAAATGGTCTTGGGAGATTTGCCTGGGGAAGCCAGAAGGGCAGAGGATGCACTACTTTCGTAGTGGGCTGTGAAGCAGTGTGAGGCCGAGCCCTGTTTCCACGTTGCTGGGATGATGTGCTGGCTCTCAGGCAGCATTAGCTCTCAGAGGACAGGTGAGAGAGCCTCTTTTCCCTGGGCATAGTTAGTAAATATATTTGGTCAAAATTCACTAATAAATTGAATTAAAAATTTCTCCCCCTGAATGAGACTCTGTCCTGCTGCTAAATTCGGTTCCATAAACAGGAAATCCTGTTGTGTGTAAACATCCCTTTGAACAGAAGTTAGAGCTTGTAAATATAGGTTCTTCTGTATTGGTATATTGGTAGTGTAAAGTATAATAAAAAAAAGGCAGCATTTAGTAGCAGTGATATTTTAAAGCCAGAACTAAAAGTTTTGGATCCCCCAAATCCTTGTGTGGACTAGCAGCATATGTTCTTGCTGGGACTTGGATCTGTTAGATTTCTTCTGATCCAGTGTGGTGGCCCATTGCTTCAAGACTTAAAGTAATCTCAGTGAGAGTTCTCTCTTCCTGATAATTCCACCAAAAAGGCTTTAGGAGAGTTACACATAGGGATACTTGCATAATGTGATGTCATTATTGCCCCTCAGCACTGGTCCTAGGAGGGATGGCATTCAGGGTGAAATGGAAAGCCGGCCACTCCAGTGTGCCAGGCGTTATTCGAGCAGAGAGGGCCAGAGGGTAACAGGTGCTTGACGTGTGTGTGAAAAAGTTCTTGAAAACTGAAAAATGGTGCCATTGTATCTTTTGTTAGTTTGAAATTCTTGGCATGTTAATTAGTCTATAAAAAGGGCCTTGCCAATGTCATAAGCCAAGTTTTAAAAGCCTGAAGCTTTTAAACTTGAGGTAGTACAGTGAAGGACGGACCTCGCATAGAATGTTCATAATGTTTCACAAAAAATGACAAAAGATGATTAATTGCTCATATTAAAATCACTTCGCAGTGGTGGTATTAATATTCTGAAGCAGTTATTTCCCTCGGTTTGCTTCTTGTGGTTGGGAACCTGTCTTCCTTCTTTATTCATTTCTTAAAGATACCATCTTTCATTTTCCCTCGTTTTGGGTGACCTGTTTCTTCCCAGGACTGTAAATACTGGTATTTGAGCTTTACAAGTCAAGAATTCCTTCTTGATAGAGGGCCATAGAGAATTCAGTGGCCAAAAATGAAGATCTTTGATTTGAAATCTCAAATTACTAAAAGAAGAAGGATAAAAATTGAAAATAGCAAGTTCCTTTCTTGGACAGGATGTTTGCAACAATTCTATTAAGCAGTACATATTAAGAACATTCTCTCTTCATATGAACCCCTTATTCCCTCCCTGCAAGTTCTAATCAACTAATTCAACTTGAGTCTTCCTGAAGCTATATTAGTTACCAGCAAGTGTTTTATTTCCAAAAATTTCCTTTCATACATCTATAAATGATACAGATGTCCAAGCTTAAATTTTTAAGGTATGTAAAGTGCTTATCATAGTGTCTTATCCTAATAAAAGAGTAATATGCAAATTAACCGTCACTCCATCACGAAGATGGCATTGCCCATAGCCACAAGATGGTGGCACCCAGTCCTCTCAGCCCCACCAAAGTCCCCCAGTCTTGGGGGGGCGGCCGCTGAGAGTGGGCAGCATTTGGTGCCCGGCCGCAGATGGGCCTCTGGCCAGGCTGGGGCGCGGAACGCTTGTGTAAGAAGAGAAGGAACCAGCGAGCTGAGCAGAGTCGAGTGGCCCCCAACTCCCAGGCAAGGTCAAGTCTGGGTGGCCAGAGGGTGGAGGGGGTGGAGGATAGTGTGACAGGAGAGGCTGATGGTGGAGGCACAGGGGTGAAAGCCGGCTGAGAAAGAGGAAGGAAGCCCTTTATCGGAGTTCCTGAGAACAGGGAGCGAAGTCATTTGCATTTCCCAGCCGTGGCAATGAGGCAAGCCTTCCGCACTCAACCATGGATGGGCCTCTGGGCAGCGGGCGAGGAGCGGCCAGGTTCCGCAGAGAGCTACTGGTGCACGGATTTGTGCGCATGGCTACTAGTTTGTAATAAGCCTAAATTTAAAAAGGGTGATTTTTTTCCATCTTGTTGGAGGCATTTCTGCTCTGCCTGTGGTGTGCGTGATGGACGAGGAGGAACTGCCTTCTCTCAGGAGCTCCAGGAGGGCCCCCTGGCTGGGCAGCATAGGGAGCTAAGGCCTCTTCATTGCACTAGTTCTTTTTTGGGGGGAAAGGGGATTTATTCTACTCAGTGGAGTAGAATTTTCCAAGTGTGTTCCATGCAACACTGGTCACAATGGAGACCACACCAAAAGAAGCTTATTTGCTAACTGAATTTGGGAAGCACTAGAAAATAAACATTTATTAAGTTTTGTCTTCTCTACTTAAACGTGAAAGCCAGTGATTATCCATGTCTAACTGGCATTGATAAATAATAATGGTGATTCTGCTTTACCACCAGGCTTTAGGTAGTTGCAGTGAATCCTTCCGTATAGGATTTGTTTGCCTTCTGGGCCCAACCAGACTCCTTTCCACTGGGGCTATCTTTCACTCAATTTGTAACCTCCCAAACTCCTAGGAGGTTAACAAAGCCAACTAGATGTGAATGGCCCCTGTCTTAGCTTTGGTATGCAACTGCTGGCATAATCAAACACTGAATTTTACATTCAACCTGTGGTGCAGCATCAGTCACGAGGTCTCACTTTCTTCTCCAAGAATCTTTTCAAGTGCATATTTCTCAATGAGAACAGTCTGGCTAGGAGGGAGGCAGTCTTTTGTGATAATCTGAAGCTAGATGGCAGAGTCTGACTAGCTGAATTTGCTTGTGGATTTGCTATTAATTATGTAGTTGACTGTGGGCAATTACTTGAACTTTCTGTGCTTCAGTATCATCTGTAAAATGGGAATAATGCTAGATCGTCATAGGGTATTGTGAGGTGAAAAGACATGGTCCTATTGCAAGCAGTTTGGCACAGAACTATCCAGTTATTACAGTGTGGTGAGATAATTGCTACAGTGGAGGTAGGTATACAGTAAGGGTGCCTAAAACACATGAGCTTTGAGTTAACTCTTAAATAGGAATGGGGTTTTCTAAGTGGACATAGACAGTCCATGAAAGCTGAAAGAACATGTACAAGGACTCATGGCTAATTTTGAAGCTGTGAGTAGTAATAACTTGTAAAATATGGGGAGAAAATTAGTAACAGGAGATGAGTCTGTAAGAAGTCGGTTCCAGATCTTAAAGGCCCTTATTTTCTATGCTAAGGAACTTAGAACTAAACTGGTAGCTCAGAGGATCAGTACCTGGATGAATCACCTCTGGGCTTTAAGAATACAGTTTCCCAGGCCCTAGCCTAGATCTACTGCATTGGAATCTATGTGTGGAACCTGGGAATCTATGTTTTTTTTAAAAGATTAACAGTTGATACTGGTTAACCAGTTAACTGCCACGTGTCCAAAACAGAAACCATCCCCACACGCCATAGATGCTTACGGCATACAAAGGGTTAAGAATTACTGACATAGCTGATAAAGAGATAGTGAACATTTTTGATCAGGGGAGTTATAAGATTAGATCTCTTAGAACTATCCAATTGTATGCCTAACATATTTTCATTATTTTTAAAAACACATTCCTCTTTCATCTGACAAAATGGTTTCCAATGAAAAGGATGTAATAAATATTATTTATGTTTCTTAGTTTTTTAAAAAGTTAAGAATTTAAAAAGAATAAGTTTCAATTTTAGAGATATTCAAATAAAATAAAATACTTCATGTATGAAATAAAATTTACACTTACTAAACAACACCCTTTTTGCACTATTGTTACTGTTTAAGTATTAAACACAAATGAAAGCATCAACTGGTTGCATAGAATGACATAATTGTAACACCAGTTCTATTTATTCTTCTTTATAATTACTGTGCTATTATTGTTGTGAATCTACTACAGGCACTCCTTGCTTTGCCTGATGGATACGAATGTCAGTTACCACAGCTTAGTTAAATAAGAAGGTTCAAATTTTATTACGAGTTTAGTTTATCACTGTGAGTAATTTCATGAAGTAAAATTTACACTACCAGTGCCCCTGCCCACAAGTCACTATGTAAATAACAGATATGGGTCATGGTCATTGACCAATCACAACTTCTTTAATAGTCTTTGGTGATTGTCACTGTGTACCTGTTAGCGAGTTCATGCACAGACAGTAAAGTGTAGAGTTGTGTAACATCCTTGTTGCCCAGTGATAATCCACATGATATTCACAAAAATGCATAATCAAATCAGTAAATTGGCCAACAAAGGAGAAAGTGCAACAAAGAAACAAAAATTATAATGCTGGAAGTAAAATTCACATCCAACATGGATGAAGTTATAGAAGAAATAGCTGATCATGCGATTGTTGGCTCTGCATCATTAGACACCCTAGATGTATTCAGGGGAACTCAGTGGAGGTAAATTTACTGACATTAATGAGGCCAGTTGGTTGTTATGAAAAATAGGAAATAGCACTGGCAAAAACTTCACATTAAAGGAACTCTTGAAGATATTTGATGACATTGAAAAAGCAAAGGATAAATGTTGGAAGCTTATTCAGACTTAGGGAGGAGTATGACAATTTGTCAAGGCACAAAAAACAATTCTCACTCCATATTATAAATTCTAGGATAAGAAGAAGGCAAATGTCATTCAACTACTCTTAAGAAGTGTTTTTATTATTTTTTTACAAAGAAATAAAACACTTTTAATTCACAATATTTCTAATGTTTTAAATTACAGTATAATAATAAATATTCATTTTATTATTTTTCATTACCTAATTCATTTTTAACTGACAGTAAGACAATTTATAATGTTTCAACCAAAAAATTTAAAGTCACAGAAAAATCAGGCTTTCCCCCATTGATTATGAAGCCGTTTTGCATGGTTTTTTGTTTGCTCTGAGCCAAACCAGTTAGGGCTGCACGATCATTTTTTTAGTCCCACACAGCTGTGCAAAGCAAGGACTGCCTGTATGTATGTACGCATTTAGTTTATTTTAAAGTTCTCTTTATTGTTGAAAGTATTATAGATGTCCCCCCTCCCCCCCAAT
>NW_005361873.1:1924241-1958469 GCF_000412655.1 Myotis brandtii | reverse complement strand
GACCCCACTCCTGCCCCCTCCCCAGGTCCAGAACTACCTGTATTTAAATGTGAGAATGTGTAATACCACAGGGGTTGGAGATATTAATTGCTCCTGAATTGAACTTGAACAATATTGAATCATTACAAACTTACTCATGAGATAAACACATTTAGGGAGTTGACTGTATAATTGGGAATTATCTGAATTAATTTCCATCCAAAAATGTTTATTAAAGGGTATGCAATTTAAAATGTTCTAATTTGAAACTCATGTAGGTAATATTAAAACTCAATAATAATTGTAGTAAATGTTTATAATTTTTTTTGGTGGGAGGAGTAGTTTGTCACTGACATTATTTAGACTTACTGATTCCTGGATATATTAATAAGCAGACTTGAGTTTTAGTCAGTATTATTATTTTTTAAAATTCTCAATAGACTTGTCCACCTTTTTGCTTGCACTCAGGTGGGCCATTCCTACCACCCTTCCTTAGGTATGTCTCTGAAACTTCACTGGAGAAGCAATGTGAAGGGAGGGTTATTAGAAGGCAGTGAGACAGAACTGAAAAGTATTTTGCAGAAAAACTGATGGAGAAGACCTGAGCTAGGGCAGTCACTGAGGAAATTAACTTATTTTAAACTATTAGTCTTTGTAATAGTAATCAAGTTTAATTTCAGTTTGAGATGACCACTGCCTTTTAAAATTTCTGCCACGATCAGACCCACTCTTCTGTAGTTGGCATTGCTGAGTACTTCTGACCTTTCCTTGAATTTGTGAACTTGCTAATTGCCTTTCAACTTGCCACTGAATTTCCAGCTCTCCCAGTACCTGCATATGGCCTCCATTGTGACTTGGCCATGCTTTCAGTTGGGTTTGACAGTCCATCTAACCTGTGCTTAAAAATTGATAAATGAAATGAAGTTGGGAGTGAAATAGATTCTAGAAGCTATATATATAAAGAGCCAGGGTCCATAACGTCCAAAAAGACCGAAGGGAAGACTGAATGCCAGGCTGCCCACGCAGCAGGCTTGGGTGAGCGGGGACTGGCAAGCGGACTGAACTAATGACCTCTCAGAGAGAGAGAGAGAGAGAGAGAGAGAGAGGCAGGGCTGATCAGCAGCTGCTGCTGCTGCTGGTAAGACCCAGAGAGAGAAGTAGGGTCTGATTTGCAGCCTCTATGGCAGTTGCTGATCAGCCTTTGCTTCTTTCTCTCTCTGGGCCTCGCCAGAAGCACGCCTCCCTCTCTCTCCAAGAGGTCAGCAGCTCAGCTCCCTCCCAGCAGCCTGGGGTGGCTGCTGATCAGCCCCGCCTCTTTGATCAGGCCCGGAGATAGGCCCATAGACACTGACTGGCATAGAAACCGACCAATCAGAACCAAGTCTGGGTGAACTGTGAGGAGCCAATGGCTGCCTAGGAGGTGGAGCTTTTGATGTTGACTGGCATAGAAACCAACCAATCAGAACCTAATCTGGATGAACTGCAAAGGCAGAATCTAAGGTGGGGGCTTAGGAGGGGTTTTAAGGAGATCAGCTGTTTGGTGTAGGGTATAAGAAAGCGGTTCAATTTTTTAATGACCGGTTTGGCAGTATGGTGCATATGGCTGGCTATCAATCCAGATATAGGGATTATGTATTTTTGTCTGCCAGGAGCATCTCCTCCTGCTGAAAAAGACCCCCCCCCCCATTTAAGCAATCCTATCCTATATAATCTATCTATACTAATAAAAGGGTAATATGCTAATTAGACTGGGTTGACCGGCCATCTTCCAGATGTCTGACTTCCTTCTGGACAAAGCCATGGTGGTGGGGGCTGAGGCAGAGGCAGGTAGGGGGGATCAGGTCGGCAGGGGAGGGCAGTTGGGGGCAACCAGGCCGGCAGGGGAGGGCCATTGGAGGTGAGATCAGGCCGGGAGGGGGGAGCAGTTGGGGGCAAGATGAGGCCTGCAGGGGAGGGCAGTTGGGGGCGATATCAGGCCGGGAGGCGAGGGCAGTTAGGGGCGATCAAGCAGGCAGGCAGAGAGGTAAGGGGTGATCAGACAATCAGGCAGAGGCAGTTCAGAGTGATCAGGCAGGCAGGTGAGTAGTTAGGAGCTAGGGGCCCAGATCGAGCCTAAACTGGTAGTTGGACATCCCTCAAGGGGTCCCCGATTGGAGAGGGTGCAGGCAGGGCTAAGGGAACCTCCCCCACCCCGCCATGCACGAATTTCATGCACCAGGCCACTAGTTTCTTTATATTTAATATCTTCTGGAATCTACTAATTTTTAAAAGAATTTACCACCCCTGCTCCCACTGCCCTGTTTCCCTAAAATGACTATGCCTATTTCCTTCTAGGTCCTCATTCTATATCAACCTTTTAAAAATTTGATTCTTCCATCATACTGAAGATACATATTTTTTAATTGTATATTTTTCAATTGTATAATTGAATATATAACAAAACCCAAGAGTTATACTAATGTAGCTAGGCCAGAATATAAATGATGGCCTTCAGTCCAAATTCATACTACAGATATATTTAATTTGGCCCAATTAAAATTTTTAATTGGTTACTAATACTTTAAAAGTGGGCACCTTAAAGAAAAAGAATGCTTTTATGATTTTTCTTAATCATTAACAAGGCAGCAGTCATTTGGTGTTAGTGACGGAGTCCAAAGGATAAAGTCAATTTTGCTTGACTTTGGAGCAGAATTTGAATGAAAAAGCAGAAGGGGGGCATCTGTAATACTTTCAACAATAAAGATACGTTGTGGGTGTGTGGGTCTATGTTCTACACACCCCACACCTGATATTGATCCAACATTAGCAGCTGTTTCCAGACAAGGATGGAGCAACATCCTCTACTGATTCATAAGCACAAGACCATGTTTTAAATGAAAGATGTACTTTTCCATCCGCAGGACTTCAACAAGTGACCCCAATTTATGACTTGGTCAGCTTCACTTTTTCCCCCAAATCTTTTTGAAACAGTTGTGCCACCTTCTTAAAGTCACCTTTGTTCCAATGCTACATGTTCTTAAAAAAAAGATTGTTGTGCATTTATATACTAAAAATAATAATGATGAAAGTTTGTATAGAAGAAAATAACAAGCTTTTTTCAAAAGAAAAAACTCTTCCTAAAAAAAAAATCAATAAAGATACATTTTTTTTAAAGTAGGAGAGGTGCATTTTCCCGATTATGCAGATAGGAGTAAATTAAGCATTCTAAGCGTATGTTCAAATTTCTTATACAGTGACCACACCCTGCACTAGTCCAGTCTATCATGGAATAGTATCTTGCAGGTGATTTGTAAATATTTGCTTGCATGTTCTTTCCAGGGTGCTCTCCAATTCAAATTCTCATGGTCAGTCTGAGCACCCAATCATTTTACATGTATTCATGTTTTTTCTAATGTGAAAAACAAAGACTGTATAGTCAGAAATCTGCCAAGCTTTACCAAATAGGCAGTTTACCTAATCAAACAGACTGCTCAGCTTCTCCTTCTGAAATATCTGCCATTTGGGTCAGTTCACTGCTGTTAGGTCTTCCTTAAGAACAAATGATGTGCGCTTGCTTTGTATTTTCATAATTAAAAGGTCTATTGTATTGGTTGTCCCAGAACAAAAAAACAATATTAAATCAGAGCTCCTTATTTTAGGAAACAGACTGAAACTTCTGTTACATTTTTTTAAAAATTAAGAAAACTTTTCTTTTAGAATAGTTTTCAGTTTACAGAAAAGTTGCAAAGATAGTAAAGTGTTCCCATGTACACCTCACCAAGTTCCCCCTATTTGTTAATATGTTGCATTCCTATGGTACATTTGTTACAACTAAGGAATCAACATTGGTACATTACAATGAACTGAACTCTATACTTTAATTACGTTTTCCCTAATGTTCATTTTTTTGCCCCAGGATCCCATTGCCACAGAAAACACATTACATTTAGTTACCATAACTCTTTAGGCTTTCTTAGCTGTGACATTTTCTCAGATTTTCATCGTTTTGATGACTTTGACAGTTTTGAGTAAAAGTTCCTCAATTTGGGTTTGTCCAATGTTCTTTTCTCTGGATCAGTCTGGACTTATGAAATTTTGGAAATAATACCTCAGAGGTAAAGTACTCTTCTCATCATGTTACATCAAGGGCACATGCTATAAACATTACTTGGCAATGATGATGTTAAATTTGATCACCTAGTATTTGCCAGGTTTCTCCACTGTAAATTTATCCCCACCCCTTTGCATGCTTGAGAAAGCAAGTCAGTAAGTGCAGCCCACACTCAGGCTGTGAGGAGTTAAACTTCACTTCTTTGAGGGGGCAGTATCGACATAAATTATTTGGAATTCTTCTGCATTAGAGATTTTTCTCCTCTTTCCGTTTATTTATTGAATAATTTATTTATATAACAATGGGCTCATAAATATGAATTTTATGCTCTGGGTTATAATACATAAGCGAATTTATTTTGCTGCTCAGATTACGTTATTTTTGGCTTTTGGGAATACTTCCAGGTTGGCTTATGTATTCCTTTGACACACCCCCATCATTTTGTTTATTGAGCATTTTCTTACTTTCTGGCACTGCAGGAGTCTGTAGGCTCATCTTGTATATTCCCTGCTTAAGTCTTAGAATCAGCCATTCCTCCAAGTGCTTGGTTCCTATTATTGGAAAATGGCATTAGAAACCAAGATCTGAGCATTGGATGTGGTCATTGCTGCTGGGATGTCATTGTTTCCAGGCCCTCTCAGTGGGCAGAAATAGGAAAATATGTCTACTAGAGGCCCGGTGCATGAAATTCGTGCACGGGTGCAGTCCCTAGACAGTGATTGAAGAGTGAGCGTCTGGCGTCGAAGGGCAGGTTCCAGCTGACCTCTAGGCCCTGGGCAGCACCTGGGTCCCCGAGCCCCCGCATGTCCCCCTCCGCCTGAGTCACAGTGCCCAAGTCCCCACATGAAGAAGCAGTGAGCGTAGCCGGATGCCGCTGACAGGGGCACAGCCTGGGCCTCTGGGGTGCCCAGCGGTGCTGCACAGAAGCCGGGCAGGCAGCACACTCTCTCCTGGCCAGCCTTGCAGACCGGCCTGCGCGAACCCACGGGAAGCCCCACCAGCCCCTGCAGTCCTGGCGGCTGCGGCCCAGCTCACCCAGAAGACACTGCATGGGTGTGGGGTGGGCTTCTCATGAGTGCCCGGCACCTGAACAGGGTGCTTTCCTGGCGTGCAAGCCCTGGCGCCCTGGGGGAGGGTAGTAGGGGGAGTGAGAGCGAGCTTTGCGGACACCCTCTATTCCTGTCACCCCCACCCTCGGGTAACTGGCGAGAGGTCACAGCTGTCGCCAATGACCACCATGTTCCTCGCTGACCCCCCTGGTGGTCAGTGCACGTCATAGTGAGCAGTCGAACTCCCAGTCGAACTCTCTGTTGAGGGGACAATTTGCTTATTAGGCTTTTATTATAAAGGATGTATTAACCCATATATTCACACATATATAAAATTATTTCTGTATCCATCTGTATTTTCAAGGTGTCCCCCCAAAAATGTATACATACTTTAACAGCTAATAGCTCAATTTTGATATAAAATACACTACCTTCAAAGTGTGCGTAAAAATTGGGGGGGGGGCATCCTATATTTTAAGGTAAACATGAGTTCATAATGATGTTTTTTACTCTAATTCGGTACTACATAGTTATTTCTGGCTTCTAGTTTATCTGTAACTTTTCAACAGGGAGAAACCCAGATCCCACCAGTCACCATCCCTTTATTCATTTGCTCAATTCCAGTGTAAGATTTTCTTATCTCCATAGTCTCTACCATAGGTTCATGAGAGATCCTGGGCCCAATCTCAAGTAGAAAAAACCCCACTTTATTTATTTATTTGTTTGTTTATTTATTGTTTATTTATTTTTTCTTTTACTTTTAGTTATTTCTAAAATAGCAGAAAAGCACATTTGGCACAATGGGAAAGAAATCTCTCAGCATTTTTTCTTAATCCATTGAAAGGTAAGTATGCATTAGCAGATAACACATCTGTGGATACCTGGGATACTATGAATGCTAATTAGGGGTATAAAGTCTAGAGCATTTATGAATACAAGTAGTTGAATGGGTAAATATAGAGTTTAGTTATTCAACATACCAGGAGTACAAATTTTGTTTTTGTATACAGTAGAAACCCCTTAGGAAACCTTAACTATACTCATTACTCGGTTGCAAAAATAGGATATTTTGTTGCACAAATGAGATTTTAGGCTTTGAGAGCAACAACAAGAATAACCAAGATATCAAGGTGAGTGATATTTAGGGAATTAAATTATAAAATGAGATCATATGAATTTGGGGTATACTGAACTATTGCATTAATAGTTGTTTGCATGCAGATCTAGCTTAATGTCTTTCTGGAGTAAAATAAAATTTATTTTTTTAAATGCTAATGAAAACATTATAAAAATTTCCCATATTATTAGATGGAGGCAACTAAAATAATTACTGAACCTCTGGGAAAGCCCAGTGCTTTTGGAAGAATTGATCATGTTTCCCAATGTGAGCTTTGCTCTGGGTACTGCAACTGTGCCAGAGGCAGAATGTGAAACTACTTTTATTGCAGAGGGATGGAGGACTAATATTAACAAACACCAGAAAACCATTGAAATACTAAAGAAGACCTCGAAAGGTCACAATTAATATAAAATATTGACCCAATATGATGTGTGAGGTGAGACTATGACAATATGAGATAATTCCACAAAACTTTCATGGTCTATTTCTGTAATTAGTGAACATTTCATTCAAGTCAATAACCAGTTACTTTCAGGCTGGTGAAATGAAATATGTTGCATAAATGGCAACATTAACTTACAAAAGGCATCATGGAGGTCAGTTCTCTCTGTGTCCTCCTGCTTAGGTAGACAACACTGATTTCTGCTGGGGGCACATCTACTGCATAGTTGTGGTCATATCACAATATTTAGGGTGGTGGTGGGGGATTAGAAACCCAAATATTACTGCAGAGAGGCATTGAGAAGGAAACTGCCTGAGCTGGATTAAGTTAAATCAGATAGAAGTGAATTAAAGGGATAAGCTAGGGGATGATATAGGGAAATTTAGAAAGGTTATTTTGTTTGTGGTATAGCCGTGAAACATTTGTTGCACCTATTATAACTTACTCCATTTCTTAATATGGAGCATTCATGGAATAAGCATCTTTCACTGGCTACAAAAGAATGGATAACCAAGAGCTGACCGACCAGACAAAACTGGTGCAGTTGTTTCAGTCAGTGCAATTCTCAGGCTGGGTGATTGTGTGTTATTACTGATTTGCTAGTCATCATCTTGGGAATAAAAAAAAACATTAAAAAAATAAAAATACTGATATGCCCTTTTCAGATATTAAAAACTGAATCTTTTAAAAAGTATAGTTCAGCTTTGTTTTTTAAAAAAAGGTTACGAAATGTTCCTTATTGATGTGCCGTAACTCTGTCAAATTGGGTAAGTACAAAAATAGATTTTATCTCTATCTTCAGTGAAATCTCTGTTTTACGGTTATAAGAAAATGATGTTCTATATTCTATCAATACAGAATACTTCCAAAATGTGATGCTTACATAATTTACCTTTTATGAAACATTCACACAACCATTATCTCAACTGGAGTTACCCACCAGAAGAAATGTTTTAAGTGTTCTATTAATATTTTATCTATTCAGATATTTCATCTCAACCCCAATGCATGTTATAGTCTTACTAGAGGCCCAATGCATGAAATTCGTACAAGAGTAGGCCCTCGCAGCCCCGGCTTCATCCGGAAGGTCATCCAGACGGTCGTTCTGCTGTTCGGCCGTTCGGTTGATTTGCATATTATGCTTTTACTGGTATTATTATAGATAGTTTTAACTTTAGGGTAAAATGTTGTTTTAATGACATAGAAACTTATTAACAATATAATAAATATTCATCATAGGAAATATTTCATTAAAGAAAACTTAATCTAGTTAAATTTAATTATTGATGATTGCACGTTTACATGGTGGAGGGAGCTATACTGGATATTAAAGGGTAACCACACAAAAAATAAAGGCAGTTCAACGAGTAGCTTTGGGAATGAGGGAGAGTCAAGATAGGACAAAAGAAACAATGACACTGAGTTGAACTTGACGATGCTAGAAAAATGAAAGCCATGTATCATGGGAGTCCAAAGGAAGATGCTAGAGATCTGAGTTCACAGGATTTGGAAAGCCTCATGGAGATAGTGAGCATGACATATACTTTGAAGAATAAATAGAATTTAAAGAAGTGAAGTTTAAACAGTCATGGGAAGAAACAAAAGTATTTGAGTTGAGGATGTTGTAATTAATTGAACTCTCTTTTCTGCTAAAGATATCTGTAAGTCACCATTTTATCAGTAAGTAACATAAAGTCTTATGATCTGGGTTATCTCGTCCAATTTTCTCAGGAAACTCTGGTCCAGAGAAGTTAAGGGCTAGTCCATAAATCCCGGGGTTTTATTGAAGGAATCACAGTAGAGCCCATCTTATTTCCAGGCCAATGTTAATGACTTACAAACCACAACACGAAACAAAACAATGACACAAATGTTGATGATTTGTGGAGGTTTGTTTCTTTCATTACCTGGGATGTTAATATAAAGAAAACATGGAGGTGACCTTTTTTCAGTGATGGGGAATGGGATCTCAGACTTTTTTCCTACACTATGTGTATTGGTTTGCTATGGCTGCCATGATAAAAATACCACAGACTGAGTGGCTTTACACAACAGAAATTTATTCTCTCATAGTTTTGGAGGCTACAGGTCCAAGATTAAAGTGCTGGCAGGATTGGTTTCTCCTGGGTCCTCTCTCCTTGGCTTATAGATGGCTGTCTTATTGCTGTGTCCTCAGGTGGCCTTTTATCTGTGCTTGCGCATCCCTGGTGTCCCTCCCTCTTCTGATAAGAGCACTAATATTGAATTAGAGTCTACTCGTATGACCTCATTTAATCACAATTCCCTCTTTAAAGCCCTATCTCCAAATATGGTTACATTTGAGGTATTGGGAGTTGAATATCCAACATATGAATTTGGGACAGATGCAATTGAGCCCACAAAGCTATGTCACAGTCTTGACTAAATTAAAAGAAATAATAATAGATGCCATTACTAGGAGGCAGGCATTTAGCATATGTTATCTTATTTAATCCTCACAATAAACAGGCCCAATTAGCATAATTATCATTATGAGGGAAATGATTCTAAGGATAAATGATGCGGCCAGTGACACATATTTAGAAAATACTGAAATCAAGACTCAAATATAGTGTGTTGAGCTAAGGATCTACACTGCCACTTTGGAGCAGAGGTGTAACAGCCTCTGTTTGGAGATGAAGGTGTGAGATCTCGCTAATCCTTTTCAACTACTCCTCCCTTTTTTCTAAGGGAAACAACGTTTGGGGGACACAATTAGGTTATATTTCCTCTAATATTTGGTCTATATGCTATTTGGAAAGATTAAGTGGGTCAATTTCTTCTCTTAGAAACAAAGAAAACACTAAATATGTGGTTATTAATATATGGGGGAGTTTTATGTTAACTATTCCTATTAGTTTATTCTCTATTTAAGAGGTCATTGTTAGGATGTCACCTGCAACCTTGGTCATAGCTGTCTGAACAGTGCCAAGGCCCAGGATCACTGCCCTCCCCCAGAAACAGCTGCTGTCAGGCAAGGTACCCTCTCCTGGCTGACCCTATTACTGCTCCTTCCCTGGACACACACAGGGTCTTTGTCCTTGTGTAGAGGCAGTTAGAAGGTCTCTTTTGGTCTTAAAAAATTTTTAAATACATTTTTATTGATTTCAGAGAGGAAGGGAGAAGGAGAGAGAGAAATAAACATCAATAATGAGAGAGAATCATTGATTGGCTGCCTCCTGCATGCCCCACACTGGGGATTGAGCCCGAAACCCGGGCCTGTGCCCTGACTGGGAATCGAGGCATGGTTTATAGGTAGATGCTCAACCACTCACTGAGCCATGCCAGCTAGGCTACTTTTGGTCTTTTAAGAGGTGAGATTCCCTGAAGGCTGAAAGTAAAAATATTTGTCAAAAAGAGGTCTGTGGAAAGTTGAATTTTTAATTGCACCCAAAAATGGAGAGAAGCAAAATGGAGACTTCCACAATAAAATTTCAAATGTACAGACAGGTGTCCTGATTAAGACAGGCAATTCTCTTAGCATATTGCTCTTGTTTTATTTTTAATTACAGTGAATTACAAGGTTAGTCCTACTCTTTGGGTGCACTTTAATTATTCTCCCAATGTTGTGTTTCTGTGTTATGATCTCTTTAACAGGCAGGAGGAAATAGACATTTAATTAACCAGATGTCACTCAATAAATCTTAATGTTATTCTCTTTATCAGAAAAGCAAATGCAAACCAGTGAAAAAGGATTTGAATTTTAAATTTATTAACTTGGCATAGTTTAGGGTTTTTATGGTAATGATGCTCTGTCTTGAAGGCCAAATAAAAGATTCTTTTAAAATGGGGTATAGAAAAGGATTTCCAATGAGTCAGATGAGCAGTACCATTAATAAATCATCATACGTTTAATCTTTCTACTAGAGGCCCGATGCACGAAAATTCGTGCAAGAGTAGACCTTCCTTCCCCCGGCTGCCAGCACTGGCTTCCCTCCGGTATCCAGGACCTGGGCTGCTCCTTCCCCCGGCTGCCAGCACTGGCTTCCCTCCGGTACCCAGGACCTGGGCTGGCTTTCCTCAGGCCGCCCGCAGGCACCCAGGACCTGGCTGCCTTCCCTCCGGCCCCGGCTTTGTCAGGAAGGACGTCCGGAAGGATGTCAGGTCTAATTAGCATATTACCCTTTTATTATTATAGATATGTTTATTGATTTATTGGCTGTAGTGTGTTCTTAAAGTACACTTTTCTTCAAATAAAGGAGGCTGATTATAGAGGAAGACTCAACAAAGATAGAAAGTTGAAACGTGGGCTGGCACTTTAGATTTGATCAACAGCCATTCCCTTTCTTTGAAAACAGAAACTTGATTTTTGTTCACCCCCCTCCTATGAGTGTTTCCTTCAAGAAGATAACCCTTGACTGCTCTAAGCCAATTATAGTGGTCCCATGGACTTTCCCAAGTAACTGGTTTAAAAGTGTGCATGCAACAAAGCTCTTTGTCCAATTGATACATGAGGGGAAATCTACCCAGGACTTCTGTAGTATTGTTTTTCTTCACTGTTAAAAAGAGACAAAAGACAGGGTAGATGCGTTTAATGCCTCATGGAATAGTTGAAAGTGAAGCAGGCATCTTGAGCTAAGAAGGGTGAAGGATAGCCTAAGGAAACAGTCAGTATGCTGGAGATATGTGGATAGCATAGCAGAAAATAAAAAGAACCTACTTAAATTTTTTTGCTATTTAATTTCTTTCTTTTTAATAGACTTCATTTTTTAGAATAGTTTTAGGTTTATAGTAAAATTGATCAGAAGGCGCAGTGATTTCCCGTATCCCCATATCACACATGCATAGCTACTCCCATTATCAACATCCCTCAGTACAGCGGTACATTGGTGACAATTGATGAACCCTCATTGATACATCATAATCACCCAAAGTCCATAATTCACTCTTGGTGTTGTACATTCTATGGGTTTAAAAAAATGTATAACAACATCTATCCACCATCATAGCCTCATATAGTAGTTTCATTGCCTTAAAGATTCCCTGTGCTCTGCCTATTCAACGCTGCCTCCCCGCAGCCCAGCCCTTGGGAAACCCTGCTATTTTCACTTGCTCTGTATTTTTTTCCTTTCCAAGAATGTCATATAGTTGGAATCATATAGTATGTAGCCTTTTCAGACCAGCTTCTTTCACGTACTAGTATGCATTTAAGGTTCCTCCATGTCTTTTCATGGCTTGATAGCCATTTTGTTTTAGTGCTGAATAATATTCCATTGTTTAGTTGTATCACGATTAATCTATCCATTCACATATTAAAAGATGTCTTAGTTGCTTCCAAGTTTTGGGTAGATATAAGTTTTTAGCTCCTTTGGGTAAATACTAAGCAACACAGTTGCTGGATTATATGGTAAGAGTGTGTTTAGTTTGCAGACACTGTCTTCCAAAGTGACTTTATCATTTTCAATTCCTTCTGTGAGGGACTTTTTACAGATAAGGTTAAGTAATTTGTTTAAGGTTAGTTATGGACTCTCACTCTATCACAGTGGTTCTCAAAGTGTGGTCACAGTCCCCTGGGGTTCTATAAGATCCTTTCAAGGGTCCATGTAGTTAAAACCATCTCTCTATATAAAAACCTAAGCGACTGAATGACTGAATGACCGAATGACCGGTTGACTGGTTGCTATGATGTGCACTGACCACCAGGGGGCTGATGCTCAATGCAGGAGCTCCCCCTGGTGGTCAGTGTGCTCTCACAGTGGGAGCACTGCTCAGCTGACCAGTGGGCGCCAGATGCCTGGCTTACGGCTGGTGAGTGCAGCTGCGGTGGCGTGAGCCTCTCCCACCTCCGTGGCAGCGCTACTGAGCAGTGGCGGTGGCAGGCGCAGTGGGGTCAGGATGAGCTGGAGTGGTGCTCCTTCTCTGGCTCCTTCTCGGCCACTTTGCACACTACTACATTCCTCGGGAGGTAGTTGGACTGCTGGTTTTGGCCCAATCCCCACAGGCCAAGCTGGGGATCAGGCCGAAACCGGCAGTCCAACATCCCCCAAGGGGTCCTGAATTGTGTGAGGGCACAGGCCAGGCTGAGGGACTCCACCAGTGCACGAATCGTGCACTGGGTCTCTATTTTAAAAATAATACTAAAATGTTATTGTCTCTTTCACTGTATTGACATTTGCAATGATGGAACAAAAGAAATAAAGGGTAAAACTGTTCGTAACTTAGCAAAAATCAAGACAGTGGCTCCCAACCATGATTGCAGTCACTGTGTTCTTTAACTGCCCCACACTTACAAAACAACCAAAATGCCAGTTTCACTTCAGAACATCCTTGGCTAAGCAATTTGAAAATGATTAATTTTATGAAAACTTGGCCCATAAATACATGTGTTTTTAATATTCCAGGTAATAAAATGGGCGTTTCTATAAAATACTGAAGTGCATAGGTCATCTTGAGGAACAGCATTTGTGCAGTTGTTTTTGTTGTGAGGTAGGTTAGCTGCTTTTTTATGGTGCAACGGTTTTACTGGAAGGAATGATTGACAGACAAGGAAATTATTCAGACGTGGATATTTGGCAGAAATGTTCTCAAAATAAATCAAGTGAACTTATTGCTTCAAAGAAAACAAGTAACGATATTTGTTGCCAATGATAAAACTCAAGCTTTCAAGTGAAATTGGAATTTTGGAAAACTTTTAATATCTCCAGGAGTTTGACAGCTTCTCAAGAGTTGACGAATTTTATTTTGAAATGTGATTTTTAAAAATATTGTATAATCGCCCTGGCTGGGTGGCTTCATTGCTTAGAGCATCGCCCGGTACACCGAAAGGCTGAAGATTCAGCTCTGGTCAGGGCACATACCTAGGTTGTGGGTTCAATTCCCTAGCTGGGGCACATTTGGGTGGCATCCGATCCTCCCGATTCTTGTTTCTTTCTCACATCAATGTTTCTCTCTCTTTCTCTCAAATCAATAATAAACATATCCTTGGGTGAGGATTAAAATAAAACAATAAAAATATTGTATAATCAAATATGACATTTGTAAGATCTGCATAACTTCGTGAATCAATATTTTCCAAATGATCAGCACCATGTTAAAAAATCATACATGGTAAACAGATTTATTCAAGTGCAAAATAGACCAGTAATTTAATGCAACAATATGAAAAGTTCATTAATATTGTTTGAGATTTCACATTGAAACTAACATTCATGACTTGGTGTGGTGAATACACAACAGTATACAGGCGATATATTATAGAATTGTACACATGAGACCTATATAATTTTATTAACCAATATCACCCCAATAAATTCAATAAAAAGGGAAAATGAATGAATAACATAAACAAACAAATAAACAAATAAATAAATAAAACATTTAAGGAACTACCACTTGTAGAGTTTTGGTGTGGTATCAAAAAAGAATATCCACAATTATCTGAAAAGGCTACCAAAATACTCCTCTCCTTTCCAACTACACATTATATAAAGCTGGTTTTTCCAGATGTTTCAATCAAAGCAATATACTGTAACATATTATCTGCAGTAGCAGATATGAGAATCAGCTGCCTGTCTTCTATTAAACTAGACCTTAAAAAGATCTGCAAAATATAAAACAATGCCAATCTAATCATGATTTTGGGGAAAATATAGTTATTTATCACGAAAGTGTATTATTTATATCAATATGTAATGAGTTTACTATTATTAGTTTTAATAAATAATAAATATTTCATTTTTTCAGTTTTATTTTTTAGTATGGTGAACATTGATAGGTATAACTCATTTAAATAAAACCTCTCCGGGGTCTGCAGTATGTTTTAGAGAATACTGGGATTCTGAGACTATACTGATGTCCCAGCATTCACCTAAGAGGATCCAGAAAGGCTCCCTAGCATTTGATAGGGTCTTTAGAATTGTCTGGGAATTTAGCAGTTGACAACTGGGGCTGGTTGTGTGACAGGATGTTCTAGGCCAGCGGTTCTCAACCTGTGGGTCGCGACCCCTTTGGGGGTCGAACGACCCTTTCACAGGGGTCACCTAAGACCATTGGAAAACACATATATAATTACATATTGTTTTGTGATTAATCACTATGCTTTAATTATGTTCAATTTGTAACAATGAAATTGGGGGTCACCACAACATGAGGAACTGTATTTAAGGGTAACGGCATTAGGAAGGTTGAGAACCACTGTTCTAGGCAGAGGGATCAATGTGAGCTGAGGCCCAGAGATGTGAAAGTTTGAAGAGAATTTAGGAAACAGTGGATAGTCCATTTCAATTTAACAAGTAACTGTGGAGTGCCTTTAGTGTGGTCCGTGGGTGCTGTGTGTACAGTGCTGGGGAATAAGACAGTCTCCCTTCAGCTTACCGTTCATGTTGGTGGGAGCACTGGAATTGAGTGGGAAAGTAGTCCAGGATACACGTTGGTTGATTTCAACATTATCTGCTAGGTGCTTTCATTTTTAAGAAAGACACCCATTTGCTTTGATTATAATAATTTCTCACTTTTTGTTTTGTGCAACAACTTATATTTAATTAATTAGGATGCCCTTGGACTCTGTTACTCAGACAATCTTGAGCAACAGCCTCAGGGTGTTTTGTGTGTGTGGGGGGGGGAGGGGCACCTTTTTCCTTATGCAGCCAGTGTTACACGAAGCAGGTGAAGTCCTTGAGCTGATATATGAGTAAGTTATGTCCATTAAAATTAATGGGAGCCGAATATGTGCACTGAGGGGAGAATATATGTCAGAAAGTCAATTTACAGTCTTTCTTGTTAAGTTCTCGTGTAGGATTTCTATTTCAATTTTACTTAATGAATTGTATTAGATGCCCCTGTCTCTAAGGTTAGTGACCTCAAGTATGCTTTTAGTTCTGCTTCATGTCTTGGCCTGCCAAAGCAATCTTTTTGAAGTGAAATGAACCTCACCACCTGTGATGTTAGACAAACGTAACGGTTTCCAATACAGCTCAATATCAAAGTTTCCACAGCAGGAGAACATGATTAAGAGACTAGTAAAGGAGAGGTAATAGATCGCTTGTGAAACACATGACTTGAAGAGATAATAAATGACATGTGGTTCATTACAAGAGCATTCCTAGTTATAAAAACAAACAAAACCATGGCACAAATGCATGGATACTCCTGGGAAGAAGTGAACCTTTTCGCTCAGCGATCCCTCGTGGGTTGTGTACTTTGTCAGCAAACCTTGGTTTCATTAAATTTTATTCATCCTTGTTCTAATGAACCAAATTTTCCAAGAAATCCCAGAACAACAGGATGGCAAACATAAATCCCACATTGATATTATTTTCTACTTACTGTCTTCTGGATACAAACGGACCCTCTGTTGACTTGGCTGTGTCAGCCTCTCTGGTGGGCCCAGGAACTGCCTGGGGCTTTCACTCACAGGAGCCAAGGAATTGTTGTTGTGGTTGTTATTCTTAATAATCTTTCCTAATGTCTTCCAAAGGAACACCTAGAAAGTGCCTTAACTCTCCATCAGCGTCATTGACATTATTATTGCAGGACCCTCTTGCTGTTCCCTTGCTGTTCTGCTTCTGGTGCCTTTAATTGGTTCTTGGAGAGAATTAATGTGGTATTTCAGTGTGTCAAGATGCAGTCCTTGGATAGAACTTTTGTAATTTGATTATTCTCTTTTGAAGGAGTGGGTATGGGGAAAAAGTGTGGGTGGCGAAACAGGTCTTCTTGCTTTACTCGATGATTTTTTAATAGCATCTCCTGCTATCCAAACTCTCCTTCCTTTTGAGGGCCTGTCTGCTAGGGCTGTGTAAGGAACTTTATGTACAGGATTCTCTTATTTATAACTCTTTGAGGAAAGTACTATGATTATTGTTTCTTTTTTAAAGATGAGGAACTTAAGACTGGGAGGAACTAACAAATTGGCTTGAAACTACACAGAACTGTTTTTTTTTTTAATCCTTACCTGAGGATATGTGTTGTTGTTTTATTTTTAATTGATTTTAGAGAAAGAGGAAGGGAGAGAGACATCAATGTGAAAGAAAAATATAAATTGGTTGCCTCCTGTATGCACCCCTCCTGGGGATTGAACCCGCAACCTAGGTATGTGCCCTGACTGGGAATGGAACCTGCGACCTTTTGGTATATGGGATGATGCTCCAACCAACTAAGCCACATCAGCCAGAGTGAAACTGCACAGAATTTGAACCTAAAGAGATGAACTTCCAGCTTGGACTTTTAGTGACTTTTCACTTCACTGTATTGTGTGTGGAAAGGAAGATTAAATCAACAGTGAGAAGGTGTGTTTCATTTACCACGACTTGCTGTCTGTGACCACTCTCTATCAAGGTCTCTGTTCTCATAGCATTGCTTTCCACCCATTCATTGTCAAAGCTGATAGGTATGATTACATATGTGTATACATGTGTATGTATATGTATATCCTATACTAAGGAATTTGCCTCCTATCCCTTTAGAAAGTAGATTAAATATAAATAAATAAATGATGAGGAGTGACATGCCAACATCCCGAGTTTTCTAAGCGTCCTTTGTCTGATTACTTTCCTAAGGGGAGGGTTCATTTGTATATCATTAAGCTTTTGCAAGGCGCGTAGATCATGCTCTGACATCAGACAGACCTCACTGTAATCACAGCTCTGCCCTTACTGACTATGATATGGGCAGGTGACAACCTTATTGAACCTCAAGGATCTCATCTGAAAACAGGCCTCACCCTGGGGCTACCTCGCAGGGCTGATGTGGGAACTGCAGAACTTCCTGCATGGAACCTTTAGCATAGCATTATTATAGGCGATGCACCCTGCGAATGATGCTATTTTATTATTTATTTTTACTTTTAGTGACATATATTGATCATTCTAGTTTTTGGAAAATGTCATTCATGCCTTCACTCATTCTTTTGGCATACACGGTAGCAACCATGAACATTTAATTATTCTTCTTAAAGAGCTTTTGGTTTAGTGATGAACTGAATACACACACTTTACTTTCAATGAAAATGAGATTGGAAACCTGGACTGTGGGTTCAGTGAGTGACATTTTGGTTTTGCGCACTCATCCTGACGTAATGAGCATCTGGAGCCAAAAGATGAACGCCAAGAGTATGTCTCATAAATAAAGCTTTTTTGGTTTATATGTTTTAACAGTCTTCTTCGCTAAGAAGGCATTTCACAGCAGAGGGTCTGTGAGTCGAAGTGTAGTTGTGCTGCCCGAGACTCAGAAGGTGGACAACTTTGGTCCCTGTGGAGAGTAGTGACAGGCTGGGCTGGCAGATCCCAGGCACAGGGCTGTGTTTGCACATCTTCCTGTTCCCTTTCCTTTCTTTTAACTCCTTTGGTCCAGTCTCTGTCCAAGACTCCTCACTGACTAGGTTTATTGTAAAATTTATTTTGTTCTTAATTTTGTTTTTGTTCTGTGAATTCCCTTTCCTGACCTCTTGAGCTCCTCTGTTTGTCTGTACCAGCGTTTCTGAGAAGGTGCTATTTTAGTCACCGTGGGCTTTATTTCCAGGCCACCTCGCATGCGTCTCAAACAGGGCAAGGAACAGAACCTGAGTCCCTGCTGGGTGCTGAGGCTCTGAGTGGGCTGGAGGGGTGGGGACTTAGTTTTAACCTGAAGATTTATGATTTGAACTGAAGTGTTTTTTTTGGCGGGGGGGAAAGCACATGGACTGATAGGTTTAGGCACAATGGCTGTCTAAATCATGGCAGATGCGGAGGGGGGGTGGGGAAGGAAAGCTGCATGTAAACAGGTGGTAAGGTCTCAAAGTACTAGGATGAAGGGACCCCAAAGGAAATGGAATCTATACCCAGAGTGAAAATGTCAACTGTCAGATATGTTAAAACGTAAAACGAATCTTTACTGAAAAGAGACTGGGGCTTACGAGGATAAGCAATCTGCCTATTTATTTCTTCTTATCAAATCTATTCAAAATACTGTTCAGTGAATCAATCTCAGGTTGAATGTACATGGAGCAGTCAGATATCAAATGAAAATCCCATGATAAGAACAGTGCGATGCGATTTCCTTCTAGTTCTACCAGGAATGTTTCCCTATGGACTGCACTCTGGGAAGTTCCGCACAGGGAAGGGCAGCGGAGATTACTAGGTTTGCAGTCAGTGGCATCAAGATCCGGAATGGTTTCCTCGTATTCTAGGAAACTGCAAATATTTAAAATGGTATTGATCATCCAGTTCCATCTTAAACATTTTTTTTTTTAAATTTGAGGGCCACTGTGACAGTGGGAATAAAGAACAGACAGATCAGTTCAGAGTATGTAAAATACTGTTTACACACGCCATTCCAGTTACAACAGCTATGCGAAAACCCACCTGGCGGCTTCATTTTTATGATGCGATTATGGCACGAGGTAAAATGGAAAGCTACCTGTATGTCTCCTCACCCAGGTACTGTATGTACAGAAATAGGCTCCTCCGTAGGTTGTGCATCAGGGAAGTGAGTTGCTGTACTTCACCCAGGTTTGAGGCCTTCTCAGCCACAGATTTTTGGTGGAAACTCAGCTGCATTACAGCTGCGAGCATCATGTGTTACCTCTTCCACTTGCTGCTGTCTGCCACGTTCAGAATCACTGTCTCACGTGTTTGTCTGCTTGTTCTGTTTTAGTCCTGCAATCAGTTATTAATATTCATCACAAGGATGATGATGATTATTTAACTATGTTTTTCTAACAAGTGCTGAGAAGCTGGATCTGAAATCCACACAAGAGAACAGAATGTTTTCATGTCCTAGTATTCTAGAGGTTTAATCAAAAACCAGAGACTTTTAAGCTCCGTTTGGTCTGTTCTCTTAATCTTTTGTCTGTGACATAAAATCCTGAAAATGAAAGCATTCTAGTTCTTTAAATTAATAGGTTTTTACTTATATGAATTGTAGTTTTAAGGTCTGATCAAATGCTTGTTATAATTCTTTAAACTTTGAGATTTCGAAAGCTTCCTGAATTTTTTTTATGAAACTTGCTTTTTCCCCCTCTCTCAGATGGATACCTTTGAAAAGTTTTAATGAAAAAGTGGAAGGTAAATTATGGTGATTTATTTCACAGGCAAGCTTTATGTGACTGTATCTATTTGGTAACGTGGGAAAATTAGTTTTACAATCAGAGCCACCACTCCCACTCTCGGGGCTGAAAGCCAGCCTGCGATCCAGTCCTCCACCCGGTTGGGACAAGGGGCTCTTTTTTCTACTTGCTCCATCCAGAGAGGTGATTTTTTTAAAAAAAATCCTACCAATGGGCTAGCAGCAGCCCTGAATAAGATATTTTAGAAAGCAATTAAAAATGTTTTTAAAAAGATAAAAATTACCCCCTATTTACCTTTTTAAACAAAACCAGAAATGGAATCATTGCCAAGTAAGACAACCACGATGCAAAGTCTCATATTTCTAGGAGCATCAAAATATGTTTCCATTCTCACAAATATATAAGTGCGCGCGTGCACGCACACACACACACACACACACACACACACACACACAGAACTGATTCTCAATATGGCCGTGTCTCCATATTTAAATTTTTACAGATATGTATTTATTGCCATTTTCTTTTCTTTTTAAATGGGTTTATTGTGGGGTCGTTGGTTAATGAAATTATATAGGTTTCAGGTGTACACTTCTATAATATATCATCTGTATATTGGATTGTATGCTCACTATGATATTTAATTATTTATTATACTGATATTCTGGAAGTTGAAGGTAGTAAATTTTTTGCTATCCATTCATACTAGAAAAAATTAATTGTAGAAATTTTTATGTAGCTATCTATATTTATTGAGTCTTTAAAACTATTTTTCTAGAAAAATTGGTAATATCAGAAAATGATAACTTTATTTACCTATAATCCAGATTTATAATATTTGCAGTGTTACTTTGCTTAGTCTACTTTCTGTTTAGGTCAGAAAGAAACAGTAGCCAGTAAACAGGGAAGTTGACAGGGAATTGTAGAAAGAAACTTTTAGACTCTTATAACTAGTAGTTACCAGAAAACTGATCTTCTAAACCGGGGCCCTTGTCAGAGTGAGAAGGAGAAGTGCACTGGGGCAGCAGGTGTTACCTGGAACCATCTCTGGCAAGTTGGAATATATGAAGACCTTGGATACAGTCACAGAATAATCCAAATTAATAATTCAGTGTGGGCTCCAGGATGCTTTAGTGCTTCATTTCTTATTTTCTTAAGCAGGCACTAAGCACTTTATATTGTGCAGGTTCTTGACATTGTAGTGTGTACAGACATGACTCAAGGACAGATGCTGGCCTCAAAAAACTTACAATCAAACAGGAAGTAAAATACAGGTATGTGGCCTGATTCAGCTCCTTTAAGATGCTGTTTCTGGCCTGGTAAGATAAGACGTGTCAGGGCACACTCAGAGAAATGCACAATTCTCAGACCAAAGTGCTAAATGCTGATTCTCTGAGCTACGTTTGTTTCTTCCATCTCGTCTCAGGCAGGGCTTCAGGTTCTTCCTAGTTGCTCCCGTTGGCACCACTTCCTGGCTTTGCATCCAGCTTCCTCTTCCCAGGCTGCTGCTCTCACCCTCCTGTCCTGTTCCTCTGTCCCCCGAGCTCAACAGGACTTAACCTCCTCCGACTCCTCCAACGCTTCTAGGAGAATGGCAGCTTATTACATGTTTTATGGATTTCTTTTTAGCCTTTATAGCATGGATTAATTTTATTTGCATATGTACACTGATTTGATAGTGTGTGGGAGATTGTTTATTAGTCAATTTTCTCTCCTACGATATATTTAAGATTTTCAAACCACAGCTGCAACTCATTTTGAGTTTTATTATGTATTATAATTTGTCTTTGAAAATGCACCATGCATGTAAAATTGTCTCCTATTTTAACTTATTCTTAAGTTGTCTTCCCCTGGGAAAGTTGTGGTTCTTTTTATTGTATTCTGTCCAGTACCACAGGAAAAGAATAATAAAACAAGCCAATTAAAAAGAAGATAAGTTATAAACTTCTTACTGAGATAATACTCTGCCTAGTGGATAATATTCCTCAAATTTATTTTCATGAGACTCTTACAATATTAGGTAATCATATTTTATTTCTTAGCAGAGGATTTGGAAGGCAATGATTATAATTAAGGGAAGGAGCTAATTGCAGAAAGTCCAATATGAAATCCAGTGATGACTGATTCTGTATTGCCCCAAGAGCGGCCGCTATTTAGCCAATATCCCTTTGGTCTGATCAATACAGACAGTCAAACTGGGTAATGTAGGCCCTAAATAAAGGGTCCTCAGAGCATCTCCACAGGGATGATCTTAATTTAAGTCTAAGAGTTTAGAATTTCAAAAGTGAGAGCAGAATTCATATTTTAAAAGACTGGAATCCTTTCACATTTAACAACAATCAGTTAATCCCTGTGTATTGTATGCCCAGCAATGTAGAGCACTAAGGTTTAGCAGCAAATAAAATAGACCCCGTCCCTGTTCTTAAGGTTTTCATTGTAGAGAAGAAGACATTGAACATGAAATTATGAATATGGCAAATGTTTCTGAGGACAGGTACACAGATTCTTGGGAGCTGCGTAGATGAATCATAGGCCGATAGACACTTGGATTTGGTAGAGGCATTTGACTATTCATTGCAAGAGCCAAGTTGAAATCACTTCTAAGGAGTGAGGGTGTTTTAGTAGGAGAAACAAATGTAGACAGGAAGGCAGAGGGCATGGGCAAAGGAAAGAGGGAAGAACACACTAGAGCAGTGATGGCGAACCTTTTGAGCTCGGCGTGTCAGCATTTTGAAAAACCCTAACTTAACTCTGGTGCCGTGTCACATATAGAAATTTTTTGATATTTGCAACCATAGTAAAACAAAGACTTATATTTTTGATATTTATTTTATATATTTAAATGCCATTTAACAAAGAAAAATCAAAATAATGAGTTCGTGTGTCACCTCTGACATGCGTGTCATAGGTTCGCCATCACTGCACTAGAGCATGCCCTGGTGCGAGCATAGATTGAAGCCATTTGACAGCCCTTGAAAATCTGGTCCAAGAGTTAGTGCTTCAATTGACAGGTAATAGGGCCACTGAAGGTTTTTTGTTTGTTGTTTTAGCAGAGAAATGACATCAGAATTACACTTAAAGAAAAATTAATCTAGCAAAAGTGTGCTCAGTGGATAGGAACAGGAGTTTGGAGGGCTTTGGAATTGTGCAAGGGAGAGGTACTGAAGTGTATTAGGATGGTGATTATGGAGCTCCAGGGAACGTGAATGAGGCTAAAGACATGGCAGACTATAGGAAACAGTATGGTGATTTCTTAAAAAAAATTAAAAATGGAATTACCATATGATTCAGCAACTCAACTTCTAGGTATATTCCCCAAAGAACTGAAAATAGAGTCTTGAAGAGATATTTGTGCACACTGTTCATTGCAGCACTATTCACAATACCCAAACATGGAAACAACTCAAGTGCCCATTGATGGATGAATGGATAAACAAAATGTGGTGTATATATACAATGGAGTATTTTTCAGCTCTAGAAAGGAAGGAAATTCTGATACATGTTTCAACATGGATAAACGCTGAGAACAATTTGCTAAATGAAGTAAGCCAGTTACACAGACACACACGCGCGCAGACAAATACTGTGTGATTCAATTTAAATAAAGAACTTAGAGGGTGGTCAAAGCCATAGAATCAGAAAGTAGAATGGTGGTTGTAGGGAGGGGGGGTAAGGGGGAGGGGCATGGAGAATTGTTGAAAGGGTTTAGAGTTTCAGTTTTGCAAAGTGAAAAGAGTTATGGAGATTGGTTGCAAAAAAAAAGTGTGCATGTATTTAACACTACTGAACTATGTACTTAAAAAAATGGTTACGGTGGTAAATGTTATGTTGTGTGTACCACAATTTTAAGAAGAGAGAGATGGCAGAGAGAGCATTCACAGGCTTTAAACAGTGAGGACTGAAAGACAGGGATCAAAGTTGGCTTTAAGATTTTGGGCTTAAGTGACTGAGAGAAAAATGGCAACATTAAAAGTGAGAGAGAAATCAGGTGGAGAAGATTGGCTTGGGGTAGTTGGAGTAGAAAAAAGGATCTGGTGGAAATAACATTGATTTTAAAATGTTGACCTGAAGGTTCTGATGGAACATCCTAATGGAGATAGTTGGAAGGAAGAGAGCTAAAAAAGAGGTTTATTTATCCTTTTCTTAGGTTGATAAAATGTACCTATCTTGTGTATTTGATAAGGCTCCTAATGACTCTGTATTATCCCTTTCAGGTGTAATTTTAAAGGCCTTATAGCAGTGGTTCTCAACCTTGGCTGCACATTAGAATCACCTGGGAATCTTTTTAAAATCCTGATTTCTGGGCCTCATCCTCCGGAAATTCTGTTTCTTTGTTATGGGGTGGGGCCACAACATTAGTAACAAAGAAACAGAATTTCTGGAGGATGAGGCTCAGAAATCAGGATTTTAAAAAGATCTCCAGGTGATTCTAATGTGCAGCCAAGGTTGAGAACAACTGCTTTATAGTTATGTTGCCTAAGACTGACTCTAATGGTAGGAATTTCAGAAAAAATAACAGGACTTATGTTTTTAGGCAATGCCTTTTTCTATTCTTTAAATGATAGCTGATGAAAAGGGAATGACATCAAAGTCCAACTTTATAACCTGAGTCAAAATTACCTGGACCAGCTCTGATGGTTTTTGTCTCTCCTATAGTCTTAGATGATCTTTTTATACCACCCACCAGCCGTGAATGGAAAAGCAGCAGTATTAGTTTGAGCTCTTGGAAAATTTCTCAAAATTACACAAAACAATAGTATTGTATAAATAAGAATAACATTGTTATCATAATGAATTCCCCCCTTTTTTCCCCTATAATTATATGAACCGCTTAGGGGAGGGACCATATCTTCCCCACCTTTGTAATCCTAAGAACTAGTAAAGTGCCTGGTGCACTGTAGTAATAAATTCATGGCCCTTGATAATCTATAATATGCTAATTAGACCAGAAGTCCTTCCAGATGAGGTCGGGGCTGCAGCCGTGGCTGTGAGGGAGGGATCCAGGCAGCTGTGGTGGCTGTGAAGGCCTGCTCTTGCATGAATTTCGTGCACCGGGCCTCTAGTAGAATTATAACTTACAATGGAAGAAACTGAATGGGGCATGTAGTCCCTCCCCTTTGCCATCATGAAGAGATGGAGTTCAGAGAGGTAGGTGAGCTTGCCCAAGGAAGTACTGGTGGGCTAGTTGGGACTGGATTTCCTGACTCCTGGATTTCCTGCTTCCACCTTACGCCATCATTTCAGGAAAGTTTCTTAAGCTCACAAACCAAGTTATATCTCACTGCTCGCTTGGTAGTTCCCAACATAGTACCTTGCACTTGGTAATTGTCTAATATTGCATCTCTTCCTTCCAAAGTGAAAATGAGGTGAGAGGGAGGAGCAGCAGCAAATGTAGCATACCCCTGGATGATACCTAAGACAAGCTCTTGTTTGAATTCATATTCTGATATAAAAAATTTTTATTTATTTTTTTAAAGAATTTTATTTATTTATTTTTATTATTTATTATTTTTTGAGAGAGAGAGAGAGAGAGAGAGAGAGACAGACAGACAGACAGACAGACATAGATGTGTGAGGAAATCGGACCAGCAATCTTTGGTGCATGGGTTGATGCCCAACCAATTGAGCCACACTGCCCAGGGCAGGATGGAGGTCAGGCCCAGTTGAAATGGAGTCTTCCACTTATAACAATCTTAATTATAATGCTTGCTAGCAATATATAGTTTTAAGCCAATTTTTTTTTTTTTTTTTTTTTTTTGGTAAAGGCAGCCACTGGAGAAATTTGAAATTAATGATGGTAAATAATCCTCCACAGCCTTAGTACAGCTTATAAAGAAATCAGGTCTCAGATGAAATGCTGCCATCCATACAGATATTTATTGAATAAATATTCATTAGAAAGCCAGCATAAAGTAGCAATACAATCAGCTATGTAAGCCTAATGAAGTCCCAGCTCTCCATCCTTCAGTGTATTCTGACCACCATCTTGCATGCAGAGTTTACTTGAGAAAAACACAACCATATTCCAGCAGCAGAGTCCTGTCCTTTTACAGGCAATATCAGGCCACTAAAAATCCTCCTAAACTAATGGCTGAACACAGACTACTTAGTTGGGTGCTTTACTTAAAGATGAAGCCTTAGGTGTCAGTGGATTTGATGCTCCATTCATGCACAGGAGTAGGGGATGGGGGTCTTTCAAAATGTCTTCAATCAACCCATACTATAATACCTTTAATCAACAAGAGCCCTTTCTAAAATTTATCATTCTATTCATCAGGCTACTATTTTAATCAATGAAAACCCATTGCTGATCTTCATTAAGCTAATTATTAGCCATGTGTTGGTTGTTGATTGAGATATGGATGACTCAAGTTATTATGGTAGCTGATTTGGGGGGCAGACTTGCTGAGTAGAACACCCAGCAGACAACCCTTGCCTTGAATTCTTGATTGGTACTTGGGTCGAGTTTACCTTGGGTAATATGCACATTATATTCACACTATATATGTTGAGTACTAAATTATGTTATAGGACAGCACAATATCATGTAGATGTTCCTATTAGGTCATTTTAGATAAACTGGCTGGTTAAGCACCCAAACTGGAACTGGTTCACTAATTTCATATTTTATTTCTGGGTTAGATGTGAATGTCAGTGAATTGATGTACCCATATGACAAATATAGAAACTGAGCCACAACCTAGTTAAATGACTTGTTCAAGTGTAGAGTTAGTGTAGAGATAGAACCAAGGAGAGAATTCGGAGCTCCTGCTTGATTTCTTTGCCAGTGTGTATTTCATTTGGGGTCCCACAGTATGAGCAAAGAAAAACATTTCTACCTCTGCAGACTGGTTCAGTTGGTTGAACATCATCCCATACACCACAAAGGTTGTGGGTTTGATCCTCAGTCAGAATGTGTACGGGAGGTAACCCATGGATGTTTCTCACATCGATGTTTGTCGCTCTCTTTCTCTCTCTCTTTCTCTCTCTCTCTCTCTCTCTCTCGCTCTCAAATCAATAAAAACATATTCTCAAGTGAGGATTGAAAAATAAACACAGTTTTTGGAGAGAATTAAGGGAGACACTGTTCTCACTGTTAGGACTGGGGAGACTTTTAGTTTCTGTACTTTAGTCAGATATTTGTCTCTGTTCTTATCTCAGGGACCATTATCAAATATAACTTCCTTCCCTGCCTAAGAGGCCAAGATCCTTATCACCTGAAGATGAGAGATCTGAAGGGTGTGACTTCCATGTATATACCTCAAACTCCTGGGGTTACGCTTTCTGGTCACACAATGGTGGCAGCCATGAGGACAGTGGCTGTGATGACAGTGACCTGCCTGAATATAAGACAAATTGTCTGTCTGGGGTTATTTCCTTCTCTCTTCTCTAGAGAGTCCTATGCCAACAGTGAGTCCATGGTGTTTTAGATTCTGTTAAAAAATGCTGATGGAGTGCAACTCTTGGAATCCTCTTTTGAAAAGTTTTATTTCAAAATCTGCTTTTCTAAGATGTTTGTGACCTCAGAATGACTGGCCCTCCCAGGTTCTTCCTTCTCTCTTTTCTTCTCATCATCCCTTGTTCCTAATGTCCAGGATGCTGGAGACCTGGAGGCCCTTAAGAAGGTATGGACAGATTGGAGAATTTTTCAAAAATTATGTTTTGCCTTAGCCAGTTTGGCTCAGTGGATAGAGCGTTGGCATGCAGACTGAAGGGTATTGGGTTTGATTCTAGTCAAGGGCAGGTATCTCAGTTGCAGACTCCATCCCAGACCCTGATCAGGGTGAGTGCAGGAGGCAACCAGTTCATGTGTCTCCCTCACATTGATGTTTCTCTCTCTGTCTCTCCCCCTGCCTTCCACTCTCTCTAAAAATTAATGGAAAATATATACTTGGGTGATATATTTAACAACAAAAAAAATGTTTTTATGGAAATATAAAGGTTGTCCTAATATACCCAATCCTCCCCCCACCTCCATTTTTATATTTTGAGACAAGATAAGGAATTGAGAGGAGATTTATTGTACCCACTGTTTGGCAATTATCTTCAGTGCCCAGATCTTGAATAGTTCTTTAGTTTTGATAGCTACTTCCCATCCCTTAAGCTGTACAAGTATTTTTAAATCTCAGAAATGCCATAGCCATAGAAATTACTATTTTAACTGAGGAATGTTTCTGAAATCTTGACTGATTCAAGACACTATTTCAAAAAACTCATGTCAATGGAAGGTTTTTATTCTATTATTTCTGCGTTTTGTTCTGGGGAATGATTTACTGACTAGATGCTACCTAGCCAAAATGGAATTAAGTCTCATCCTGTATTTGAAGACTGAGCTGTTTTATATAAGCTCAACTTTGTTATGGAAAGTACTGACATGTTTACCCCTTTTGTAAAAAATGTAAGGCCATTCAGAAAACACAATAAAATCAAGTCATGAATAACCTTTAAAATACCAGGATATGAAATATGACTTCACCCAATAAGTATTATAAACACCTCGTTTAATGGAATTTATGGAGGTTTAGAATGAGTAATTAAATTTTTGAAAAATGAAGTTAGTCCTAATATTACATAAGATATAAATCTCTTTGGCTCTAGAAAATTTAATGAAAAATATGTTTTAGTTTAGTTTCTACTCAGCTTCCTAGTTGGGTAAGTTTTAGAGCATAGCTCTTGTTTTCCCAGTGTGGGCTCTCTCTTCTGCTTCTGCTCAGTCTCTCTATCTTAGTGATGGTGACGATGATAACCAACCTATTATTGGGCACCTAATATCTATCATCATTGTGGTTAGGACCTACACACACTGTTATTTAATTACTTACCTTAGAAATGAGGAAAATGAGGCTTAGACAGGTTAAGTAACAGATGTCAGGTCTGCCAGTTGGGACATGGTAGAACAAGAATGCATAGATTGGCCATGCCACCTTTTGGTCTTCTCAGTTTTTCAGCATTTCCTAAATTTCAATTTCTTGATTACCACTGGCATGGGGTCCCCATAGGTTCCTCAGACATTTGACCTAACTCCTTTTTGGCCAACCTTAGGCACTCTCAGACTGGGTAATTCTGTCCAAGGTAGATTCTGCTTGATGGGCTGGTTCTTTGGTTGGATCATAGAGACTTGTGAAAAACACTCACAGCCGTGTAAGAGAAAGAGCTTAGCTGTTCTTGAAGATGCTCAATGTATGTCTCTCTGCTCCTCCCTTTTTCCTTCTTTCCAATGTTCTGTTTTACAAAAAAATAGGTTTTTGTTTTTGTCTCTCTTCCCCCACCCCCCGCAAAAAAGCATTGTAATTTAGTTCAGAGTGGTCCTTGTATCGATCCTCTAAGAGGCACAGGGACAAGGCAAATGACAGTGCAGAACATGGAATGGGTTATCTGAGAATCAGGTAATAGGCAGTGGCTTCCATGTGATTTATCATCAGCTTAATTAGACTTTGACTCCATCAATCTGCCAAAGAAAGTTGGACTCCCCTCAGCAGAGGACATACACTTGGGCTTAGAATGAGAAGGTAGATGAGTCAGTTCTATTATAAATTGATCCTGACATACAATGTCAGAAGCTCAGAGCCAATAAGTCAGTGTCACTTACTGAGCCCTAACCTGGCCACCATGTAATTACTCCTGGGCTTTTCCCCGTGAGTGCACCACGGTCTTCCTATTTGACAAGGTATTAATTACTGGACCTGGGAAGTTCAATGTGTCTGATTTCACTCAATCACTCAACCTCGTGTCAGTCTCTCTGCATGTTATGTTAGGCATGAGCAGTAAGGCTAGTGGAAAATAACGACTAACTTGATCTCCTCAATTCCTCCAGGCAAACCTAAAAAATGTATATACTTGGATGTCAGAAAAATTTTAGTAGTTCATGCCATTCTGTGTTTTTATTGTAATTGTCACTGTTATTGCCATTACTAGAAAATCTATCACATGGTGAAAAATGTGAGTTCTATATTCCAGGACCAACTCAAGTGCAGTTTGTGATTCAGAAAAAAAAAGTGTGCAGGTTATCTCTAATTTTCAAAATATGCATTCTTAAAGATCAAATGTAGAGTAAATTTTATATACCTGAAGACTCCCTTAAAGTCATTTCTCTGTTAAAGCATCTCTAGGCCTTTGTCAGAGTTAGACACCTGTCCTTTTTGTCCGCAGTATGCCCACAGTCTACCTCTTAGGGCAACATAATTCTTCTTCCTATATTTTCCCTTTCCCTGTTTCAAGCAAGTTGCCAGAGCTTTTTGGCCCTCTTGTTTCAGGGATGGTTTATGCTTCTGGGCCAAAGGCCAACTTTTCCTGCAATACACAACTTCTGTTGTGTTTTGGTTTTTTTTTGTTTGTTTTTTAAAAGCATAATCCCATTGAAGATATTCAAGGTGTGTTGTGGTCTATGGCATATAGAGGATTGGATCTTTGAAAAGCTCTGTTGCAGCACCAAGAAGGCTCAGAGGGGTGGGTTGAGGGCTGAACCCTAATCGGGGTTCTCAGCCTCACCCAAGATGATCATGACCCACACAGGGGCAGGAGCAGCGGAGTGCTGGATCTGAAGGGACCATGCAAGCTCTGTAATGGAGATATGAAGCACTAGCCAGGGCAGACTGTGGGCCAGAGGCTGCAGCGGCCAGATCTCCTCTCTGCCCTGCCCTACCGAGTCACTTGCAGCAATGGCTTCAGATTCCAGCACCGTCACAGAAGAACTGACCACTATTCACAGCAACAGTAACTCTGCTTTTCTACAAAGCAGTAACAAGGAAATTTCCCTCTACTTTTAAAATATTTCTCAGACTCCAGGTCAAAAGCATTCTTTTTCCTAACACACTTTGCAAAGTTAATCAAATCCATTCTGTCCAAATATAATTCTCAGTGCTCTGGGACCTTGGGACCCCTGGTATTAAGCGGTGACCATGGTGACTCCAGCCCTTTCATTGACTTTAGTTACTGTGCTTAGCTACTACCTGTCTGAAGTAGGTGCATTATTGGGAGCGAAGTAGAGAAACCCACCCTCTGTGGGTAGGCTGATGATTCTAGGAAGAACGTCTAGAGAAGGCAGAGTAGATCTCAACTTGGGATCATCAAACAGACTAGAGCCAGGTAAGCAAAGACATTCAGAACTTGGGCCTGAGTGAGTTAAGAAAGGGATAGAACCTGCCTTTAAGGGTATGTGTCCACTCCTGGGGCGCTCTGTCTGCAGAATGGAAGGACAGGGATGTATTGTCTGTTATCCACTTCTGTTGGGCTCAGCTGTCTCCTATCAATGAGTGTACAGGATTGAAAAGATAAGTAACAGTCACAATGAACTTTAATAAACTTAAGTTAGAAACTTTTGGAATCCCCAGGCAGGGTGGATAGTCCCATTGCTGCCAGTTGAGACCCAATAACACATTTACTTTTGTAGTTCGTGTGCCCAGTTGTGTAGTACTCATTCAATTTCCTTTATGTCCTGAATTAGTTCCTCTGTCTCCCCTGGCATCATCTTTCTTGAATCATAGATGCCTAGAGGTTAGGCACAGTGTCTGTTAAATTAGCTTTGTAAAATGCCTAGCCCAGCTCCACACACAGGAAATGATTAAATGTGCTTGGATAATGAGCTGATGTTCGAAAAGTAGAAAAGGGCTCTGAGTCACTTAAAGATTGTATTTCACATAATGCTTCTTAGCCTCTTTGGGGCCTTTTTTTAGTTTATAGGAAGTGTAAGGGTGTCGCTTGGGGCACATAGGGAACTGGTGTTTATTTCTGTGAGTGAGAACATTTCCCAAGTTCACACTTGTGGACCTACATTGAACCAAGGCCTCCTGTGGATGCCTCGTTGGGTGATGGGAGCGCTTGACTCCAGTTCCTCTTAGCACCATGCCCGTCTTCCCTCAGGAGGCTCAGGGCAGCGGGCAGCAAGATGTGCTTGCAGTGGGTGGGAGCCTGGCCGCAGGGGAATGAACCATGTGGATGAAATGCATCGCTTTGTTCATTTGCTCAAGGCAGGGGCCAAAGAAACCAAACTGAACCAAACTCCAGAAGCCTTGTTAGCTCAAAGTCTGAGCAAAGCAATAAGGAACAGAATCAGTCATAAAGGAAAATCCAAACTTCTCTCTGAGTGGTCAGATTTTGGACATCCATTGTCCTTGCAATGTAAAGGGTTGTGAATGTACCCATGACAGAAAGCCTACGACACAATGGGACCAGACAGGACAGGACTATTGTTGGCTCTGACAATAGTCAGATGGGGAGGAATGGAATTCACTCAGTGGTAAGAACCTCAGAGCTAATGAGGTTAAAACAAAAAAATAACTTGGAAAAAGCCTTGAAATGGGTGCCTGTCATCATCCCAGAGCAGTTATCACAGGCTGTCCGGTCCACGGGTCCTGTTGCAATAACTGCTTTCAGAGTCCGTCTTGTTAGATCTCACACACTTGAAGGCTTTTGCTGGCAGATATTCACTGAAGGTGACATCTAGGAAAAGCTCCTAGCAGCCTTATCAAACCATCCCATGAAGACTTTCAAGAAGGGCCTGGAAAGGAGAGATGATTAGTACAGAAAGAGAACAAGTCTCTGAAAGTTTTGTCATGTTTGATTAATTACCTCAGGATTAATTGGAGGAGGAAGGCTTAAAGGGCCATGCTGACCGGCAACTGTTTTACAGCCCACCTGCCATTAAGGTGGACAGCAGTTCAGGCGGTATCAGCTGCAGAGGGGTTTGTTCCCAGCTTTTCTCTGCTCTCTGCCTGCAGAGCGTCTCTGTGCTTGTGTCTTCATCTATCAGCTGGAAGCAGATGGCTTCCACCTCCGTATCTCCGGCCTCAATCTCTCTTCTGAGTCTCTGTCACACATTTTAAATTATTCAGTGGATGTTTCCACTTGGAGACTAAAATCTGGCCTGTATAAACCTAACTCATCACCTCCAGGAAAAACTGCATGCCCCTTTTAACTTGTCCTGTTTTTGAGTGACACACACCCCCTTTTTTTTTTCTGGACCACAAATAGAAAAATCCAAAAGTCAACTTCTCCCTAAGAAATCACTCATCCAAACTAGTTGACTCTCTCCAAATCCTTCCCACTACCTGGCCATTTCAGGCCCTTTTCTTGAGAGACTGGGATTGTTTCACTGATCTCTGCACTGTACCCATGTATGGTTTCAGTCTTCCATGAGAATGGTGATTTATGTTACTGAGAACTTTCCCACTGTCACTTACTTGAGACTCACAATGATCTTTACAAGGACAAGGAGCCTGAAGCTCAGTAACTCACCATGGCCACAGATTTAAGTGGTAGACTAGGTCTCAAATCTCTAGCTGTTTTTGATACAAGAAATCTCTGTAATATGATTTAGGTCAGTGCACTGACATCTCCTCCCCAGCCCTCTCCCTCTCCAGGCAGTGGAAGCAAATTAACAAATGCACTATCCACTGAATCCAGGGAATCCTCCAGGGCCTAACATTCTCTCTCTCTCTCTCTCGACTTTATTTTTTTAGAACAGTCTTAGATCCACAGATAAATTGAGTAGAGGGTACACAGATTTTCCATATACCTCTTCTCCCCTCACATATACAGCCTCCCTAACTGTCAACATCTAGCACCAGACTGGTACCCTTGTTACAACCCACATTGAACATTATAATCACCCCAAATTCATAGTTTACATTACGGTTTACTCTCGGTGTTGTATATTCTATGGGTCTTGACAAATGTATAATGACACGTATCTGCCATGGTAGTATAACACAAATAGTACACCATCCTAAAGATCCTCTGTGCTCTACCTCCCCTCTAACACCTGAGAGGGTTGGTCTTTTTCTGCCCCCATAGTTTGCCTTTTCCATAATGTCATATAGTTAGAATCATACAGCATGTAGCCTTCTTATATTGGCTTCTTTCACCTAGTAGTATGCATTTAAGATTCCTCCATTTCTTAGCATGGCTTGATAGTTTATTTCTTTTTAGTGCTAACTGTAACTCCACTGTATAGATATACCAGTTTACCCACTCGCCTACTAAAGGACTTGTTGGTTGCTTCCAAGTTTTGACAATTATGAATAAAACTGTTACAAACATCCATGTGCATGTTTGTGTAAACATAAGTTATTAACTCATTTGGGTAAATACCAAGGCATGCAATTACTGGGTTATATGATAAATATTGTGTTTTAGTTTTACAAGAAGCTGCTACGTTGTTCTCCAAAGTGGTTCTACCATTTTGTATTTCCATCAGCAATGAAGGAGAGAGTTCCTGTTGCTTTTGTCAGCATTTGGTGGTAGTGTTTTAAATTTTAGACATTCTGATAGGTGTATGAGGTATCTCATTTTTGCTTTAAATTATAATTCCCTAATGATGTATGATGTTAAGTATCTTTTTGTGAGCTTATTTGCCATCTGTATATCTTCTTTGGTAAGGTGTCTGTTTATATCTTTTGCCCATTAAAAATATATGTTGTTTGTTTTTTTATTGTTTAGTTTTAGGAGTTTTTGGTATACTTTACATAACAGTCATTTATCAGAAACTAGAGGCCTGGTGTATGAATTCGTGCATGAGTGGGGTCAGGCCGGTCCGCCCAGATGGGGGCTGATT
>NW_005361873.1:1889858-1924198 GCF_000412655.1 Myotis brandtii | reverse complement strand
AGGGGGGCTGGTTGGGGATGGGGATGGGGCCGGCTAGGGATGGGGCCAGCTAGGGGGAGGGGCTGCAGGAGGCTGGGGGGTTGTGATTGGGGCCGCCACAGTGCGCATCATAGCGACTGGTCGTTCCAGTTGTTCCGGTCATTCCATTGTTCTAGTCTCTTGGCTTTTATGTATGTAGATGTCTTTTGCAGTGGTTTTCTTCTGGTCAGTGGCTTGTCTTCTCATTTTTCGACATTGGCTTTCACAGAGAAAAAGTTTTTTGCAGAGAAGACATTTTACAGAAATCCAGCTTATTAATTATTTTTTTTATGGATCATGTCTTTGGTATTATATCTAAAAAGTTATTGCCAAATGGAAGGTCATCAAGATTTTCTCCTATGTTAACTTCTAGCAGTTTTATTGTTTTGCATTTTACATTTATATTTGTGATCCATTTTGAGTTAAGTTTTTTGAAGGGTGTAAGGTCTGTGTTTAGGTTATTTTTTTCCATGTGGAAGTCCAATTGTTTCAGCACCATTTGTTGAAAGACTATCCTTTCTCCATTGAATTGCTTTTGCTTCTTTGTCAAAGATCAGTTGACTACATTTTTAAAATTTATTTCTGGGCTCTCTACTCTGTTTCATTGATTTGTTCTTTCACTGTCTTGATTACTCTAGTCTTATAGTAAGTCTTGAGGTTGGGTAATGTCAGTACTCTGACTTTGTTCTTTCTTCAATATTGTGTTGACTATTCTGGGTCTTTTGCCTCTCAATATAAGCTTTAGAATAAATTTATTGATATGCACAATATAGCTTGCTGGGATTTTGATTTGGATTGTATTGAATCTGTCTATCAAGTTGCAAAGAACTGACATCGTAACAATATTCAGTCTTCCTGTACATGAACATGGGATATCTCTCCATTTATTTAGTTCTTCTTTGATTCCTTTCTTCTGAGTTTTATAGTTTATTTCATGTAGATCGCATACATATTTTGTTAGATTTATACCTATTTTGGATGGGGGATATTAATGTAAATGGTATTTTGTTTTTTTAATTTTAAATTCCAATTGTTCAGCCCTAGCTGGTTTGGCTCAGTGGATAAGCGTCGGCCTGCAGACTGAAAGATCCCGGGTTCAATTCCGGTCAAGGGCATGTACCTTGGTTGTGGGCACATCCCCAGTGGGGGGTGTGCAGGAGGCAGCTGATCGAAATTTCTCTCTCATCAATGTTTCTAACTCTCTATACCTCTCCCTTCCTCTCTGTAAAAAACCAATAAAATATATTTTAAAAATTCCAATTGTTCATTGCTACTGTATAGGAAAGCAATTGACTTTTGTACATTAATCTCGTATTTTGCAACTTTGTTATAATTGCTTATTCCAGGTGTTCCCCCCTCCCCGATTCTTTAGCTTTTCTACATTGACAAATGGTATCTGTAAATAAGACAGTTGTATTTCCTCCTTTCCAATATATTTAATTTTCTTGTTCTATCGCAGTAGCTAGGACTCCCAGGATGAAGCTGAAATGCAGTGGTGAGAGGGGATATTTATGCCCTTTTCCTGATTTTAGCAGGAAAGCTTCTAATGTGAAGTCTGATGTTTACTGTGGATTTTTTTATGGATGTTCTTTACCAACTTGAGGAACTTCCCTTCTATCTTAGTTTGCTAAGAGTTTTTATCATGAATGAGTGTTGGACTTTTACCAAATATCTTTCCTGCATCTATGTGTTACAGACACCTCTCACTGACACCAGAGAGGTATTTCTGGACAAGACAGCCTCCTGAGCCAGTGGGAGAGGGCTATTCCCAACCTCAATCTGTGTCTTCTCATATAAATGAACTAGAGGCCCAGTGCACAACATTCGTGCAATGAAGGGGGGGTGCCCCTCAGCCCGACCTGCGCCCTCTTGCAGTCCAGGACCCTTTGGGGGATGTCCGCCTGCTGGGGAGCCGGGAGAGGCTCCTGCCACCGCCGCTGCACTTGCCAGCCATGAGCCTTCTGGCTCAGTGGTGCTCCCCCTGTGGGAGTGCACTGACCACCAGGGGGCAACTCCTACATTGAGCGTCTTCCCTCTGGTGGTCAGTGCACATCATAGTGACCAGTTGTTCCGCCGTTCAGTTGATTTGCATATTAGCCTTTTATTATATAGGACTTATAGAACAGACCTTGACTGCACTGTAGAGCCAATTTATTAAAGCAATTAAAGCATGCACCTTTATTAAAAATCAAAGGAAGCAAACCTATACATCTGGCTTATGAGCTCAGATGGGCTCTCAGCTGATCTGAAGAGTGAGTTAAGTGGGGGTCCGGGGCCTTATATACCCTCCTGTCTATAGGTCTCAGAATTCCTCTGCTGAATATTTTGGTGCAGATTAATTCTCAAGGTCCCTTTTTTACTTTGTTGTGGCCTTCCCAGAATTCCTGAGAGGCACCTGGCACTTGATCTTGCCAAGTCTTGAGATGGCTGACTTCTCTCCTTAGGGAGTAAAAGGGCCCCCCCCCCCTTTCTGCATTCTCTTCTTAGGAAGGTTTTTAAACACTTGCTCTGGTGTCCTTGATTGGGGACCATAATGGTTTGTTAGTTACAAGCTGGCTGCAAATTGCTCACAGTGTTTGGCCTTGTTTTAACTTTCTTGTCTCAGTTTCCCTATTCCTCCTGCCCTGGAATCTTATAACATATTGATATAGTCATGTGATTGTTTTCTCTAGTTGGTTGATGGAATTTATTACATTAATTGTTTTTTCAAATGTTGAACCAGCCTTGCACCGCTGAAATACACGTCCCTTGGTTACGGTGTATACTTATTAATATGCTAAAAGCCTGTTGCACAAAGATTCGTGCAATAGGCCTTCCTTCCTCTGGCTGCCGACACCGGTTTTCCTCCGGCACCCGGGACAGGACCCAGGCCTTTGGTCCGGCCGCAGCGGAGAAGCCAAGCCTCTTCAGTCTTCAGTTTTCAGTCTTCAGTCTTCACTCCGGCTGGAGCCTTCAGTCTTCGCTCCATGCCTGCATATGCAAATTAACTGCCATCTTTGTTGGGTTAATTTGCATAGTCACTCTGATTGGCTGGAGGGCATAGTGGAGTGACACCAATTTGCATGTTTCTCTCTTATTAGTGTAGATTGTTGCATTTCATTCATCGATATTTTGTTGAGGGTTTTACAACTATGTTCATGAGGGATATTGGCCTATAGTTTTCTTTTCTCGTACTGTCCTTCTCTGGTTTGGGTATTAGAGTTAATCTGGACTTATAAAATGAATGAAGAAGACTTCCCTCTACTTCTACCTTCTGGAAGAGATTTTAGAGAATAATATTTTCTTAAGTATTTGGTAGCATTCACTAGTGAACCTGTCTGATTCTGATTCTTCTTTGGAAGGTTATTAATTATTGATTTGATTTCTTTAATAGATACAATCTAAAAATAGATGGTCTATTTCTTCTTGTGTGAGTTTTGATAGATTGTGCTTTCAAAGAATTGGTCCATTTCATCTCAGTTATCAAGTTTGTGGGTATAATGTTCTTAACAATATTCCCTTATTATCTTTTAATGTTCATGGTACCTGTAGTGATGTTTCCTCTTTCAGTTTTGATATTAGTGATTTGTCTTTTCTCTCCACCTCTTCCCCCCTTAGTTATCCTGGCTAGAGGCTTAACAGTTTTAAGGATCTTTTCAAAACTTTTGTTGTGTTTCTAACTTGGTTTCCTGTTTTCAATGTTATTTCTGCTCAAAATTTTTCTTTTCTTCTGCTTACTTTGGACTTAATTCTCTCTTTTTTATATAGTTTCCTAAGGTAGGGGCTTAGATTATTGATTTTAGATCTTTCTTCTTTTATAAAATATACATTTAATGCTATAAATTCCCCACTAAATACCGCTTTCACTATATTTCATAAATTGTGATAAGTTGTATTTTCATTGTTATTTAATTAAAATTTTTTAAAATATCTTTTGAGATTTCTTCTTGACCTATGTGTTATTGAGGAATGTGCTGTATAATTTCCAGGTATGTGGGGATTTTCCAGCTACCTTTCTGGTATGTATTAAACTAGAAGTTTGATTTCACTGTGGTCTGAGAGCATACACTGTATGATTTTACTCTTTAAAATTTGTTAAGGTGTGTTTTATGCCTCAGAATGTGGTCTGACTTGGTGAGTCTTTCATGTGAGCTTGAGAAGAAATTGTATTATACTGTTGTTGGATGGTGTAGTCTATGGACGTCAATTAGATAACTTGATTGATGATGGTGTAGAGTTCAATTACATCCTTAATAATTTTCTGCCTGCTAGATCTGTCCATTACTGATAGAGGGGTGTTGAAGTCTCCAACTATAATTGTAGATTCATCTATATTTCTTTGCAGTTCTATCAGGTTTTGCCTTATATCTCCTCCTTTTTTTTGTTTTGTTAATCCTCGCCGGAGAATATTTTTTCCATTGATATTTAGAAAGAGTGGAAAGGAGGGAGGGAGGTGGAAGGAGAAAGAGAGAGAGAGAGAGAGAGAGAGAGAGAGAGAGAGAGAGAGAAATATTGATGTGAGAGATATATCGATTGGTTGCTTCCCGCATGTGCCCGGACTGGGGCCTGGATCCAACCTGCAAACCAGGTATGTGCCCTTGACTGGGAATGCGTCCTTTCAGTGATCAGGCTGACGCTCTAACTACTGGGCACACCGACACAGGCTCTCCTCATTTTTACTCAGATATGTTTAGTTTGCCTCTCCACACCCCTTTAGCTTGACAGCATGACCTGATCAAATGTTCTGCTCATCTTTGTTTCACAGTTTCACCTAAGATTCTGCTAGTCCTAGTTTCACATGTTGTGGCCAAGTTCAAACCTGATGTTCTGGCTCAATCCAGTTTCCCAGATTCTACCTGTTGGGAAGGGACAACTAGCTGTGCTACTTAAATTATTTCCTCCTTACTACTTACTGCATGCCAGCTCTTTGTAGGCATATCATGGGCAGTGTACATGGGTCTCAACAGTTTCTTCTAACATTAACAAAATGAGTGTAAGGGCAGGTGTCCTCGTTATTGGTCCCTGCACAGTGCCAGGAGCATGGCTGGCACTTGCTCCGTTTGTTTGACAGTTGAATGAGCACATTAGTGCTCTGGAGGAAGAGATTTTGTGATCTGTTGCTTGAGTTTGTGCTCCGTTTGTTTGACAGTTGAATGAGCACATTAGTGTAGAGCTGGAGGAAGAGATTTTGTGATCTGTTGTTTGAGTTTGAAAAAAATAAAGACTAAAGATGAAGATTTTTTTAAATAAAGAGAAAAAGTAAAGAAAACTGTTTGTTGGAATAAAAACTATTCACTTAAGAAAAAAGAATGTATCAATGTGTAGTGTGAAAATAATATTGTATTTAGAGTTTTGAGATCTAGACATGAGTTCTAGACATGACATCTTGGACAATTTAATTCTCTCTAAGCTTTAAATAATGCTTACCTCATGAAGTCTTTGTTCTCACAATAAGATATGATGCTTTACAAGTGCTATTAAATATTTCCATTAAATCTTCATCAAGGGTGAGAGTATGATGACATCAAATGTCGGTTCACAGATAACTGTTTGAAAAATGCTGTTTGAGCATATGTATACAAAAAAAGAACCGTCTCTGACACACAGTTCACTTTTTCATTTTTGTTTAGAGAAGAGGTGAATCCTGCTTTCACTGTTTTACTTGGCTTACATAAAAAAGTTCCACATTGTGTTAGTAGTTCGCAGAATTTGAGATTAATGCTTAATGGATGTTTACAAAGACACATTTTTATTTCTGTAGCATGAGTTCATGCTGTTGGGCTTACACCATCTGTCTAGTATAAGCTTACTTCAATTCTCAGCTACTAATTCTAATTAATGAATGTGTAATGGAAGCATTGAAAAATCTCTTTCATCATGAAGAAGTGAGGCCTGAAATTATTCCTTGGTTTTGTGTGTGCCTTTTTTGTTTGTTTATGTAAGATTTATTGCCAAATGGAGCTTTTATTCCCTATTGCCTCAGCTGAACTAATATTTTCCCATAATAGATTTTCTGAAATATCACTTATGTAGTGTATATGGGCTTTCTTAAAGTGTAACTAATTTCAAAGAGGTCCTTTTCCAGAACCTGAAACTCTATTTAATTTTTATTAAAAATGCTTTTTAAACAAGTTCAACTGAGGCCTCAGTGGGAGGACATGTCTAGGTTAGCAACTCACTTGTTCATTCCTGTCTCTTCCCCACAGGAGAAAACACTAATTTATGTCTCCCACCCAGGGTCCGTCTTCTCCAGGCAGCTCCAGCCATGAACCAATCCTAACTATATAGTCATGTTCACATCTGGTGGGGTTGGGGGTTAGTCACGTTGCTACAGCCCTGTACCCTCAGTGAGCCCTACATAGCTATTCTGACCAACACGTGCAGCATTCTGTACTCTCCCCCAAAAGAGCGCACAGCCTGTGTATACACAGAACACACACTCCCTTAGCACCCAACACTGCTCCGACAGCAGTGTGATCTACGCAAATATGAGGAAGGCTCACATAGAGCTATCTTTACTTATTCAAGGGGTAGAAGGTTTGAAAATAAGTAAATTGTTATAGGATAATATTTTCTTTTCCATTAAATCTTTCTTATAGAGAGTTGAGATATTTGAATCTCCTGCCTGTATACCTTTCTTTTAAAAAGGATCTTGGTTACTGTTTTTAATTTTCAAAGCATCTTTAGCAGATAAATGCCATAAATGTAAATTGATAACTTGGTGCAGTGTGTTTATCACATATTGTTATTTTTTGAGCCCTGTCGTTTAACAATACCAAGTGCAATACATGGGAAAGAAAAGAAAATGTACAACAACAAAAAATTGGGGGAAAATTTTGATGGCAATATCAACTCTTATCTGCTATTTTCAGTAAAATTTAAAAAGTCAAATTCAACTGGTTCCTAGAGCTTAATACCTTGCATATAGTAGGTATAAATAATTTAATGTAAAAGTACTATTTTGGGCAATGCAAACACTTAAATATGGGAATTTTATTGTAAAGTCTAGGTAGAATCTGGAAGAAATCATCTGCCAACGTATTAGAATTTTTTTTTTTTTTTTTGCTGCTGCTGCTAACCAGAAGTTTGACAAAATTTCAGGGAACATAGATTGGTTGTACCTTGTATTTCAGCAGTTGCTATTATATTGATATGTATATAGGATATTATTGTTCTGACTGCCTTCAAGTTCAAAAAGCACCACAGCATACCATTGCAATCCATTTGGTCTTAAAATGTAAAACTAATAAGATCGTGGGAAACAGGGAAAAGAGTGCTGAGCGTTGCAGTTAACTTTTCTTTTTAATGCTTACTCTTCTTGGAAATTCAAGTAATATTGACTTTCTGATTAAAGATGTTAGGATAACGATCTTTTGGTCCCTTTCTCCATGTAAACACCAACTTTTAGAAAAAAACAGGGAATGAGAAATAGCAAACTTGTCTTTAATGAAATTAGGAAATACTCTAAACTCTGAGTTGCAAATAAATAAAAACTGCTAAGTGTAGTAATCACTGGACCGGAGTAAGGCTGTGTATGTGGTGGGGGCAGGGGCATGCCAAGAGATGAACTTCATCTCTCCAGCTTTCCAGCAGACTGCAGGATTCCCCAGAGTTGGCAGCCTACATAGCCCGAGGCACAAGGGTTGGAGTGTTTTGTGAACCACAGAAGGTTCTCTGGACTCTAACTCTAAAGATTAGAGATGTAGTTGGAGCTAAATGCCTGACTTAAGGCAGGATCCCGTCCAGGGTACCACATTACAGTTTATCATCATGTTTCCTTAGACTCCTGTTGGCTGTACCAGTTTCTTGATTTTTAAAAATGTTTTTGATGACTTTGATGGGTTTGAAGAGTTCTGGTCAGATATTTTGTAGGATGTTCCTCAGTTTATATCTGTCTGATATTTTTTCTCATGATTAAACTGGGGTCGTGGGTTTAAGGGAGGAAGGGCCATTCTGATCATAATGTATCAAGGGTATAGACTATTCATAGGCTTATTACTGTTAATAGTAACCTCAATCACCTGGCTGAGGTAGTGTTTCTCAGGTTTCCCCTGTCAAATTACTCTTTCCCAGCCTTCCCACACTGTCCTCTTCGGGAAGACCTTCCTGTGCACAGCCCACACTGAGGGAATGGGGAGTTTTGCTGCCTCTCCTGGAGAGAAGAGAACCTACAGAGATTATTGGAGTCTTCTGCATGGGAGGTTTGTCTGTTCTCCTCTCTTCACTCATTCATCCATTCAACCCATTTTTTATTTATATCAGGATGGACTTATGACTCTTTCTTTTATACTTTGGGGTATAATTCAGTGTGACTTATTTTATTGCTCAGTTTGTTTCATTCATCCTTTCTTTTATACTTTGGGGTATAATTCAGTGTGACTTAACTTATTTTATTGCTCAGTTTGTTTCATTCATTATTGGGAGCATTTTGAATCGGCTCCTGTGTCTTTTTGACACCTCCCTATCATTGCGGGTTATTTATTTAGTTTTAGAAGATTTTTACTTTCTGGAACTACAGGTGCTGCAAGTTCTTTTTGTATATTTCTTGCTCAAGTCTTAAAAATGAGCTATTTCTTGAGAATGGTGATAGAGAACAAGATCTGGGCACTAAACGTGTTACTGAGGTGCTAGAGCTTCCAGGCCCTCTCAGCTGACAGAATAAAGAAATGCATGTGTGCATACTAACCCATATCTACATATGTCTACATATATATCCATATGTGTCTACATTAAGCAAGATAGTAGTGCATACTGATGACTTCAATACTCACCCATTACCTCATGAGTCATCCTAGACTTCTCCCCTTGCTGGTCTGTAATCTCTTACTCCAACAGTGAGATGTCTGGCTTCCATCATCTGCTTTTACTTAATTTACTTAATCCACCTACTTATTTGTTAATCCATTTTACTTATTATAGTGGTTTCAGAATTGTTCACCAGAACTCTCACAGAAAACATTTTTGTCAACTAGAATATTTGCAATTACTTTGCCTTTAGTCTTACAGAATCCCTTAATTTTTAAAGTTACTTAGCCAGCATATTTCCCCCTACTCCCTTCAGTGAGGTTGTTTATATATTTTTAATATAGTTAGGTTATGGTGTCACAGTCTGCATTTCATCCTGGGATTCCACACCTTCTAAATGATTTTTTAAATTTGCATACAGGGGTCGGTAAAAGTAGCTTTATGGTTGTGAGTAGGTGAAGCAGAGTTTATTCTTGTATTATTATTTTATTTATTTATTATAATATTATAGTATAGTTATTGTATGGTATTAACTGTATACCTACCTTTGCCCATTCTTGTGTATTAAGGTTCATTCTTTGTACTGTAAAGCTGTACATGTTTTGACAAATGCATGATGTCATGTATGCACCATTACAGTATCATACAGTTCTACCAGGCCCTCCCCCCCAAAACACCCTTTGCTTTACCTATTCAACCCTTTCCCAAGCCCCAAAAATATGGCAATCATTGATCTGTGTACTGTTTCTATAGTTTAATGTCATATAAATGGAAGAATACCGTATGTAGCTTTTTCAGAATATCTTCTTTTACACAGCACTATGCACTTTTACACAGCAACATGCTCCCATGTCTTTTGTTTGTTTGTTTGTTTTATAGCTCATTTCTGTAATCACTGAATAATAGTCCATATTTTATCATTGAATAAGTATACCACGATTTGTTTATTCATTCACCTACTAAAGGTCATTTTCGTTGATTCTAGTTTTGGGCAATTTGAATAAAGCTTTTGTAGTTATTTACATAAAGATTTTTGTGTGGTCATAAGCCTTCAAATCAGTTAGAACACTTAGGAGTTTATTGCTGTATTATATGGTAAGATTATGTTTAACTTGGTAAGAAACTGCCAAACTGTCTTCCAAAGTGGCTATAACATTTTGAATTCCCACCAGCAATGAAAGAGTATTCCGTTTCCTCCAATCCTCGCCAGCAATTCATAGCGTCAGTTTTTTGGATTGTAGCCATTCTCAGAGCTATGTAGTGGTATTTTACTGTTGAGTTAGTACTCATTTCCCTAATGACGTGTGCTGTTGAGCATCCTTTTATGTGCTTATTTGCCATTTGTGTATCTTCTTTGGTGAGATGTCTGTTGAGATCTTTTGCTCAGTTTTTAATTGGGCAGTGTTGTTGTTTTTTTTCTTATTTTGAAAATGTTTTTATGGGCCTTAGCTTGTTCTTTTTCTGTTCTTATCTCTGAATGAGGAGATGCCAGCCAGACCTGGCATTTGTATTTCAACACCAGTATAGGATTCTCCCCCCACACCCCCATCATGCACCTGGGCTCAGAGGAACCTCCTTGGCTCTTAGAGGGCATGTGATCTTCACTCCTGCTAGTCTTTTACCTGCTGTGGATTTGCTGAGCTGGAAAAGAACCTGGTCCTGCTTCTTCTGCCTGATTCTGTGATATGTGGACAGAAATTCCTCCTGATAATTTGAACCCATCTGTAGTTTGCTCTTGTCTGATGTTATGTATGAAAAACCTCCATAATTTACCATTCCCATGGCTCTTTCTGTCTTTTCTGCTCCTTCCTCTTATGTCCAGCACATCCAACGTGCAGACAATGCACCTGACCTAATTTTTACTTTCAGCTGCCCGGCATTACTTGGAACTGTAGTCTAACAGAGGAAAAAGAAAGTTACTGATGCATGAATGGAGGATGTTGTAGCCAAGGCTTTAGAAAACAGGCATCCCAGTAGGAGTGTGGCTTCCAGCTTCCACAAATATCCTGCGTCTCCAAGGACAGCAGCACAATGGAAGAGAGAAAAAGCTCACTAAACAGAACAGCTCCCATTAATAACCTCTTAAAATAAACCCAGCACTTTGCTAGCCACTTTCCATATATTGTGATGTTTAATTCTGAAAGCAGCCCTCTCTGATAGGAATAATGGTTCTCAATTTACAGATAAGGGAGTATAAAACTTAGGGAAATAGTTGAAGACACACTGTTAATAAGTAGCAGAGTTGAGATCCAAACTCAAAACCCACGCTGCCAACCAGCATTTTCTTCCTTCTTATCAGGTCCACATTTATGCTTCACTCCTTGGAGATTCTACGGAAGATGGTGATTTCTATTCAGCTTTCCAATTCTGTGATAATTTTGTATTTTGATGATTAAGAAATTTGACTCAAGTGAACTATGAGTTGCTTACTAGCACCATCTTATCTCTTTCCACAATGGACAGTAGAAAAATGAAGTTATAGAAACAGGCTGCAGCATCTACATCACAACCCACATTTCTGAGTTACAAAGCACCTCGCTGCTATGCTTTATTTCAATAAATGAAAATACTGCAGATATTTTCAATTGATGTAGCACCTTTTATTTGAAAACCTTACCATCTCTGTGCCATTCATAAATCATCAAACCATTTTGGGAAGCAGGAGAATTACTTAATAAATGAACCTTATGTAATTGGAAGTTAAAAATGTTGAATTCTTTGATATGTAAAAAATCTTTCTATGTGTCTTAATAGAAAACAACAAGCAGTGATTTTTCCCCCCAAAACAGGAATGAAGCCTAAATGTCTTGGGCCCCCAAGTGTGTGATAATTTGTGAAGGCAGCCACAAATACTAATATATCATCATACTTTGCAGTTCACCAGGGCTGGTTAAGATCTAAGAACTCATAAATAGTAAAAAGATTAGCGTCCCTTCTTCCACTCCTGTGCCTCAACATGTAATTTAATATAAAACCAATTCTAAATTGAAAAACCCAAATAAGCATGCTGCAATTAAAATATTTCCCTTTCAGCTTTTATGCTTACAAAATTCTGAAGAGTTCACGAAGTATGATTTTTTAAAAATCTGTATAACAGAAATAATAAATCACCCTGTAGGGTTATTGTGGTGATAAAATGATACAATATGTAAAAATACCTCACATGGTGTCTGGTAAATGTACTTCTCTTTATGTTAAGGCTGGGAATGGGTGGTAGCAAGGGTATAATGAAGACTTGAGGTGTATTTTGGTTTGTTTCTTGGCTCTCTAGTGACTCAGGGGTTCCAGGTCTATGAAGTAGAGACACAGACAGTTTTTCAGGTAATTTGAATGAACATAGCTCTAAAGATTATTGTTCAGACATCATTCTACCATACAACTGGCACTTAGTGAATCTCACAACATTTCATTTTTGTACTTTGTTTTTTTGTTGTTTTTTCCCCCCACTCTCCAGACTGAGTCATTTGTGTCTTTCTTATTGGGATGTTCTAGAGTCATGAGGCAAGATGTAATTGGATTTGGCTCCCAATAAACAAATAATAAAATTATTTTCATGAGAGGATGAGAGGAAAGTAAGCAGACCTTTCTCCTTGAGATGTTTTTGGGTTGATAAGTGGCTGATTGAGTACCTGTGCGCCATACATGGGCCTTAGCATTTCTTCCAAATGAGAAGGAAAATGACATAGTTTCTTTGCAAAATTTTTCAGACTGTCAATTATATCTAACCTCCTGGAGAGACTAACCAGAAAAACTCCACTGACAATATGTAAAAGAAGTACCTCAAGGCCCACTGCCCCCAGGGCTTTAGTCTCTCATAATACTTCCCTGAGACTATAAAAATCATCCCCCCAAATTATTCTTATTTTTAATTAAAATAATTTTTTGACAGTTCTCAAACAGCTTCTCTCTGGAAAATTCCTTTTAGCTGAAACCCTACTTTACCTTGACTTATTTTTGTGCAGTTTTCTTATATTCATTTAAAAACGGGAAAAATAACAACAGGGGAGTTTGGGGTTATAAAATTACTTTCTGGCTTGACTTCTCATTGGATTAGATCAAACAGACTAGGAATGTGATCACTCACATGTATTCGCATGTCTGCCTATCTCTAGGCAAATGTTGTGCATTTTTTTATATACTCCAGCAAATTCTTGATGTTCAACTTCCTATATCTTAAGTTAAGCATGAGCTCAATCTTAGTAGAATTTAGCAGCTGGCATGATCATGTGTACTATTTATTGTTTATAGCCACCTTCTGTTCTGATTGATTGGTGCCCATAGTTGGATGACCACCTTGTTTAACAGCCTTTCTTTAACACCGATTTGTGGAATAAGTGGCTATCGAAGTACATAAAGTATTTAGAAAGTGCCACAGTGTTTGGAAAACATTTTACTTTCTGTAATGGGATGAATCCAATCTCAGTCTTTGGAAGTAGTGGGAAAGCTGATGGGCAACATTAGGTCATATCACCATGTGGGTTTGTTTCTCCATTTAATTTAAATGATAGTTATTAGGAGTGGCAATCTGCCATGGGCCATGAGTGCCTCTGCACATTCTTGCCGGGTTTGCCAAGAATGCAAGGCTCTTACTACTCTTAACTACACCACTTATCAGGGTTGTGTTTGCAGATCCGGTACTGTCTTCTTCAAAAGAAAGGCCAGGCTTTCTTCCACTTACTGCAAAAGCGGTAAATCCCCAAGCTCGGTGTTTCAGTCCTCTCAATGCAGCCCATTTTGTTTGCAGACACCCATCATGAGCCCGTCCATTAAACTTGGGGAACGTGGAGACCCAAAGCAAGTGACTGTGAAGCTCTGGCCACCGCTTCTACCGTGAGTAACAAAGTCCTTTCTCTCTGACCCAGGGATCTCATCCCCTTTGTCAGTATCCATGAAAGAGTAACAGGCTTATTTGTCAGTTTGTAAGTAGGGCAACATCTCAAGACGCTACACAGTTCCTGACACTTTGAAAATATTTCTATTTACACCCCATAAAAATAAGTCCTATATTGGTTATATTATTTCAAAAATTAGTGACCATGACCAGCATAGAATCTTTGGTTTTTAGTTCTGACTCTACTACTAAGTGAATGATCTTGAGTAAATGGTTTGTTCTTCTGAAACTCTGTTTCTACATCTGTATAACGAAGGGGTTCATCTATATCAGTGGCTTTTCAGCTGTGCTCTAGGAAACCCTTGGCCAGTCATGTCCAGGCCCTCACATTAGCCCCTGGTTGGGGCTGTTGGAGGTCATTGGAGGCAATGATACTGTTGTGTTGACTGGCCTGTCTCCTACCCTCAGCAGGGCCTCCTGCTGTGCCGTACTTACTGTCCCTAGTCGGTGCCCTGGCACATTTCCTTAGCTGCCATTTCCTTAGAGACTAAGATGGTTTCATTATGATCCCTTTCTAATGAATTTTTAAGTATTGGAGATGAAAATGTACTTAGAATAAAGGCCTGATACAGAAAAGAACAAAAAGATAAAGAGAGGGCCTGGGGGAATGTAAAACCACGTAGTAAAAAGCAAATATCAGGAAATAAAATTAAATATAAGTAATAGTGGTTATTTCTGGTTATTTGTTTTTATTTTAGTGTTATACTTCTTTGTATTTCAACTTGTCTATAATAATCACATATTACTTTTATAATTGGAAAAAATTGATTAAATGAAGCTTAAAAATGAGAAAGAATAAAAGATCTGTCAAGGTTAAAGTGTGAAAGGTCACTGGTGTTTTTTAAGCAAGAAAATAACTTACTCTACTTGATCAGAAAGAGTTGTAGGTCAGATTTTTGAAAGATCCTGCTGGTATGTGGGAAGGTGTTGCCCTGGCTGGGATAGTGGATTTAAACAGAAGTCTTTTCTTGCAGATCTAAAAGTAGCAGAAGTCAGGCCCTCTGACAGGTGCTTGCCAGTGCTTGCCAAATATTTTCACTTAGGTGAGCACTTCTTTCTCCTATTCAAGAGAGCTGCCCTTTTCTTCATCAAAATCATTTAAAGGTCAGTGAGAGAGCTTGTCCCATTTGTCAACCTCCATTGCCTCTGAATTTCTGGTGATCTAAGGATTTCTGAGTTGGATAGCTTTCTTTCTAAAGACTGAGTTTGATTTCATGTGATTGGTTGTACTAATTTGCAGAGGCACACTACAGTTGTGCAATGAAAAATTATGCAAATATGCATGTGATATTTCAAATTTTTTTTTTGCTAGATACATATGTTGGGGATTGGAACTTTATGTGATTCCGTAATCATTTACCACACAGAATTTGAGTACAAAGAATATAGAGGGTCTTGCTCAAGAAGTGCTTGTAGGCATATTAAATAATATGACTGTTAATAGCAGAATATGAAGGAAATTGTGAATCGAACTAAGTGCTTCTTAGTTCTCTTCAGTTTCATTTAGTCACAAATTTAGGGGATTCAAGGTGTGTGCTCAGCACTATGGCAGCACTATGATTGCATCACCAAGTTTCTCTGAGGGTGTCATTGGCTTTAATCTTTGGGTTTTAAAGCACACAACTCTACTGTGTGATTCGTAACTGTTCTGCATTTTCAACAAGCACGATCCAAAAGGAATTTCCTGTCTGCTGCTTGCATATCCTGTTGTTGTCATCTTACTAAAACATGAAATGATTTAAGCTTCGAAGTTGTTATTGTTTTCAATGGAACAGCTGCCCGGTACTTCCAGGGACAATACCAGGTGTATAAGGAGGCTATCTGTGCAAATCACAGCGAAAAGCTGAGCAATAATCTGGTGGATTTGATCATCGTATGTAACCAGCCTCAACAATTCAGGGGCAGACAGTGTGAAGTTATTTTCATTGTTCAGAGCAGTGCAGCAAATTGCTTCAGCTCCTCCACTTGATTTACGTAGTGTCAGACTTAGCCTAAGTGATTGACTTGAACAAATCTATGCGCCTTTTTTTTGCCTAGAATTTTGTTCCTCAATATTGATGGCCTCTAATATGAGCTCAAGTACTTTCATTTTCCAGAATTCTTCTGCTATCCACCTCCCCTCCCTTTAATCCATGAATTGAGGGATAATTCGCTCTTTATCTTGTATGTGTATTTTATATCACTCCTGCTATTTTTTCCCCAGAAAAAAACCTTTTATTTTGAAATAATTTTAGACTTGCAAAAAAATTGCAAAAATTGTACAAGGAATTCTGTTCACTGTTCACCCAGCTCCCCCAGTAATTTAAATTGCTTAAATAGCCACAGCATAATAATGAGAACCAGGAAATTAACATTGTAACAGTGCCATGAAGTAATCTACAGACTTTATTGAAATTCCAATAATTATCCCATTAATGTCTTTATCTGGTCCTTTATCTGACATACTTCTTTCGTTTTCTCTAATCAGAGACAGCTCCTCGGTCTTTGTTTTTTGTGATCTTGACACTTTTCAAAGTCAGTTTTGTAGAATGTTTTTTTAAAAAATGGCTTTGTCTGCTATCTTCTCATGATTTGGTTCAGGTTATATATTTAGGGCAAGAATATCACAAAGGTGATATGCCCTTTAAGAGGTAAATGATGTTGGTCTGTCTCATTATTGATGATGATTAATCACTAGTTTAAAATGGTCTCCTCCTGCCCTGGCTGGTTTGGCTCACTGGATAGAGCATCAGCCTGTGGACTGAAGGGACCCAGGTTCGATTCCAATCAAGGGCACATGTCTGGGTTGCAAACTCGATCCTCAGTCGGGGGCATACAGGAGGCAGCCGATCAATGATTCTCTCTCATCATAGATGTTTCTCTCTCTCTCTCTCTCTCTCTCTCTCTCTCTCTCTCTCTCCCTCTCTCTTCCTCTCTGAAATCAGTAAAGGTATCCTATATAATAAAAGCCCAGCTACTGAACGGTAGAATGACCACAATGACCAGTCGCTATACCATGCACTGACCACCAGGGGGCAGATGCAGTGCACTCCCACAGTGGGAGCACCGCTTGGCTGACCGGGATGAGCAGCTGCTAACTCAGCAGAAGTGGGTCCACAGCTGCATGGCTGACTGGGATGAGTGACGCTCCCCGAAGGCCATGCCCCCCACCAGTGCACGAATCCTGTGCACCAGGCCTCTAGTATTAAAATAAAATAAAATAAAATATAAAATAAAATGGTCTCTTCCTGCTCTTAACATATTTAGCCTCACATTCTATATACTTTTGTCATAACATTTTAGGACTCAAAGAAATAATTTGTCAATAATATTAAAAGTAACATAATAGCAAGTAGTAGACCAGTGATGGCGAACCTATGACATGTATGTCAGAGCTGACACGCGAACTCATTTTTTTGGTTGATTTTTCTTTGTTAAATGGCATTTAAATATATAAAATAAATATCGAAAATATAAATCTTTGTTTTACTATGGTTGCAAATATCAAAAAATTTCTATATGTGCCACGGCACCAGAGTTAAGTTAGGGTTTTTCAAAATGCTGACACACCGAGCTCAAAAGGTTCGCCATCACTGTAGTAGACAGTAGTATTTATTATGTGCTGAGAACTACATACGTTACTTCACTCGCTCCTCAAAATGCTTCTACAGACACTTTATCACCTCCATTTTACCTCTTGGGAGAGGACATTCCTAGTTGCCAAGTGACTGCCTTGGAGAGAGAATACAGCTCTGCTCATTTTTTTTTGTGGCACGTAGAGAGCCCCGCACAAAGCAAGGGGCTGTAAATATTTGTTAAATCGACATAAATTGAAATTAAATGGAAGGCAGAGTGTTAAGATTGTATAACTAATTATATATGTCAGAACAGGAGAAGGAGTCATGGGTAATTCTGAGGTACTGAATTTGGGGGAGAGGGATACATAAAAGTAATGATTTATTTTCAAAGGACCAAAGCTAAGAAAGAAGGTGAAGTTTTTGTTTTTCAGAGTGGGTTAAGAGCAAAACCTTGGGAAGCACTCACATTTAGGGTATTTGGTGGAAGAAAAATTAAAAAAAGAAGGGGGAGTAAAGTGTAAACAAGGTAAAAAAAAATAAAAAAACAAGATACAGGGTTGTCACTAGCCAATTTTCAAATCTGGGATGAAGACAATGAAGTGAAGATGTGCATGGGGCCCTGATTAAATTCCATGGGCTATTTTGGGGAAACTAAAAACACATTATAAAACATTGTTATAGATTTTTAAAAAAAATTTGGTCAACACACTGTTACCCAGAGTAATGAAAGAGAAAATTGTCAAGATAAGTCAGAAGAATGGATAACTCAGAACAGGTAGAACTGACTACAAAGCACATTGTATATGATTTCTGATGCAGCACATTTCCCTTTCAATGTTTGCTAAATTTATGTGAAGAATAGCTTTTATTTCTTAATATAAAACCTGAGTGGTGGAAGGGAGAGAGAACCAGAATTTGAAAAGTGGTCCCATGTTTATACTTGTGAGCTTATTATAAATATAAGGTGACTTCGAGTTGTTCTAAATGTAAACCCCTGCTGGCGTTATCTAGCTTCGCATTTTACAATAAGGGAGATCAGATCAGTGGACCAGAACTCAGATATGGTTTCAGTGCAGTAAGGAGACTCGTCCAGCCCCTCTGTACCTCAGCTTTCTCACCTAAAAATGAAGAGGCTGCAGAGATGACCTCACTTTTGTCCTCTGGAGCTAAAAACTGCCGATGGTGCTGTGGTTGGAGGATGCTAGCTAAATAACTGGTTTGCATTGCATATAGACTATGCGTACTAATTATTTGACATGTGTAACTGCTTCCTTCAAAAGCAGATTTTCTAGAGTAAAAAATAAGTGGAGCGATTCACTCTCAGTGCTCCATAGCATGATAATTGTGGAATTAACAGTTACAAGAGGGGCCTTTTATTTAAAACCAGCTGGGCAGTTTTCATTTGTTTGGTGTTTTAGAGCAGTGGTTCTCAACCTTGGCTGCACATGAGAATCACCTGGGAATCTTTTTAAAATCCTGATTTCTGGGCCTCATCCTCCGGAAATTCTGTTTCTTTGTGATTCTCATGTGCAGCCAAGGTTGAGAACCACTGTTTTAGAGGATGGCCCTTGCCAATTAGTGCTCACTCCCTAATTCCCTGGATGAGCTACTTCTGTGTGAGAGATGGGTCTTGAACGCCCCAGGCAGTGGGAGGAAGGATATTGAGGCTGGAAGGCCCAGTGATCCCTCAAAGAGTACCGATGGAGCTGGTAACTAAAGAGGGAAGGACCCTGACAAAGGAATGAAATTAATTTGGATGGGACCCCTGAAGATTAGACAGAGTTAAATAGTCTAACAGTAGGAGGCTTCTTTTGCAGCCAGAAGTAGTTTTTTTTTTCCCCTGAAAGAGGAGTACTTTACGCAGGGAAACATTCTTGCTTCTTCCATGGCAATCTCTGTTTGGAATCTTTATTCTAGCCTTTCCCATCCTCAACATCAGCTTTCTCCTCCCCCAGCTTCTCTCTCCCCCTTTCTCTCTTCTTAGCACGTCCTTTCATGATTAGATTAGTTTGTTTGCCCAGGCAAGGGGAAGAATGAGAGTGTGCATACTGGTAAGAACAGGCTTCCTGTCCCAGTGCACTGTAACTCTGAACACGTGGGCCTCTCCTCTGCTTGGGGGAGGCCGTCAGCAACAAAAATACCATTTCATCTTAAAACAAAAGCAAAGGTCCTAAGATCTTCAGAAATCTGAACTAATCGAAATCCTGCTGTAGTGAGGCGGGGGGAGTGTACGTGTGTGTGTGTGTGTGTGTGTGTACCCCCAGCTCCACGGACTGTCATGGAGACGATGAGGCTCTGATAGTGTGTGTGTGTGTGTGTGTGTGTGTGTGCACATGTGTTGACCCCCAGCCCCCAGCCCCACGGACTGTCATGGAGACAATGAGGCTCTGATGCCAAGGTGATGGAGGGTGGGAAGAAGCACACAGGACCCCTGCGGCAGCCACGAGTCCTAAATATATTTCCCCAGGGGGAGATAGCCTGAACAGAATGTATTTCTCAAACAGTGCAATTTTGAAATTGCCAAGTTCATGTTCCCAGGAAGTAGGAGTCTGGAATGGAAGTCTTATACCTCAGTTCTTACCTAAGACCTGTTTCTTATTGGTGTGTCGTCCTAAGCAACCTACTTAACCTATCTGCGTCTGTTCCCTAAAATAAAACGGGCACGCTCCTATTTCTCACATGTTTTGGAAAGGCACGAAAAGATCATCTTGGTGATATTCCTTAGAGAGCTGTGTGATATTAAGTACAGCTCTGAGCATTAAGTTGCCCATCTGTACAATGAAATACTGACACTGAGAGGGTTTGGGGGAGGATTTAATTGGTAACAGAACAGTGCTCAAAATAGGGTGGTAGTTATTATGAATATATGGGAAAGAATAACAACTTAGTTTGTATTGTTGACTTTTGATACGAGCCTAAAACATAGTTAAGGATTTGAGCTAGCTGAAAATCACAGTGTATTCCACAGTAAAATGGGAGAGCATTTTATGTGATTTGCTGTTTTAAATTATCAATTGGCTATTGGTATAGCTAACTCAGAGTTGACTCTGTATGCACATGCGATTAGCAGGAACAAAATATACAATTATATGATCACATCAGATAACATTATAACCCACTGGTGCCATGAGAATGGACACCAATCACAGTGCTGGAGCAGGAGTTCCGAGACACCCTACTGTGCTGTTCCAGCCGTTGTTAGCCTTTCAATGACTAAACTCAGGGCATTTTGAGGGTTTGGGACAGAGTCTGGAAAAACCAGAACTCCTCAGAGGGGCTGGGGCAGTGACTATTGACTAACTGGCATGAAGGTATTTTGATACTTGAAAAGATGGAGGGCTGAACCAGTGCAGACAGAGTATCTCTGCTCATCTAAAACTCCACAATAATCTCATACAAACAAATAAAAATATCCTAACTCTCAAGCTATTGTGATATTGATTGGCAAGTTTCTGAATGGGTTTTCAAGTAACTGAACCTTATTCTTTTGGTAAGCCACCAGAATGGGGGCAGAACAGGGAACCGCCTTAGATGGGACCCCAGATTAGGCATGGAACAGGCGGCTTGCGCTAAATATGTAATCTCCTCTCGACACTTTTTCATTAATGAGGCATCACTTTCTATAAGGTGTGCTGTGGAGTCTGAGTCTACCAGTCATTCTCCTTCAGAGGGATTTATTTAGTTAATTATGGTGAGGACCTGGGGGTTGGGATCAGGATATGAGGGGACAACAGAGGTTAATTTGAGGGCTAGCTAACTTTGGAGAGGTCAGACTTGGTGGAGCACTATATCCAAGCATTTGGACCTCCACGGGCGGCTCCTGAAGTTACTTGCTATCTAGGAGTTAGGGGAAAAGGATTCCCAAGAAGCAGGAGGTGCCATGTCCTTTTCGCTGGTGGCTGACCCTTCCCACACACATCATACTTTTGGTATGTGTAGCATCAAATGCTAACATGGATTCCAGCATAAAAAATAGACTGGTCAAATGGGGCAGCAGTGTCTGCAAACACAGAGGGAAGAATGGAATTGAAAGGTAGCCAAGTATCATTTTCTGCTAATTTCAAAGACAATTATGAACTCACCTATAACATTTAAAGACCTGGAACTTGGATTTGTGGGAAGATCATGCTGGGAGAGACAGAAGACAGCCACATAGAGTTCTAGGCATGGTTTCAACAGGAAATCTCTTGGAAGATAACTAACACATCAACATTAATTCCTGAACCACTGAGACGTCCTACATGGAGGGCAGGCTTGCATAAGGAAAACTTTCTCATCAAGAGACAACTGCTGGGATTATAGCTCAAGGCACAAAGCTTCCAGCTGGAATCCTTAGTAAACATAGATACTAGTTTAATGAAGTATCTGTCATTAATACTGTCTATACTTTTAAAGTTCTATTATGATCTCTTTGTTCTTTATCCAGAATTACTAAAATACAGGATATACGGTTAATGGAATTTTAAGGAATTGCCTTTAGTACAATATAGAAAGCAAAAACAAGTAAAAATTATAATGTAATAAAATACAACAGTCCCCCCTTATCCATGGGGGAATACATTTCAAGATCCCCTGTGGATGCTTGAAACTGAGGATAGTACCAAACCCTATATATACTATGCTTGTTCTTCTACACACATAACTATGACAGTTTAATTTATAAAATAAGTACAGCAAGAAATTAACAACAATGACTAATAATAAAATAGAACAATTATAACAATACTGTAATATAATAAAAGTTATGTGAATGTGCTCTCTCTAATAACCAGTCTGATAACCAAGAAGGCTACTAATGACTAATGGGTGGGTAGCATACACAGTGTGGATACGCTGAACAAAAGGTTGCTCCCATCTCAGGTAGGATTGAGGGGGATGGCGAGAGACTTTACCACTCTACTCAAAATGGTGCGCAATTTGAAACTTCTTAATTGTTTATTTCTGGAATTTTTCATTTAATATTTTTGGGCTGTGCTTGACTGCAGATAACTGAAACCATAGAAAGCGAAACCATGAACGGGGGCAGGTGGGCAGGGAGAATACTGTATACTTAACAGTCCAATAGTTGTTTTGTGATTTAGGAAGCCCTTGAGGAACTCATATTGACTAAGGCTCATCAAGGGTACCAAGTAAAGGATAAAAAATATTGGTCTTAATCTGATGTCACCATAAGACTATACTTGAGGAATTGATTGAATTAATTTTTAGCTAGAATTTTTTTCAATTTTCTCAAACCTAGAATGCAAAATCTATGTAAAATAATCAAATTAAATATGCATGTATATGTTATGTTTATATAAACATATATCATTTTAGCATTTACACTGAATAAGTTAATTTCATATTTTTCAGAATTTTTAGTTGTGAGCTTGTTTGGCTTAAAAATGATTTTGAACATGATTTAAGAGACAATATTTTCTGATTTATTTTACTAGAGCAATTAAAAAAACCCAACAACAGGAAGTAAGTGTCTCTTAACAGAACTCAGAGTGTAATAATCTGACTCCTAAACTTCCAGTCAGTGTGAATATGTTTGCTTAGAAGAAATCTGCATCCAAATATTTTAAATAAATTTATTTTTCAAATGGGGGTATAATTTACTTACAGTGAAATGTGTAAACTTTGACATGTTTATACATCTTTGTAGCTACCACTCTAATCAACATATAGAACATTTTACCACTCGATATTTCCCTTATGTGCTTTGCCAGTCAATCCCTGCCACTTTCTCTACTCCAAGGCAAACACTTTTTTTATTCCTATTTATTTAGATGAGCTTTCTGTATTCCAGTATTTGCATACCTGGTAAATTAAAGATGGCCACATTCTTGAGACTCTGTCCATCAAGCTGTGGGATGTATGTCCCTTAACTTTAAAGATAAGAGGATTCTGTTAGAGCTTAATTAATAGAATATGGTGGAAGTTATGCTGTACCATGCTTTAAGCGCCTGAGAGCTTCAATTTCCTGAATCTTGGGATACTCACTCTGAGAACCCAGCTGGCATACTGTGAGAGAGTCCAAGTAGCCCATGGAGAGATCCATGTGGAAAGAAACTGAGGCCAACAGCCAACAGCCCTGGCTGAGTTTCCAGTCAACATCCAACTCCAGTTTGCCAGCCCTGTGAATGAGCTGTCTTGGAAGTGGGTCTGACAGTCCCAGTGAAGCTGCCCAGCTGGCATTGTATGGGGCTGAGATGTGCTATCCCCACTGATCTTTGCCCAAATTGCTGATTTGAGTGGAAAATACCTAATATTTGTCTTTAAATACATTAAGTTTGGGGATGATTTAGATAACTAGAACAGTTAATAAATTGAATCCTACCATATGTACTCTTAAAATCTGACTTCTTTAACTCAATTACTTTTTTAGATAAATTCATGTCATTGCATGTATTTGTTGTTCATTCCTTTTTATTTGTGAGTAGAATTCTATTAAGTGAATATGCCACAATTTGTTTATTCTTTCTGATGTTGATGGAGGGATATTTCAGTTGTTTCTGGGTTTGCCTGTTATAAGTAATGCTGCTATGAACACTCATGTGCAAGTTTTGTGTGGACATATGTCTTTATATCGCTGGGTAAATGCTCAGGAGTGGGATTGCAGGGTCATATGGTAATTTTGTGTTTAAGTTTGTAAGAAACTGCCAAATCTTTCCCCAAAGCCATTGCACAATTGTATAGTTCTACCAGCAGTGGGAGAGTTCTTGTTTCTCTCTCTCCTTTGCTACTTTTGGTATTGTCAGTCTTTTAAATTTTAACCATTCTGGTGGATGTGTAGTGATATATTATTCTTTTAATTTTCATTTTCTTGATGAATAATGATGCTGAGTATTTTTCCGTGTACTTTGAGAAGCATCTGTGCAAATATTTTTTCCTATTTTTAACTGGGTTACTGGTCTTTTTATTATTGATTTGAGGGAGTTCTTTATATATCTTGATATCATTTGTTTTTCATCTATAAGTTTTGTGAATATATTCCCCTAGTATGTGTCTTACCTATTAATTTTATTAATGTCTTTGATGAAGAGTTTTATTTCAATTAGTTCCACTTTATCAATTTTTTTATGATTAGTACTTTCTGTGTCCAGTCTAAGAAATTTAACTAACCCGAAGCCCATGAAGATAGTCTCCTATGTTTTCTTTTAGAAGCTTTACCGTTTGTATTTTAGGTCTGTTTTCTAATTTAGGTTAAATTTTATGTACAATCTGAGATAGGGGTGTGTTTTTTCCAACTGGTGTTTCCAGCACCATGATGGACAAGAATTTCCTCTATTTGTTGATTTATTTTAATACCTCTGTTGGAAATCAATTGATTGTATGTGTGTTGTCTCTTTTTAGACTGTCCAATGTATTTTGTTGATCTAATTTTCTAACCCTATATCTGTACCACCCTGCCTTGATTAATGTAGCTTTATAGCAAGGCTTGGAATCAGGTTGTATAAGCTCTCCAAGTTTATTCTTTTTTTTTTCAAGGTTGTTTTGCTATTATGTGTCTTTTTCATTTTTATGCAAACTTCAAATTTAGATGGTCAATTTCTAGGTTAAAATAAAGCTAGCATGGATTTTGATTGGGCTTATGTTGAATCTATAGATCAGTCTGGGGAGAAGCATCGTAACAATTATAGAGTCCTCTGATTCATGGATATGGTATATCTCTCAATTTATTCAGATATTTATTTTCTCTTATTAGAGTTTTCAATCTAGATGTTTGGAGAATCTTTCATTACATTTTAATGATGTTATTTTCATAATTTATTCAAAAATAGGCATTGAGCAATGATATGTCAAGCACTGTTTTTGTGCATCAGAGATAAGCAAGTCCCTTATTGCTATCATTCTAGAAGGGAAGACAGAAAACAAACAAGTAAACAAATGGACTTTGTTACCATAACTTTATATGGTAATAAAGTCTATGAAGGAAATAATCTTCCATAGGAATAGACGCAGTGGTTCTCAACCTTCTGGCCCTTTAAATACAGTTCCTCATGTTGTGACCCAACCATAAAATTATTTTCGTTGCTACTTCATAACTGTAATGTTGCTACTGTTATGAATCGTAATATAAATATCTGATATGCAGGATGGTCTTAGACGATGCCTGTGAAAGGGTCGTTCGACTGCCAAAGGGGTCGCGACCCACAGGTTGAGAACCACTGGAATAAAGAATAATGAATGGACACATTTTTGATGGAATAGTCAGGGAGCATCACTCTGAGAAAGTAACAATTCAATAGAGGCTTAACTTATGTTAAGGAGAAAGTCATAGTGGAAATTTGTTAAAAGAGCTTCCTAGGCAGAAGGCCTAGAGACAGAAATAAGCTTGGTTATATTTCAACAGTATGAAGAAGAGTTACTGGTAATTTTGCAATCTGAGGTACTACCATCATATGATGGCTTCTATTTTCTCAAAGAATAAGAATTGAAATAATAATTTGAGACTGTAGGGACAGATGTTAGAGAAAGAATTTGTAAAGGCATTCTTTTGAGAAGTGAGAGAGCAGTTTTATACAAGGGAAATGTCGCAGTATTGCTTGGGCTCTTGAGAGTACACTTTGGGATCTGGATCATGAATTGAAAAGTATTTTAGTAATGATTGTGTGTTTTGCTACAGCCAACTTTATTTGTTAGAGAGCAGATGTAGAACTAGCGCAGAGTTGGGTTTAACTATCACTGATTTTTTTTTTTCTTTTCCTGGCAACAGTGTCAGTAAAAGAGATAAGGGGGCCATAGTTGAGAATACATGCAGTGGAGACATTACAATAATGTTTTTATGGAATCCAAGCTGAGAGAAGTGAGAATATAAAGGGAATAAGGGAATTTTTAAAATTGTGACAATGAACTCAACATCTTTGGAGTTGGGATACTGAAATACATGATCTGGAAAGATAGAAATTAGTGTGAAGTAGGTCATTTGCATGAAGATTTTGGAAGTGATTCAGTAACTGTTAATGAAATTTTCTAAGATATAAACTTGGGATTGGATTGCCTAAGTAGAGAGGTAAAAAATAAATTGTTAGAAATAAGGAAGTCAGTGAATGAGGGGCCAGGGTATTGAATGGGTATCAACATGAATATCGATCTTACTAAGAATAATGACAGAAATAATGGTGTAATGGATTACAAATGAGAGAGAGGGATCCAGAAGTTGGTGGTGACTGTAGCTTCACCATCTATCCCACTATTGCCTGGTGCTCCGGGTTACTGTGTGATGAACTGTGCTTCACAGATCTGGGGTTTTATGGAAGGAGGGAACAAAACAAACATTTCTAGAAGCAGCAGTGAGGATCAGAGACACCAATTTTATCTCCAGGCCTGAGGTGCTACATGGGAGATAAGGAAAAATATCAGCCACTTAGGGCTACAGAGCAGGCAGCCTATTCAGAGGTTAGCTACATTTCTGTTAGATGAAGAGTTGAAATTAATATCTGGAGAAGAGTTAGAAGAATGAGTTTCAGAGAATACAGCATTAAAGTTGGAGGGGGGTTAAAGAAGATTTTGGTTTAGGGAGCAGACAGAGCTGTGTAAAGGGCTAAGTGTGGGTGATGAAGGGCGACATGAGAATTTTGGACTTCCAGCGGTGCCTGAAGTAAGCAAAGTTGTGAGGAGATGATGAGTTTTCTTCAAATGCTCTTTTAAGAGAAAGTGTGTGCAAATATAGCTTCCTTTTCGGGATTAGTTTTAGGCCGTTTGTGCTGGCAAGACAGGTAGTGTTGAAGTTGGGAGAGGCACAGTTTGACCAGGAATACTTGGAGCTCTGCAGGCCTTTTTTATATTTATGAGATGCATGATGAATGTGGCAAAATCTCATGGACCTCACACACTTGTGAACATAAAAAGAACTAAAAGTCATAAGTATGCATGAACTTGAAACAGCTTGAGACAAATTATTGGTCAATTTTTTGATGTGTTTGTCTTCCTTTTTAATTATTCCATGTGCTGAAAACACCAATGAAAATGGCATAAAAGATCAGGGTAGCAATTCTATAAATATAAAGACTGATACTAATCATATATATGTGTGTGTGTGTGTGTGTATGTGTGTGTATAAATCATAATATGCTAATTAGACTGGATGTCCTTCCGGACATCCTTCCAGATGAAGCTGGGGCTGCGAGGGAAGCCCAGGTCCCGGGTGCCAGAGGGAAGCCAGTGCCACAACCAGGGGAAGGAAGACCTACTCTTGCACAAATTTCGTGGATCGAGCCTCTAATATATATATATATTTTCTCATATATGTATTTATAATTAATATATTAATATATTATGTATCATTAAATTACATTATATTTTCACATAAGCCAATACTATTTTTTGCACTATAATTTTTCACACCAATGAAAAATGATAGTTTCCCACAAAGATTAAAAAATATTCTATGTGCTTGTGTTTATTGAAAGATTTGTAATCTATTCCTTGAAATGTTTAAGAGTAGTGTTGACCCAAGAAACAACATTTTTATCGACATTTACTCTCTTGTTTTCCTTTGTTTACTTAGTAATAGCAAGAAGGAATGTGTCTATGTTAAAGACAGAAGAAAATCTAAATTTATTATTAATATTCTGTTCTGGGCTAGACAATTAATGTGTAAGTCTCATGAAAGAAAGTTTTGTATATAATTGTATCGTGGAAAGCAATCATCTCCCTGTTTTTTTCTCTCCTACTTCTCACTTAATGGGAGAATTCTTCTGTTCTTGTAGGTGATACCATTACCTTTCCACAGATGCCCTACAATTTTAATTATCTGCTTAAAACCCCTTTCTCTCTGTTCAGCAGCTCCTCTTTACCTGACACCCAGATGTATCCACTTAGATGTTTTTTTTTTCTCTTTGCAAGTTAAACATGGAAAAGACAAAAATAGAAGAACTCATTAATCGATGTAAGAAAAACATGTCAGGGTAACAGAATGAAGTTATGTTATAAGGGCAAACACTGTGTTGATATTTAAGCGAGTTGACCCAAGATCATCCTTCATTAAATAGCTTTAGGTCACTGTTTGGATCATGCAAATATTATGAAATACTTATTTGACTTATAAATTTATTATTAATGAATGATATTGTTAGTAATAAACTTGAACTAGACTCAGCTGCTTCATTTGGCAATATAATGCTAAAAAACTCCATCTTCAGATAAATAGAGAAAAAAGCAATAAAAACAATTTGCCAAAGGGTCCATTTTCCACTTGATATGACAATGTTCTTAATTTGTTTTCTGTGCCTTTAATCATTTTCTCATTTATTGAAACAGTTTCTGGTTCTGGAAATAAACAAGGTTACATGTAAAATTGTAATTAAATTTTTCCTCCAGTTCACTTACCAAAGTGTTGAGATTTGAGGCAAAAGCAAGTGTTTAGTGGTATAGCAAGTGGGAATTTTCTTAATTTATTCAGGAAAATGCAATAAACCTGACTATAAGTAGAGAAGTATCCCATGTTCCTCAAGGTGTCATAAAGACCTTAACTCTTCCTGCATAGATCTATAGATTTAATGTAATTTCAGTCAAAATCCCAAAAGGATTCCTTGTGTAAACTAATGAAGGTTAAAAATAGCCAAAATACTGCTTAAAAAATAAAAACATGAAGAAGGAGTTGCTCTTCCAGATGTACAGGCTTATGGAGCTATATTAATTACGATGTATTATTCACACAGAAGAGATAAATTGATGCATGAAATAGAATATGAGTTCTACAAAAGACCCATGCATATATAGGACTTTGATATTTGATAGAGGTGGCATGGAAAATCACTTGGGCAGGGAGTGAAAAAGTTGGTTATCCAGGTGGAAAAAGCATGAAAATTCATCTGTACCGCACATCACATATAAAACAACTCTCCATGGGTTAAGAATTTGAATGCCATAGGCAACTTTAAAACTTTCAGTAGTGTTAATTTGTTTTAAAGATATTTCTGCATATCCAAATTTGCAGTAACATACTCACACTTAGTTTACTTTAAATATTGTGTCCACAGTGCATAGATTCTAGAGAATACCATGAATAAATTCTTACGTTTTATTTTCTTTTATAAAATTATTAGAGACCTGGTGCATGAATTCGTGCACAGGTGGGGTCTGGCCAAGTGCATGAATTTGTGCATGGGTAGGGTCCCTTGGCCTGGCCGGCAATTGGGGCTGATCAGGGCCATGGGAGGTTGGCCGGCCAGGGGGAGGGGCTGCGGGAGGTTGGGGGGGTGCAATCCGGGCCCCCATCAGGCCTGTTGGCTGCTGCAGTACCTGTCATAGTGACCGGTCATTCAGATGTTGCAGTCGTTCTGCTGTTCTGGTCGCTTGGCTTTTATAGAGAGAGATACCTAACTTTTCTCTATTGCTCTCCCCTTCACAATCCTTTAGATAATCCTAAATTAGGTGTTAAGGACTCTAACCCTTGCAAATTCTTTTTTAAATAAATGGGAATATATGTATGAGGGAGTAAAGGGATGTTGGAGCAGCACTGAGGAAAGCAAGAGGCAACAAATATTAAAAACTGTGAATTCTAAATATGTATTATATATATAGTTTTTATGTGTGTAAATACTATTAGTTGACTCTCTCACAAAAGTAGACATATAGATCAATGGAACAGAACAGAGAGCCCAGAAATACACCCATGCTTATATGGTCAATTAGTCTACAACAAAGAAGGCAAGAATATACAATGGGAAAAGGATATCCTCTTCAATAAATGATGTTGGACAGATACATGCCAGAGAGAAAAGAGAGAGAAAGAGAGAGAGAGAGAGAGAGAGAGAGAGAGAGAGAGAGAGAAACTAGACCACATTTTTACAAAAAGTAAACTCAAAATGGATTAAAGACTTAAATATAAGACCTGAAACCATAAAACTCCTAGAAGAAAACATTAGGAAGTAACTTCTTTGATATCACTCATAGCAATTTTTTTTTGATATGTCTCCTTGGGCAATGGAAACAAAAGAAAAAAATAAACAAATGGGACTACATCAAACTAAAAATTTTGCACAGTGAAGAAAATCATCAACAGAATGAAAAGATAACCTACTGAATGGAGAGGATATTCACCAATGACACATTTAATAAGGAGTTACCCACTGCAATTTTTTTCATTTTCTTTTCTCCATTTTGGACACAATAAAGCTAAAAGGCTTAATTTTTCAGATCCCTTTTAACTGGAGGTGGCTGTGTGATTCGGTTCTGGCCAATGAAGTCTGTTGGTGCTGTCTCTTCAGTTTCTGCCTTTCTGTGGCCTGGAAAATAGCAGCCATCCCAGAACTGTAGCAGCCATCACTAAGGAGAACAGTAGAAAAGCAAGGGTCCTGCTTTCTTGATGGCTTCCTTGAGCCCCTATTCACTTCTAGACCTACCTAACTATCTACACCTTTTTGTTACATAAGCAAAGTAAACCTTTTTTTTTTTTTATTAAGTCACCATTTATTGGGCTTTCTCATACTACTGGATGCAATCTTAACACTCTACAAATAATCCTTACTAATTCACATGTGTGTACCTGAATATAGTGATTGTCATTCATTCATATGAGTGTATGCAATTTCAGTATACAGTAATCCCTCACTTAACACCATTGATAGGTTTTTGGAAACCTTGACTTAAAGTGAAATGAAACCGTTTTACCATAAGCTAATTTAAGTTAATGAAAACAATTTTACCATAGGCTAATTGATGTAAACAAGAGTTAAGTTCCTATGTCATATTTCTGGGTATATTAAACATCACCAAAATTCTAAATAAAGACCCCCCCCAAAACAAAACAAAACACTTCTAATATTAACCATTGAAATAAATGTGAGCTATGCATATATTTAAGAATATTTAAGAAAGATTAATAAAAACAAGTAAGATAATTATTTCCCAACTCACTTATTCCAGTTCAGAGTCATGGGTGGCTGGAGCTTATTTCAGCAGCTCAGGGTGCCAGGAGGGAACTAACCCTAGACAGGGTGGCCTTCCATCTCAGGGCCACTCACATGTACCCACACTCACTCAGACTGGGACAATTTAGACATGCCAATTCTTTTCATTTGCCTTTCTCCGTTTTGGATACTATAAAGCTAAAGGCTTAATTTTTCAGAAGCCTGTTAACTAGAGGTGCTTCATGTGCATGTGTTTGAAATGTGGGCGGAAACCTGCTCAGGCAGGCATGGGGAGAATGTGCAAACTCCACACAAAAGTGGCCCCTGCCGGGATGTTACAATGAAACCTTATTCAAGGACCTGCTGGACCTCTCTCAGAATTTAATAATTCAGGTAGACACAGATTAAATAGTAAAAGCATATAGGGATGGAATCTTATAGTTAATACACTTAATCTTAATAGGTACGAATAAGCTTTTATGTTCTTCAAGAAAAGAATAAATAATTGTAATCTGGAAATTTCACAAAAACTGAGCATGAATTGGACCACAGAAAATGTTAACCTTTTTAATGATGTTGTCAGCTCTTTATGGATCACATATTTTGGCTGTATATCTATTATATTTGAAATAAATAGTAAATAGGTAAATAGACATTCTGACCACGTAGAAACATACTTCTAGAAATATTACTTGGGTCAATGAGGAAATGAAAAAGAAAATTACATGCTATCCAGGAAGCAAGTGAATAAGAATATTTCATTTTCAAATCTACAAAACACAGCAAAAGCTACACTCAGGAGGAAATCAATAGTTTTAAATGCTTTCTGTGTTGACAAAAAATAGAAAATAAAGGAACCAAGCATCATTTTAAGAAGTTAGAAAAGGAATACCAAAAGAAAATAGAAGAAATTTTAAAAGATGAACTGGATTTAATTAAGTAAAAAACAAAACGCTATAGTCAAAGGAAAAAATAAGTCTAAAAGGTGGTTTTTAGATAAGACCAGTAAAACAGATATGCCTGATTTTTAAAAAGAGAGAGGAAAAAAAATATATAAGATTAGGAATAAGGAAGTAGACATAAATACAGATAATAGAAGAGATTAAAAATAATTATAAAAAAACTGTACATATATTTTGATAACAAATTTGGAAACCTGGAGGAAATGGATAATTTTCTAGCAAAAGATAAAATACCAAATTTGACCTAAGAAGATGTAAGACTCTTGAATAGACCAATTACAAAGACAAGATTGAGAAGGTGAATAAAGTTATACCATTCAGGCAGACACCGGGCCAGATGGGCTCTCAGCCAAGTTTTATCTAACCTTTAAAGAAAGTATATTTTCAGTTATTTCAACTACCCCTCTCCTTCTCCCTCTCCCTTCTTCTCTGAAATCAATAAAAATTTTTAATAAATGTTCTATCATGTTTTACCATCCCTACAGCAAATACCATTCTGAATGGCACAACACTAAAACTTTTAATTAAATAAAAAAAATAATAGCTAACACTTTTATGGTGCTTACTATGTGCAATGACTGTTCTAGGCATTTAACATATAACAATTCTCAGAAAAATCATATATGATAGATACTATTATAATCCCCACGTTAAAGATGGGAAAACTGAGGCATAGGGAGGTTAAACTTCCCTAACACACAGCAGCAAGAGGTGAACTTGTGATTATGCAGTCGTGCCCTTAGCACTGTGCTGTACAGTCTGTAACTAACCAGATTCCTGCTATTGTTGTTACTATTCATTGTTACCATCATACTATTTTTTGGAGTAACTAGCAACTGCGATGCAATAAGAAAGTGGAAGAAACATTGATGCTGGAAAAGAAGAGATAAATGAACATTTTGTTGCTTGTATTCCTTGAAAACTAAAGAGCATCTAGTAAAATACCACAGAATAAGGAAATCTGATAAGGTAGCTGGGCAAAAGGTAAGCAAATTGTGTTGTTGTTTTTTTCCTACTCTTGCAATAAAGACCTAGAAATGGAAATAGGGGAAAATGTTTCACTCACAACAGTCTTACATATATTCACATGAAGAAAACAAATTTTTAAAAAACTGGCAAAATTTGATAAAAGCATAAATATAAAGAAAATACCTTATTTAAAGGCACACAAAAAAGACGAACAAATGGAAAAACATCTCAAATGGAAAGACTATTTATCATCTCAATTATCTAAAATTAATATCATTTTAAATAAAATTCCAATAACAACATTTTTAGGACATTAGATAAAATTAAGTTAAAGTTCAGATAAAAGAATAGATACCTCAAAATAGCCAGAAAAATAAAAAGATGAAATGGATGAAAAGTGATGGGGAAATTTTTTTACCAGCTATTCAACATACCATAATAAATGTGGACATAGGGAGAGACAAATAGTTTTAAATCTCAGGGTATGTGAGAATTTTGTTTTGTGAGTGAAGACTCAATGTAGTGGAAGAAGTATGGATTATTTCATAAATGGTAATGACACAATTGCCTATTTAACTGGAATGGAAAATAGGATTTTCTTTAATTGGTCAGTTTGTAGCTTTTCAAGTGGCAGACAAAACAGCCAGGCCTTTGGCAATAGCCCTATAGTTAGTAAAAATACTAGTGTCCCAGTGCACGGATTCATGCACATTGAAAGGAAATTAATTAGAAGAAATATTTTAATGTCACTATTTGCATCTTGCAAATGAAAAGAAAATAGGATTCTACTGATTCTTCTATCTACCTACTCCAGGACTTCTGTGAGGATCAAATGAGATGAGGCAAAGGAAAATGCATCACGAACACTTGGTTAAACTGTAAAATGTTTCCACCTGGCTATAAAGCAAGTCATGTACCTGGGCTGAAGAAACTCCAAAAAAGCTAGTCACTAGGGCAGTGATGGCAAACCTTTTGAGCTTGGCGTGTTAGCATTTTGAAAAACCCTAACTTAACTCTGGTGCCGTGGCACATATAGAAATTTTTTGATATTTGCAACCATAGTAAAACAAAGATTTATATTTTTGATGTTTATTTTATATATATGCCATTTAACAAAGAAAAATCAGAGGAAACCAAGATGGCGGCATAGGTAAACACCGGAGATTGCTGCCTCGCAAAACCACTTCAAAAATACAACTAAAAGACATAATGGACATCATCCAGAACCACAGGAAAGCTGGCTGAGTGGAAATTCTACAACTAGAAGGAAAGAGAAAAGCATACCGAGACTCAGAGGAGGTGCGGTGCGGAAGTAAAATACAAAGATGGGGAGGTGCATGCGGAGAGGGCTGGCGGCTGAGGACACGATTGTCTTTTT
>NW_005361873.1:1886962-1888241 GCF_000412655.1 Myotis brandtii | reverse complement strand
AAGTGGGGGGGGAGGGGGGGCGGAGGGTGGGGTGGGAACTGGGTGGAGGGGAGCTATGGGGGGAAAAAAGAGTAACCAATGTAATAATCTGAACAATAAAGATTTAATTTAAAAAAAGAGAAATATATGAGGAAAAAAAAGAAAAAAAGAAAAATCAACCAAAAAAATGAGTTCGCCTGTCACCTCTGACAGGCGTGTCATAGGTTCGCCATCAATGCACTAGGGAGAGGAAGCCAGGTGTTGCTACCTGACATAATTAGCTGGCACCCACACCCACTGTTTCTGGGCTGGGTTGTGGGCTGCATTTTGCGCCATGGGGTTTTGGCAGTTTTGGTAGCGATTTGGTGGAGTGTCACACCGGGGTGGGATTGGGGCCTGTGTCCCACTTGGGAGAAGCCAAGTATTGCTTTGTGGGCGCCAGGTCTGTAGTGCCATTTATTTATTTATTTGTTTATCTTTTATTTTCTTTATTGATTAAGGTATTACATATGTGTCCTTATTCCCCCATTGCCCCCCTCACCCCACTCATGCCCTTACTCCCCTAGTGTCTGTGTCCATCACTTATGCTTATACGCATGCATACAAGTCCTTTGGTTGATCTCTCCCCCTTACCCCCACCCTCCCCTGACTTCCCTCTGAGGTTTGACAGTCTGATCAATGCTTCTCTGTCTCTGGATCTGGTTTTGTTCATCAGTTTATGTTGTTCATTATATTCCACAAATGAGTGAGATCATGTGATATTTATCTTTCTCCAACTGACTTATTTCATTTAGCATAATGTTCTCTAGGTCCATCCATGCTGTTGCAAATGATAGGAGTTCCTTCCTTTTTATAGCAGTGTAGTATTCCATTGTGTAGATATACCACAGTTTTTTAATCCATTCATCTGCTGATGGGTCCTTAGGCTGTTTCCAAATCTTAGTTATTGTAAATTGTGCTGCTATGAACATAGGGATGCATATATCCTTTCTGATTGGTGTTTCTGATTTCTTGGGATATATTCCTAGAAGTGGGATAACTGGATCGAATGGGAGTTCCATTTTTAATTTTTTGAGTAAACTCCACACTGTTCTCCACAGTGGCTGCACCAGTCTGCATTCCCACCAGCAATGAAAGAGGGTTCCTTTTTCTCTGCATCCTCTCCAGCACTTGTCATTTGTTGATGATAGCCATTGTGACAGGTGTGAGATGGTACCTCATTGTTGTTTTGATTTGCATCTCTCAGATGATTAGTGACTTTGAGCATGTTTTCATATGTCTCTTGGCCTTCTGTATGTCC
>NW_005361873.1:1869578-1886633 GCF_000412655.1 Myotis brandtii | reverse complement strand
TTTAAGTCCTTTATCCATTTTGAGTTTATTTTTGTGTATGGTGTAAGTTGGTGGTCTAGTTTCAGTTTTTTGCATGTATCTGTCCAATTTTCCCAACACCATTTATTGAAGAGACTGTCTTGACTCCATTGTATGTTCTTGCTCCCTTTATCAAATATTAATTGAGCATAGTGGTTTAGATTGATTTCTGGGTTCTCTATTCTATTCTATTCTATTGGTCTATATGTCTGTTTTTGTGCCAGTACCAGGCAGTTTTGAGAATAGTGGCTTTGTAATACAGCTTGATATTTGGTATTGAGATCCCTCCTATTTTGTTCTTCTTTCTCAGGATTGCTGCAGCTATTCGGGGTCTTTTTTTTATTCCAGATGAATTTTTGGTGAAATTTAGGTCTGTGAAATATGCCATTGGTATTTTAATAGGGAGTCCAGTGAATCTATAGATTGCTTTGGGTAGTATGGACATTTTAATGATGTTGCTATGCCCTGTCGCTAGCGAGAGGAAGCCTGGAGTCGCTACGTGATGCCATTACCCGGTGCCTATAGCCACTGTTTCTGGGCTGGGCTGGGCTGTAGGCCACATTTTGCTCCATGGGGTCTTGGCAGTGTTGCCTGCAAATTGGTGAGCTGTCACTCCAGGGTGGTAGCGGGGCCTGTGTCACACTTGGGGCAAGTCGAGTGTTTGTTTGTCGGTGCCAGGTCTGTGGTGCTGTTTCTTTGTAAATGGCCAGTGCGCATCACGGCAGCTCCTGCATTGAGCATCTGCCCTCTGGTGGTCAGTGGGTGTCATAGCAACCGGTTGGACAGTTAGAGGGATGCTTAGCATTTTAGCCTTTTATATATATATAGATTTCACTCATTTATGGAATCTAAAAAATAAGCAAGTAAAAAATGAACAGGAAGATGAAAACAAAGTTGTAGATACAGAGAACTGATAAGTGGTTACCAGGTGAGTGGACAAAAGGGGTGAAGGGGGTCAATTGTATGATCATGGATAGTAACTAGATCACTTTGTAGTGGATACAGATATTTAATTATAATGTCATACAACTGAAACCTATTTAATAAATATAAATAAATAAATTTGACTACTCTCACACAAAAAAGAAATAGCATATTGAATTTTTAAAAACTAGTAATATATTATTTGCAACAGGTATATTTCACACACTGGTTGATTATTCTGCTTATGTTATTTTAAATATTTAGATAATTTAAAGAAGTTTTGGTAATATTACTTTAAATATGCACAGATATAAATCTTTTTTATTTTTATAAAGAATTTTAATTTTTAAAATAGATACTAAGTAGAACTATTTATAAATCCATCAATATAATAAAAAAAACTTAGAGTCAAGAAATACATGATTTCCTGAGCAATATATAATTTAAAAATTTAGGGTCCTCTTTCAGTATCAAAAATGTCCTGGTGTGGATGACAAATTATCTGTTCATCTAAGCATAAAAGAACCTTAACTGGTGAGAAAAGGATTTCTGAGTGACTGTGGGAGACAAATGGGGAGTGAGAAAGTTTTAAAAAGCTCCCATGCGAAATGTGAAAGTGACCTCATACAGTATACGCATAGAATAGTGCTGTTCATTTATATTTCACCATTCAGAGAATCATTGAACTTTTGAAATAGAAGGAAACTTAGAATTCATTTACTTTAATGTTCAACTTAATGCAATATCTTTTTAAACACCCTATACAGATTTAAATTTTATTTTTAAAGCATTAATTACATTTTTAAATGACAGTGGGCTTGAAAAAAGTAATATGTCAGATATATGCAATGTAAAAGTGTATTATAGTCATACTGCTACTGTTTGATTGGAAAAAAATCAGCTATATTCTGTTCTAAGGTTGACTTTCTTCCTTTCAGCTTATTTGACCTTTTCATAAAAGAGCTGCTTTAATTTTTGGCATTTTTTACACCTGCAACAATATCATCTTCTTGATGTCTTCTTCCTTTCCGTAATTACATTAAATTTTAACACCAGTTTTGGTTGCTGAGTAATTTAGTCATGAAGATTAGTAGGGCCATGGCTGGTTTTCTCAGTGGTTAGAGCATCAGTCCAAGGATCTAAAGGTCTTGGGTTTGATTTCCAGCTTTGGTTGTATGTTTGATTCCCAGTTGGATTGTGTGTTTGTCCCAGCAAGAGGCAACCAATCAATGTATCTCTCTCACATGAATGTTTCTCTCTGTCTCTCTCCCCCCCCCCCTCCACTCTCTCCTGGCTGGTTTTCTCAGTGGTTAGAGCATCAGTCCAAGGATCTAAAGGTCTTGGGTTTGATTTCCAGCTTTGGTTGTATGTTTGATTCCCAGTTGGATTGTGTGTTTGTCCCAGCAAGAGGCAACCAATCAATGTATCTCTCTCACATGAATGTTTCTCTCTGTCTCTCTCCCCCCCCCCCTCCACTCTCTCCTCCACTCTCTCTCTCAAAATCAATGGAAAAAATATCCTCGGTAATGATTAAAAAAACAAAAGATGAGTGGGAATATAGCAAAGCCACTAAAAGCTGAGCCTCTGGAGTCAGAACCAATTTTGAGCTCTAGTTTTAGCTCCCACAGTCATGTGACTTCCATATTTGACCCCTGTAAGCCTCAAATACCTTACCAGTAAAATGGGGATAATAATGACAATACTTTACTCACTGAATTGTTGTGAGGATTAAGTGAGGTAAAACATGTTTAAAAAGCTTAGTGTAGTGCCAGGCACCTAGTTGACACTTAGTAAACATTAATGATATATGATGAAAATATCAGTGTAACGCAGAAACCAGATGTTTAAAAACCTCAGTGTAGTCTTAATAAAAAAATAGGCCATTAGTATAAAAAAATCTAATTCGAACTTTGTTTATTTTATTTATTAATGTATGTATTACCTTGCATTTCATGGCCTTATTTCAGAATAGGTGCCTGATGACTTGTACCATTAGGCCATTTTCTCATCTGAGAGAATCTAGTATGTGGGAGCAGGGAATGAATGATTTGAGTGGGAAAGGATGGTATTGTGAAGGCTGAGCAGAATAAGCACATTTTTGCTTGTCTGTGATTTTTGCAGCCGGATGATTTTTGAGAGCAGTTTGCAAAGCTGGGATAACTAATCTGAACCATAGCCCTATTAATAAAGTCAATATTTTTATCCCTGTATTACAGATAGAGGAACTGAGCCAACACCTGGAAATGTCTTTGTCAAGGTTATGTAGAAAGTCAGGGGCAGAACTACACATTGATTTCAGAGTCCTGATTCCAAAGCCATAGGTTGTATAATTCGGGCAATGTGCAAAGAAAACTGAAAATATACTCTGTGAGATGGTTGTTTCTAAAATAGAAGATGCAGATATTTTCAAAATCTCCCAATCAGGGTCACACCTGCATAACCACATATTTCTAACATTATTATTTATGCTGGTGGATGTTAAAGCATCAAAGAACATATAATTGTAAAAAGAAACTACTAATTATATTGATAAAGCAATCTTTGGAATGTAGAACCAGAGGGGGAGGGAGAAGTATTGTAGGAGTTGACTTAATACACTTAACAAACATATACCTGATGCATTTTAATATGGAGCTGACATTCATGAAAAAAGAAATTAGTGGTGGGATTTCCCACTCACATAGTGACAGTTCTGACTTCTCTTCCCCTCCAGCTCACCTGGGTCTCTATCATTAAGTGAAGGAGACAGCCAGCCAGTGAATTCATCACAAAATGTAGTCATTCTTGTGCAGCAGAAAAGAGCTATTTATTTCTTCTGTAAAGGAGGGTATGGATAGAGACCTCAATTAGAAGCATATTTCAATGCAGGGAATAAGTGTATTTCCTGTTGCTATTTTAGTCATTAGTCTTTTGCTGAAATGTGTGGTCAGGCAGCTCCTGGAAACCATTCAATATAATAAAAGCCTAATATGCAAATCGACCAAACGGCAGAATGACCGGTAGAACGACCGGGCGCTATGATGCGCACTGACCACCAGGGGGCACATGCTCAATGCAGGAGCTGCCCGCAGGCCCCAGGCCAGCCAAGGCGGGTGCCAGCGGGGGCCCCCTGATCATACCGCTGGTTGCCCAACAGAGGAAGGTGACTGGTGGCGGCGGCAGGGGGTGGGGCCAGCCAATGAGCGGGTGGCAATGGATGGCAGAACTGGTTGGCGAGCAGGCAGTGATGCCCCCCCCCCCAATCGCCCTGCAGAGGGAGGCGACCGGTGGTGGCGGTGGAGGGTGGGGCCAGCAAGCAGGTGGTGCCAGGCCAGCCAAGGTGGGTGCCATCGGGGGCCCCCCGATTGCCCTGCTGGTTGCCTCACAGATCGGCCCTGATTGTCAGCCAGGCCTAGGGACTGTACTGTGCACAAGTTTTGTGCACTGGACCTCTAGTTTTAAATTGGTATAGATGGATCTCCTTTGACAAAATTTAGCAGGATAGTCTGATTTTCAGTAGTCTGTTTTACTCTAACTTATTTTCCCACTTAGCATTTGTGCCTGCTAACTGGCTGTTGTTTTTGTGGAAGTGTATAGTTTTGCTCTCCAAGAGAAAAGAGCTGGGGATGGGGTGTAGTCCACCCTGGAACAGTTACTATTCCAGGATTAGACATCATTTTCATCTTCTAGAGGGAGATGAGCCAGGCATGTCCTGACAAGTCTTTTATACAGTAGAAGCCTGGCTCAGAAAAGCCCTCTATAGAACTCATCCATTTTTGTTATTGCTATTTCAGATATATTGCAGCCCTGAATATATAAAAATTTTCCAGTTGTTAAATTTGCTTGAAAAAATAATATTCTATTTGGATGGTGGATAAAAGGATATGATCCTTGTGACATCTGATACAATTAAAAAATATCCTCCTGTGGATAGCTAAAGAAAGACAAACCTATCTTGCTTTAGGGATAATTTCAAATACTGTTTTTGTGCTAAACAATAGCCAGCCATATCAACGAGCCAGAGTCTATCACCACCTACAATTAAGAATTTAAAATTTACTAGGTCTACTATGTCTAGTTATTCTACTGGAGCCCCAACAGTGCACTGATCTTTTCCCCATGAACCAGATGATTTCATGAAAAGGCCCCTGTGTTGTCTGGTCCCCACCTCCCTCTCAGGAAGCTGTACCTGAGGCATTTCTGCTGCAGCCACAGCTGAAGCTTCTTGAACTAGCCACATCCACCTTTGCATGAGACTTTTTTTCCTTTCCCGGGGAACTTCCTTTGGTTGGGTTTCTGGGTAGGAGTATTCGATGACTTTCTTACCCCCAACCCCAGACTCAGACTACTGGTATAATCCCTTAAGAGAACTATTGCGGCAGGAACTTTCAGGGCAATGGAAGTGATTTCCTGCCCCCAGCAATGCTTGATGAGCTAACTACAACCCAGAGTTAGAGAACTGAAAGGAGCCCCAAGAGGGAGGCACAACCAAGTGGAGATGACTTTGGAGCAGTACATGAGCTTTGGCTCCCACGGTCCTAGTGTGAGAGTACTCAGGATGCCCGATCGAATAGGCAGGGGCCCCGTAGGCTTCACGCTGCTCATCTGTGTGATGACATGGGTCAGATCTGAGTAAACATCTTTGGTCCCAAACCTCTTCAAATCAAGGCGGCAGCAGCAGCAGCAGTTGGGGTCACATGTGGTGACAGATGAAGGTGTGCTGCACAAAGATCTCTGGCAAAACACACGTAGTTCTCTTCTGTGCTTGCATTTTTCAAAGTGTGGTTAGTCCTAGGCGTGCTGACACCAGATTCCCCTGTGTGCTTTTTAAAGATTCAGATTTGTACCTGCCCAGCCCCAGCTGAATCGGAATTTTGTGTTGTCTGGGAGAATTGGGGCGGCTGGGGATTTGTATTAGATTGCTTGCGCTGCAAAACACCATAGGCTGGGTGGCTTCCATCCTCCGATCCCCATTTTAACTTAATCACTTCTTTAAAGGGCCTGTCTCTAAATAGTCATATTCTGAGATACTGAGGGTTAGGACTTCACCTGACAGAAACACTAATTAAAAAATGCTTCAGATGATCTCAAAAGTACAAATTTGAAAATGTTCTTTGCCCATTCCCCGGTGGAAAATTGTAGGGCTTTAGCTAGTCCCTGGCAGAACCAGGCACCTTCTGCCTCTTGCTGCTGTAAACTCATTAGGCACATCTGTGAGTGTCCTAACCATCCAGGCAAAGGAATGCCGTGTACTTTTTAACTTAATGTGATGACTGTTCCTCCAAACTTAACTGTCCTCATTTGGCACTCAGAACATTAAAACAACTTAACTCTTAGGCTAGGAATATTTACAAGCATAATTTTTATTTTGTCAGGCTCAACAGACATTGTTTTTATGAATTAACAATTCCTAATGGAAGCACCAGCTCCATCATTCATTGACCAATGTCTACTGAGCTTCCATGTACAAAGAGCTCAAATAACCTGTCATCAGCCTGGTTAATTTACCAGCCTGGCCACCAGTTTGCCTAGCAGCCATGGTACACAGGATTCGGTGTGCCTGTCAAACTTTGCAATTAGGGGAGGTTTGTCTATGCCTCTCTGATGGAATGTACCACACTGTATTATAGGTGATTGTTTATATATTTGTCTGTTTTGCCAGCTGGTAAATTTCTTGAGTGTAGGACAAGCACCAGATCTTATTCAGCGTCATTTCTCTAAAAGAGTGACTGGCATAAGTATTTTTCAAATAAATAAATGAATCTATTTGATAAATGCCTTTGGGTTTGAGATTTGTCTGAAAGGTACTTCTTTATCCCACATTTTTACTAACCTCACTAAATTACACATATTTATTATTTTAGATCTCTGCCTGTGGAGGTGAAAGAAGAAAAACTCAACATTATTCTGTACAGTCTCAAGAACAACTAAATGCAAATAAACATATGAATAAAATTCAAATATATTTCTTTAATAGAAAAGTTTAATAGTAAAACAGTAAGATATGAACAAGGGGATAATCCCATTATGGAAAACACATTATGCTTGTAGCAGTCATTTACCTTGGTACTAGGGGCTGAACAGAAATACAGTGGCTCTGGAATGAGAGGAATCAAGTCTTTGAGGGAGAAAGTGCAGAACTTGCCCTCTGTATCCTCCCATTACCACTCCCCCCCAAACCTGGCACACACACAGCAGAATGATTTGTCTCTGAAGAGAGGGCTGCTTCCAGAAAAGGATCTCTTTGCTTTGAAGAAAGACTGTAAAAAGTGTTATGGCTAAAACCTGAATGTCCAAGGCATAAGCACATTCTTTTGTTGTGCTTCCACCAATAATCAGGTCTTCATTCAGGACTAGGAATCTTATTTTTTTGTGAGAGTTTGTCATTTTATTCATTATAACAGCATTAAAGCTATATTTGGGTGTTTCATTTGCATGATGTAGAATCTTTTAAAAGTTATATTTTGAAAACCATTTCATATCCTCTTAAACAACAACTGTTACTAAAATATTTCTAGTTTTTTTTAGATTTCTTTATTGATTAAGTTATTACATATGTGTCCTTATCCCCACATTATCCCCCATCCCCCCTGGTGTCTGTGTTCATTGGTTAGGCTTATATGCTTGCATATAAGTCCTTTGGTTGATCTCTCCCCCTTACCCCCACCCTCCCCTACCTTCCCTCTGAAGTTTGACGGTCTGATCAATGCTTCTCTGTCTCTGGATCTGTTTTTGTTTATCAGTTTATGTTGTTCATTATATTCCATAAATGAGATCATTTGATATTTATCTTTCTCTGACTGGCTTATTTCACTTAGCATAATACTCTCCAGTTCCATCCATGGTGTTGCAAATGGTAAGAACTCCTTTTTTACCACAGGGTAGTATTCCAAATATTTCTAGTTTAAGACTGAAATGTGAGGTATTTACTGGCGAGTTAAAAATATTACAGAGAACAAACAAAGTGGTGGCAAGTACTCAAAAGAACAATTATAAAAATAGAGTGTCTACTTAGTATAATATCTCACTAATTAGAACTCCCTTAATGAATTTTGATAATTCTGATGGAGTTGAAACTGAAAATAACTTATGTGCTTCTGTAGAAAAACAAGGCTTTTCTTTATTAAGTAACGAGATGGCATAAATATGACAGTTCACAAAGAATCATAAAAACCTACTCGATGAATGCGCCTTTTCAAGTACCTTAGCATGATAAACCTACATATACTTGGGCATAATGTTCCCTTTACCTCTTGTATTCTTTCCCTTCCTCATTATCAATGGTGAAAAGGGTTGTTAGAAAATTGATCAGAACATGGATCATGCCCTGGGAAATGATGGCTATTGGCAAGAACAAGGTTGGTTTTGTCTAATAAATACTCCCCTCTGAAGAACGCAGAATCCACCCTCACTCTTTCAGAATAACTTCAGGGATGGCTTCTCAAGTCTTTGATGACAACAGTAGCTGGAGATTCTATGGGAAGACTAAGAGGAAAATAGATTTTGGGTGCCCATTCCTGCCTGGATAACTCTGAACAAGCTGACAGGGACCCAAAGAGGACAGTGAAGTAATGTTGTGACTTTTGGATTTGGGAGGTTTGGAATTGGCTGCTTATAAGATTGTGGGTGTTCTGTGTCAGGTATTTTTTATTTTTTACCATTGATTATTAGCATGCCCTTTCAGATAAGTGGGTTCTTTTGGCAGGGTTGCATTTACCTCATTTAAAGGTATCCCTTAATGCATAATTTGCTGTAAGAACTCATAAACAATAAAATTGCATATTTCAGAAATCATATTTTAGAAATCAGACTTTCCATTTCTTTTTACTAGACTTCCTACCAGTTAGCCAGCCCATCTATTGTCTTGATATTTCCAAACAGTTGGATTCTCTGGTTTGCCAGGTCTGCTAATATTCTCTGGCTCTGCTGTTAGATTGAGGTCAAGTTACTCCACAGTAGGGGGGCCTTGTTTTACTTTCCTCTTGTAATCTCCAAAGAGCAGACAGAATAGAATAGAGGAACATAAAAGTATTGCTTTTTGGAATTTTAAAATTCTCACTGCATAAATCAAACAAGATTCTTCTGATTTCAACTCAGCCTTTTCTCAGCATTTTGTTTAATCACCTTTTGAAAATTTTAAGAAAAAAATATGTTGATATTAAAGTTACCAATTTATTTGAAAAGACAAAAACAAAAACATCCCCCTTTTGCGAGAAGCAGAAACATTACAAACACAAACTCACTAACTCCTGTTCCCCACCCCTATCACGCAGTAGGTCCTTGTTTATAAGTTAGTCATAGATGAGCTATAGTACTGTTCAGTTGATTAAATATGTGACCTATTTTATGTTTTTCATCCATTGTGTCTTCTTGCTGCGGATCAGCCATCCCCCTACAAACTTTGTTATAATTACCACCCCCTGCTCTCCTCCATTCATTACATACAGCACAGCATTAGGAAATGGGAGCTCTCGAGTTAGAGCAGAAATAGGTAGTTCTTTTTTCCCTTTCATTCTTCATACTTGGTGTTCCCAAAAGATTAGCTCACCCCTGATCATCAAGCTTACTAATGTGAAACCACAGCAGTACCTTTCAGATACATTCTCTCATGATCAGCCCCATGTCCTAATGAATTTACTTGAATATGTATACCATTGCTCTCCAGGGGAATATAATGGGCCTGTTTAAAAATAACAACCCTTTCCCATGCTGTGCTAGTTCATTCTCAGTAAACACTACAGTAGAAAAGATTTCTCCCTCTCTCTGTCTCTGTCTCTCTCTCTCTCTCTCTCTCTTTTTTTTTTTGCTTTTGTGATGATTGAGGAAAGATCTGGCAAACACTGCATATCAATTATTATTGAGAAAAAATATGAAAATTAACATTTTTTCTTATCTAGTTTTTAGATAGGCATTGAATTTTTAAAAAATTAATAGTAAGATTACTGGGTTGTATATTGAGAAATTGGACCTTCGTTAATGCTTAAGGTAAATGTCTTGATAGATTTCTGTCATAGAATCACAGAATCTTAGAAATCCAAGTAATCTTATTAACCATGGTTCAGCTGGGGCTATGAGTTTTGGGGAAGACACTCACATAGGTGAATTACCACATCACATTAAGAATGCATGCTGTCAACATGACTTAACACTATTGATGTTGATCTTGATCAGCGGGCTCAGGTAGTGCTTGCCAGGTTTCTCCGCCATAGCTACTCTTTTTCCTCTTTCCACACTGTCTTGTTTGTAGGGAAGTCCCTATGTGCAGCCCACACTTAAGGAATGGGGACTTATGCTGCCCTTCTTTGAAGGGGGGGGGGACATCTACACAGATTATTTGGAATTCTCCTGCGTGGGAAATTAGTCTCTTCCCTGCCATTTGTTTACTAATTCAATCACTTCTTTAGATCATTATGGACTCATGGATATTTATTTTATGCTTTGAGATATAAGTTAATACTTTGTTTTGATGATTAAATTATTCCAACTTTGACCCTTGGGAGGTCTTTCATCTGACTCCTATATTCTTTTAAGATGATTCCATCATTGTGAGGTGGTTGTTGTTTTTAACATTTCCTAACTTTCTGGCACTATAAGATGTTCCAGGCTCACCTTGCATATTTCCTGCCCCAGTCCTAGAATGAGCCATTTTTCCAAGCAGTTTGGTTCCTTTTATTGGAGAATGGTATTAGAAACCAAGATCTGGGTGCAGGTTTTGCTTGTTCTTATTGAAATGTTGTTTCTAGACAGAGCAAGGAAATATATGTGTGTACACTAACCCATGTATATACACATATTTACAAATATTTCTATAGGTTGCCAACTATGTCTATAGGAAGCTAAACATGAGTTCATACTCACATCTCTAACTCTAGTCTGTTACCTCATGGACCATTTTAGACTTCTTCCCTGGCTTGTCTGTAACTTTTCTCTCCAATAGTGAGATACCTGGATTCCACCGTCTGCCACCCCATTTACGTCATTCTTCAATTCCAGGTGTACTGGTTTTAGAATTATTAACCTGTATCCCTGTGGGAAGCAACATTATCAACTCTGAAATAGTGGTTGGGTGTCGTTCCTTCTGTTGTTAATCTTACAGACTCCCCTTGTTTCCAAAATTACATGAGCAAGCACCTTTCTCCCTTCAGTGAATTTATTTCATACATTTGTAATAAGTTATTCTCTTGTGTAGTCTGCTATCATCCTGTGATCCACTGACCTCTTAAATGTCTTCTTTTTAATTTGCATATAACAAGGTTTCTATAAGGGTTGCATATAATGAAATTCTAAGGGTTTTCACAATTGGAATCCACCATTACAGTATCATACGGAATAGATTTTTTATCCTAAAAAAATCCTCTGTGCTTCACCTATTCAACCCTCCCTCAACCTACCCTTTCCTGAACTTCTAAAAAACAGTTATTTGCTTAACATCTTTATAGTTTTGCCTTTTTCATAATGTCATACATATGAAATGACAGACTGGCCTCTTCTCTGACTTCTTTAAGGTGGCAATGTACATTTAAGATTCATTCATATCTTTGCATTGTTTGATAACTCATTTCTTTTTGTTGCTGAATAGTACGCCATTGTATCAGCTTGTTTATCCATTCACTTAGCGAAGAGCATTTTGGCTGCTTTAAGAGTATAAGGGTTATAAATAAAACTGCTATAAACATTCTTGTGCAGTCCAGTGTGTGTTGGAGGGGAAGGATTTCTCCATATAACCACTCAAGGATCCAGGTTGATAAAGAATCTGTCCTCTTCAGTGTGTAGCTCTCACCTTTTCCCTGGTTTTTAACATTCAAATGACAATGGAGGAGGACAGAAAAAGTAGAAGACTATGGCATAGATTTTAAGGGCAAGGCCTGGATGTACACATCAATTCTGTTTCTATTTCTTTGGTCAGAACTCAGTTGAATGGCCCTGTTAACTCTGAAGGATGCTGACCTATGTGGCCAGGAAGAAAAGTGAGTAGGTATGGTGACCACGTAATATTGTCTTTGCTTTAGTACCCCCATCTGGTTTCCAAGCATCTGCTTTATTTTTCCTCATCTACCTAGAACACACTTATTAAATCCTTCCCAAGATACACAATTCAAAGTCCCATCCAGCCACGGCATCTACTCAAAGCCTAGGACTTTAGGCTGGTTGGCCATCTGTTTGTGGCACTTCATGGTATGGTGACTTTTGATTCAAAGATACCATACAATGACAGATGAGGGGGAGGATAGCCATGGTATATAGTCCCATTCTAAACAGGGAAGGATGGGAGACACAGTAGTCACTGGTGCAGAGCAATGCAGGAATCCCTTGGTCTTGCATTGCGAAGTTTCTCAGGTTCCTCGTTAGCCCCTGATGGAACTTAATTCTGCTAGATGGTAGGATCTGAGAACTCCACGGCCCCTGGATCCATTCTCTAGGAAATTCTTCCTTTTTTCTCTTTCTCTTCTTTAGCCATATTGGAAAGGAACATTTGGTATGCTCTCATTGGAAGCTCTAGGGTTACATGTGTATGGAAGATTGAAGGCTTAAGGATTTTTTAAGTCACAAAAGTCAAAAAGTTTCTAAGTCTATGCTCATGGTTTCTTTGGTAATAAAAATTCCTTAAAAAATCTTAGTAGGCTTCCGAGCTATTTTCTTCTAGTCATTCCATATGCCAGTAACCTCACAGCAAATTCTTTACTAGATATGATTCTCAAACTTATTTTTTTAGCCTCCCCTCTAATCTTCCCCAATCCTATCTCTACCAACTAAGTGGAGGATATTTTGAGGCTATTAATCTTGAGAGGGAATATCACAGGCTTAATGTTATTTTTCTGTGGGACTGGGTTTTAATGGTTTCTGTGTCTCAAAGGCTATTTCGATATTAAATCCTCAAATCTTAAATTAAGATATACTAGTAGAAGCAGTCAGCCAATTCCCATAGGTCATTCTCTCCTATGTACATCTTTTTCACTTACTGACATATTAACTCTGCTAAGACCAACGATGCACACTATTCATTCTTGCCAACCAGTGCCTCTAGAATGGCCACTTCAGTAGGCACATGGTCTGTCTTCCATGTCACTGCAGTTCTCGCAAATGTTTAACATTTTCCAACAGTATAACACTGATTGCTGTCCTCCTTGCATCTTATATTAGTTTCCTTGCTAGTGCTACACAGGTTTGTGTTACAGCAACATGCTGCATCAAAAGTATTGAGTTCTATATTAGGATAATTAACACTGCTATTGGTTCTCACTATGAATCTATAATAATAAAAGCATAATATGCTAATTAGACTGGACAGCTGGATGACCTTCTGGACGAAGCCGGGGCTGCGAGGGCAGAGACCCTTGCAGAATTTCATGCATTGGGCCTCTAGTCTTAACATAAAAATCTAGTGATTTAACACACTAAGAGATATTAATTGCTTCTGTAGCATTCCAATAAGGTTCTACAGGGCAGTCTGTTCCACGTAGCCATTTAGAGAACCAGGTTTAATATGCATCTCCATCTTCAACATAAGGTGATCTTGAGCAAACATATGGGAGGAGATACCCTATTGCATCTGCCTGCATTTCACTGGCCAGGCCTTGATCACATGTTTTTAATTAATTGCAAGGCAGGGTAAGAAATTGATCTAGCTCTGGGTATGTATGTCCAGGAGGAAATAGAAATCGGCTTGATTAATACAGAGCATAGACTCTATCATAAGTTTTCTGTCACCTCATCAATAACCTGGGGCCATTGATAACCTATATCATAGGATGTTGAGTATAAATGCTATAATTTATGTAATCAACATTTGAGTTCCTGTTCTATTTCCTCATAGTTGAAAAATGAGGATAATCCTACCTACCCAGTTCCCTTCCTCTCTCTCTATATTCTTTCTCCCTCCCTCAACTTTTTCTTACAAAAAGTAACTTCAGTTATGCCCTTCAAATTACTGAAGTTGGAACTTGATGATCTTTCACTGTGCATCATATGATCAGTGGCATTAGATCGTAGCTGATTATAACTCAGTGTTTACATTTGTGGGGTTTTTATTGTTACTCTCTTGGTGTCTGTCTATCTTTTGTTAGCTATACTTAATCCAAAATCTTGTTAATTTTTATCAAACTAACTAGGTTTCATTGCTCTTTATGGCTTTCTGATGTACGGACACTAGAGATGAAGAGGGCCTTCCTAGTCTTGTCTTAGGTCCTTGGATTCTGTCCTCATAAAAAATAATTAGAGTCCTGGAATGCAAAATGCCTATAATTGAATTCATGAAGACATCCATTCGTTTATAAGCCAAACACTGAAGATAACAATTGTACCTAGATCATCACTCCAGATATGTCAGGTAGCTCTGGGTGATAGGTTGCGAGAAATTGCTCTCTTCTCCCAGGGTAGGTACCAACATGTCAGTCTCCTTAAACTAATGCATCATGATAATCAGTGCTTTAAAAAATACTGAAGGCTGCATAATGAAGACCCAGAAACGCTGGAAAGTCTCAGCAATGATTCACCCTAATTGTCACACGACTGAAAGTCTGGGATCCCCCAACAGCTGGAAGCTGCTGCCATGGAAACCTTAATGTTCCATCATCTGAGAGATTAAAAATCGAGACTATTAATGGACTCGACAGTAGTTTGCATGTTTCATTAGTAAAAAATGCCATTATCCTAGGGCTCAGCGGAATTGGATTTTTTGAGTGATATTTTTTATCCTCTGTTAAAATGGTTCAGGCATAATTTGGATAGTATAACAAAAGAAAGAAAACAAGTGAGGAGGAATTAGGATATTTGCGGCAATCATTGTGTTCTCCCTCCAAGCTGAGTGTTTCACTGGGCACAGGTGGGGTTGGAGGCTGGATGGGCAGGGAATGAGAGAGAAGCCATTTTCATCTTCCATTCAATTCCAGTGCAGGTTCTTCATGAAGTCCTGACTCCTCTGTTTAGGAGGCAGCATAATCAGTGCAGTGTTTGGAAAACTGAGTACCACAACCCATTATTGAGTCATAATTGTGAATCATGACCAAAAAATGTTTGAAAAACATGGTTGTAATTTATGATTAAGATTCCAGGCTATGAAGCTCGACTGTCTGGTTTGAATCCTGATTTTACTATGTACTAGCATATATAATGCAAGTTACTTAACTTCTGTGTGTATCTATTTACTTATCCATAGTATAGGAAGGATAATAGTAGAACCATAAGGTTGTTGTAAGAAGGAAAAAATTAATTAAACCAATATAAAATACTCAAATGAGAGTTAGCTGTTGAAAATATGTTATTGATTAATTGGAATAATTACATCTTTTGATTGCTGAACATGTCTTTCACATTTATATTTGTAAAAGAGGGGCAATTCTTGCCCTAGCCAGTTTGGCTCAGTGGATAGAGCATTGGCCTGTGGACCGAAGGGTCCCGGGTTTGATTCCAGTCAAGGACACATACCTGGTTGTAGGATCCTCCCTGGCCTGGGCCCTGGTCAGGGCATGTGTAGGAGGCAACCAATTGATGTGTTTCCCCCACATCGATATTTCTCTCTGTCTTTCCCTCTCTCTTCCACTCTCTCTAAAAATCAATGGGAAAAATATTCTCAGATGAGGATTAAAAAAAGGGGGGTGAAATTCTTGCAAGTTTAGGAAAGCACAGTTATAAGTGATTGTTAGACCACAAGGTACATCGCATCACTCACATAGCTCTTAATATGACCCTGCAGGTTTTATTCCTGTCTCTCGATACCAGAATCATAATGGGGCTCTCCTGCACCAGGAGGTCCTTAGAGAAATATTGTAAAGACAAATGCAAATATTAAGGCTCTTTTTTTTCTAATAAACAACAAAATTTTTAGCCCAATTTCTCCTTAAAGTCTGCATCCTGTCTGAATGGACCACTAGGGTACCATTTAGTGTATCAAAACATAATTCACTAACTGGTGCTGAAAGGTTAATGCAGCCTCTGAAAATGACCGACCTTCTCCCAGAGGCCTGTCCTGGGAGAACAAAGTTCTCCAAGTCAGACATGGGCCTTGCTCTGGAGAATGAGTCAGAGGAGAGCAACATGAAGTCTGGGAAGCCAACAAGTAGACTCTGCTGGCATATGGCACCTTTGGGATCTGAGTCTAGGGGTTGCGTCATTTCCTAAAAGTAAAAGATGTCTACATGATTCCCAAACTCCTCTCTTAGCTGACTAAAACTTTGCTAAATGTAACTTACTGGGGACAGGGGTGTTCTGAACACTAAAATGTCATGATAGTTTTGTGTATTTAAAATTCTTTACCTTTGCCCAAGCCCCCAGATGGGGTAGAATTAACTCAAAAGCACAATCACATTCTAATCTTCATAGGTGTTGCAATTAAGTACAAATCGAAGAAATGGAGACCAGAGAGAATAAAAGGGGATTTGGGTTTATAGTGATTCTAGTAGCTGTTTACTGAGCACTTACTAGGTGCCAGGTGCTATACTGAATGCTTTATATACATGAACTAATGAAATACAGACCATTTGGAAATTCCTCCTATTTTCCATGTGAGGAAATTGAGGCTTTGAAAAATTACTGAATAATTTACTAAGAGTTATAAAGCTGGTAATTACTCTAACACCTTCACTTCAACAACCAGTGCTAGAGATCTTTGATTCATTGAGCCCATGGCTTTCTGGCTCTCTACTACCCATCTACCTGATCCTCATTTCCAAGATTCTAGGCTACTTTTTAAAGTCACTGTCTTACACTGGCCTTTATTTTTGCCCATCTCTCCCATAGTGTATTCACCTGGAAAAATTCCAACCCTGGTTACACACAACCTCCAAACAAGGTTGTGTTTGAGCAGTGATTCAGCATCCTGTGCATCAAGTTCTTATATATTTTACTCTAATATCCTATATAATAAAAAGGTAACATGCAAATTGACCCTCACACCCTCGTGTCACAAGATGGCCACCACCACATCATCACAAGATGGCTGTCCCCATGTCGTCACAAGATGGCCGCCCCCACATCATCATAAGATGGCCGCCATCACATTGTCACAAGATGGCCGGCAGGGGAGGGCAGTTGGGGAGGACCAGGCCTGCAGGGGAGGGCAGTTGGGAGCGATCAGTCCAGCAGGGGAGCAGTTAGGTGTCAATCAGTCTGGCAGGGGAGCGGTTAGGTGTCAATCAG
>NW_005361873.1:1836393-1869548 GCF_000412655.1 Myotis brandtii | reverse complement strand
CAGGCAGAGGCGGTTAGGGGCAATCAGGCAGGTAGGCAGGCGAACAGTTGGGAGCCAGCAGTCCTGGATTGTGAGAGGGATGTCTGATGGGCATCCCCCCAGGGGTTCCAGATTGGAGAGGGTGCAGACTGGGCTGAGGGACACCCCCCCTAGTGTAACCATAATTTGCTCCTGTCAGTAGCTCTTCATTGTTGCCACCAGAGACTAACTTGCTATTATCTCTTGCCTAAACTGCCACAGTAGCCTTTAATCTCTTTGCTTCCCACCCTTGCTCCCTACACTATTCCCTGAACAGTAGTCAGAAAATTTTTAAAAATATTATTCAGATCATGTCCTCCATGTGTGCTTCAAGCCTTCCAGCAGTTTGCCAACATGACTAAGCCCCCGAGTGCTTTCTGACCTCATGCTTTCTGTTGTTCATGACACCCTAGCTCCATCGGTCTTCTCTTTGTTTCCCAAACACTTTGAGTGTGCTCTTGCCCCAGGGCCTTTGCAATTGCTATTTCCTCTACCTGGCAGGCTCTTTTGTCAGACTATCCCATGCCTAACTCCTTGTTGTCACTCAAGTTTCAGCTCAGATTCACCTCCTCTGGGAAGCCTTCCCTGGATATTCGGTTTAGGGTATTTCATGAGGTAAAGAGGGCAAAGCACTTTCCAAGGTGGTGGCACAGAGAGCTAGTAGCTGAGTCGAGGCCAGACAAGGTTTTCTAACTCCTGTTCTCATGTTCTTTCTGTTACATGGTGCTAACTCCAAGATTTTTAATTTTTTTTTTTATAACACAGACAACCTGGTCCACATGGTGCTAACTCCAAGATTTTTAATTTTTTTTTTTTTTATAACACAGACAACCTGGTCAAAATGTTTCAAATTATCACTTTGATCAGGGATATAAAATTCCAGTAGCATAATGGCAGAATTTCCTCTATGACTTCTTGGTGTTGTATCCTGTGCTGTTGCGGTCAGGCCTGCTCTCGGCTGGTTCCCCACTCCACTGACAGGCAAGCAACTCCGGGAGCCAGCTGTGCAAACATGTGTAAGTCCTGTTCCCAGTGCTGGGTGGAGGAGAGACTTCACGGTCCACGGATGTATCTGCATTTTTTTATATTCACAAAGTCAACTATTATGTCATAATGACCAGTTGTGCGCTTTATGTTTATGCATACATAATAAAAAAAAATGAATGCTGCCTTCTATTGAAGGTCTGCTCTGTGCTGGGTGATTTTACATATATTATTCCTAAGGTTCAGAAAATGAAAAAAAAAAACATTTAAGTTCTTGTGTGAGTGATGGCAGAGCCTGTGTTCTTTCTAGAATATTATGTTGCCTTTAAAATAGTACATGTGTTTAATGAGCTGCCCTTTAGGGATTATTTGCAATTAATGCTTTCCACCTCTGTGTTCCACCTCTCTCTCTGTCTCAGCATCCCTGACATAACTACCCCCAGGAGTTTCTTAGTCAAAATGTAAACCTCAAAAATGTATTATTTGATACATTAAAAGTATGAAGTGGTTGAACTAAAACGTAGGAGGTTTTTACAGTATTTCATTAGAGAAATGAAAGTTAGTCATATTGAGGAGGGACTTGGACAAGAGGGCAGAGGAGATTTAAAGAGGGTCTCATCATAAAGCCCTTCACATAAATTTGGGTACCCACTACCTCAGTGTTCGTCTGCTAATACTTATGTGCTGACTAGACCCCTGTCCTTGTCTGAATCCTGTTACATCTGATCCTGGAACAGTCTTTCTCAAGGGAAAGTAACCAGCCCAATGACAGATGAACTCTGTATCTTGTTTTCATTATCATAGATTTTAACTAGTAGAACTAGCTGTTTCAGACCCAATATCAGAACACAATTTTGGTAATGTGTATCTAGTAGCTGTTAAGCATCCGAATGACTATTCTTCTCACGTTAGTTCTCAGTGCCTTTTGTGTATAAGATTAAGAACCAGTTAGGAAAAGACTGTGACTTTATTTTATTTTTTTTCCTGATAGAATGAGGAGGCCTTGCCACCTGGTCATGCTTTCCAAGGCTGCTTTCTATGTCTTCTGGACAATAACATTACCCATTATCATTTTCTTAGCATGGCTTTTATTTGCTGGGGAAGCTATTCAAAGGCTTCCACACCCTCCTCGGTGACCCAGATAGGTAGAATATTGACATCTCTGCAGAGCGCATTACCAAGACAGCAATTGGGAGCCATTGATTAGTAGGACAGATAGAGCTGCATTTTAAAATTCTATTCCAAATGTTAGAATCCTTCATTTTAAAACACTTTTTAACTTTAAAAAAATAATCTGTAGAAACTTTTAATAGACTCTATGGTGGAGCTTGTGCGAGGATAACTCTGAAACAAAATCAACTCTGAGGAACAAAAAGTGGGCAAGAAAGAGAACACTCACATTTTCATCTTACAACTTGAAGTTGAATTAAATTATTTTGATGACCTTTTAATTCTAAATGTACCTCTATATTGGAGAACATTAAGTCTTTGGTTGAACTACAGTTTTTTATGAAAAGTTTTGCAATGTGTTCCCTGAGGTCACTCCCCAAATTGTAGAATTCTAGACATAAATGCTAGTCACTTGTATATTGTGAGCTCTCTGAGACCAGAAATGATTTTCTGCCATGTTCATCACTGTATTCCCAGAACCTAGCATAGTTTCTGTCACATTTGAGCTCTAATAATAAGTTTATATAATAAATGTAATATGCTTACATAAATGTTTATACAAAATCATAATATAAATAAATTGTACATACAACATAAAATAAATCAATGAATTGAAGCTTGCATGGGCTTAAATGGGGTTAACATCACACAGCCAGATAATTCTTTTTATTTCTGATATGTCTACTTGGAAGGACATCTAACTAACGGCCAAAGAGGGTTTTGAGTTCTTTTCCTCACTCAGAAAAATTTAAACTCAGAAGAGTGCATTTTCATAAAGGCAAAAAGACAGCCCAAGAATACCACAGATGAAAAGCAGGAGATCAAGTTATGATTAATGACTGTCCCTAATGATTTCTTATAAGTCCATAGAGGTATATAAACAGATTAAGAAGATAAAATAATGCTAATATATAAGAGAAATATAGCAAGTCCTTAGGGTAGAAGAGTCAAAAAACAGCAAAGTTGACCCCCATCTATTCCCATTGAAAGGAAAGTGTATGGCGTTGAGAACAAGAGGGTAAATGGACGCTTCACTTGTTAGGTTCAGTGATATCAGGAAAGAAGAACTAAAATAATTTTGGGTAGCCAGGCCCTGACACTACTTTGGGAGAGAGAGAGAGATAAGAATAGGGGAGAGAAAGGACTCAATAGGTGATATCTATTGAGCTGGGCATCCCAGGTCAAGGATTCAGGCTCTGTTCTGAGAACTTTGCCAAAAAAAGGGGCATATGTAGTAGGTCTTGAGTAAGGAAAGTTTGTGCAATAGACTTCTGTGGGGAAAAAAAAGTGAATAATAATATCTGATCTGCTGCTGAAATTGGAGAGAATATTAAGATTACTTAAGGAGCCCTAACCGGTTTGGCTCAGTGGATAGAGCGTCAGCCTGCAGACTGAAAGGTCCCAGGTTCGATTCCGGTCAAGGGCATGTACCTTGATTGCGGGCACATCCCCAGTAGGAGGTGTGCAGGAAGCAGCTGATTGATGTTTCTCTCTCATTGATGTTTCTAACTCTCCATCCCTCTCCCTTCCTTTCTGTAAAAAAAAAAAATCAATAAAATATATTTTTTTAAAAAGATTACTTAAGGAGAACATGAATCCATTAAGATTGCAGTCCAACTTCATAAAATTGGAAGAAGTAGCATATTAGAGTTGCTATTGATCCTGGGTCAGCAGGTCAAAAGGGGTACATTGTGTATAGGGAAGGCAAAAACAATAATAAAACCATAAAAGTTGGTCTGCTATTTATCATCACTATGAGCCTACAAGTCTAAACACTTTCTGTGGAAAAATACTCCACCCTGAAAAAAAATATATGTTGGTTTAAGATCTAAAAAAGCACAGTTACTGTTGTGTTTTAACTGGATGTGTAATTAGCTGCTTTAAAAGAAAACTTATTCTTCAGTGAACATTGCATTCCAAATTACCTTTGAGAACTGCCAGAGGTCAAGTTGCCCCCTGACACATGTGACTCAGCCACAATGGTTTGTTTCAAGAGTAAGTTTGTAATGAGACAGGATCACTGGCGCTCCCTTCTGCCATGGTTTGCATATTCACGTATTCCTGTGTTTAAACTGTGGGTTTTAAATAATAGTTATATTTACAATGAAATAGAACTTGAGTTACTTAAGTTCTGTCATTTTATGTAACCACTTAGAATTTTCATTTGGGTTTGAAAGTTTCAAATTTGCAGAAGCTAAAGCTCAAAAGCAAGAACTATTAGTAATAATAATGTTGACTACTCATGACTGAAATAAACCAATATAGGTATGTCCTCCCTCCTCCCCCCCGAAAAAAGTATCTTGAGTAAATTAAGAACATTGAGAAAGAAATCCATTCCTTTTTTCCTTCTTAGTACTATAGTATTCATTCATTCATTTTTGGTATGATTATATCTATTAAGTTCAATAAAGAAAAAGGTTTATAATCTGCATTTCTTTTCAGGCCATTATTTTTACTTGTTTCATAGCATAGTTATTACTGAAAGTAATTTTGTTGTATAGAGGAACAATGTTCTCTATGCCAGATTTGGTAGAGATGCTGCTGGTGGGTGTACATGGATTGCTGTGAATGCAGGGCAAATATCTTCAAATTAGTATTGCAAATAAAGCCCATAAGACCCTAAGTAAAATAAATGCTATCAGTTATGTCCATCCTCTGCTTGTTAACTGATGCCTGAATAGAGAAGAATTATAGTGCTTGCTATATCATGAACTTCTTAATGATTTACCCACTTAAGACATTTCGATGAATCCTTTTAAGTTTCTTGTATGATTTATAGGATTTCATTCTGAGTGACTTTGTTCAAATGGATGTAATATATGTTATCAGTATATTCCATTTCATTCTTACAGCCAATAAGTTAAGTAAAATTTGCTAGGGTGGGCCATCAGTGAAGATTTTTGAGTTGGACACTTGTTAGAAGCTAATTATATACTTGTTAATTTATCTATATTTTCCAGGGTTAGGAAGAGAGTGCTAAAGTGCAATAAAGAAAAAAGTTTTCTACCCTAGCTGGTTTGGCTCAGTGGATAGAGTGTAGGCCTGTGGACCAAAGGGTCCTGGGTTTGATTCTGGTCAAGGGCATGCCAATCAATGTGTTTCTCTGTCTTTCCCTCTTTCCTTTATTCAAGTAACCATTGGCATAGTAACCAATAAATTTCATATTTACTTTCCCTTCAGGTCTTAAACGTTTTGTATTTTATTGTGGAATAAATCAGGGTTAATAAAAATGAATTTGAAACATACAACTTGTTCAGTACACTGGAAAATTATAGGTACATAATTGTCTGAGTGTGGCACATGTGATAGGAACACAGAGATTGAATATAGAATTAGGGAGAGCTGAGCAGGTTCTTCTGGTCATCTGACCATGCTGGTCTCCTCCTTGTGGACACATGACATGGGCAGCCATATCAACAGTGAGTTCTGTGGTAAGTGGTTCAAATGTGTAATAACAAAGGACTCAGAGCTACTGCAGATATCTCCTCAACAGGAAGAAAGTGGCATGATGAGATGAGGTTATCAGAATAATCTGGCCAACACCTCTTCCTGGATACTCTTTGGATGGACACTACAAAGATCTGACTGTGATTCTGCCTTTTCATGCTTTCACAGCTGACAATCTTTAATCAGATAACCATCCTGTTGATTTTGGATTTTTACCCCAATTGAATCTGAGTCTGGGCCATTTTGTATTTATTTTATAATTTCACCCTAGAGGTCAATCTTATAGTTAATATTTTCTGGCAATTTACATGCCAGCATTAGGTACCATAGAGAAGATCACCAAGTAACTAAGGGTTTTATCCTCTTTTTTTTTTTTTTACTGCATTCACATCTGAATTTATAGACAAGGATGAAGAACTGGAAAAAGTTCAGAGGAAAGCCATGAAGTTGATTAATGAATTTGAGAATGACTCAGATGGAAAGACCAAAAGTATTGGGGGAAAGAAATTGAAGGTGAATTTAATAATAGTATCAAACAAATACTGGATTGTTAAACATGAGACCAAATTATTTTGTAACATGAGGGAGTTAGGCTAGACAGAAAGAACTTCTTTGTAGTGAGAAATGTAAACAATGAATAGACTACAAAAAAAAAAAAAAAACCCAATGGATTGGAAATCTGCTCTGCGGAGTTTGAAAAATGACTCTGTTTCCACTTATTATAGACTATAGTCCTTTCTAAAGGAAGAGAAATAGGCCACATAACATTTCAATTTTTTCCAGATCTGAGATTCATGGATTAACTTTCTCAGGAATAGAGTAATGGATCTTTCCACACTTAAGTGAACCAAAAGCTTCAGGTGGTGATTCAAGCTAAATTACAAAAAAATTCCTTTTATCCACTGGTTTAACTTCTTTTGTGCAAAAGAACTGTTTGAGAAACGAATATAACCATAGACCACCACACACATGTGTGCAGGCACCACATTTTGCATACAATTTCTAGGGGTGCATGGATTCCCCACAACCTATGGAAGGAGCCCTTTAAGGGTCTAGCTCTTTCTAGAGGAAATGTATTCTTTTTCTTTTCTTTCTTTTTTTTTTTTTTTGAAATTTACTCATCCCAGAAATGGTCAATCCAATTTTTATCTTTATAGAATATTTGTTCTGGAATCTTCTCAGTATCTATCATGTATTACAGTCATAGCACAGAAAATGTATGATTTGCTACCTCTTCTTTCTCATTTTCTTATCTCATATTCTTCCTCTATTTTCTTTCTTCCTCTGTCTCAGCCCCTTTCCTGGTCTCCATTTTTCCTTCCTTCAAAGTCTACTAGTGGCCCCCAGGACTTAAGTTAAAACTTAAAAAGATCACCTATTAAAGCCCCAAATCTGATTAAATTTAATGGATCTGTTAAACAAAGACCACTTAAGTAAATTTTTGCATTACTTGGTCAAAGTCCTTACTGTCCCTCACACTTTATAGTTCCTTGTGAAGGAAGAGTTAATGGTAAGCAGACTGTGGAATCTGGAAATGATTGTTGTGTTTCTGGGATTCTTCATTTAGAAAACTCTGGGAAGTCCCCTCTTTCAGTTGGGGTCAGAGGCACTTCTGGAAAGCACATTTCTCAACCTCTCCATATGATTGGAATTAATTTCCAGTATATTCCATTTCATTCTTACAGCCAATAAGTTAAGTAAAATTTGCTAGGGTGGGCCATCAGTGAAGATTTTTGAGTTGGACACTTGTTAGAAGCTAATTATATACTTGTTAATTTATCTATATTTTCCAGAGTTAGGAAGAGAGTGCTAAAGTGCAATAAAGAAAAAAGTTTTCTACCCTAGCCGGTTTGGCTCAGTGGATAGAGCGTAGGCCTGTGGACCAAAGGGTCCTGGGTTTGATTCTGGTCAAGGGCATGCCAATCAATGTGTTTCTCTGTCTTTCCCTCTTTCCTTTATTCAAGTAACCATTGGCATAGTAACCAATAAATTTCATATTTACTTTCCCTTCAGGTCTTAAACGTTTTGTATTTTATTGTGGAATAAATCAGGGTTAATAAAAATGAATTTGAAACATACAACTTGTTCAGTACACTGGAAAATTATAGGTACATAATTGTCTGAGTGTGGCACATGTGATAGGAACACAGAGATTGAATATAGAATTAGGGAGAGCTGAGCAGGTTCTTCTGGTCATCTGACCATGCTGGTCTCCTCCTTGTGGACACATGACATGGGCAGCCATATCAACAGTGAGTTCTGTGGTAAGTGGTTCAAATGTGTAATAACAAAGGACTCAGAGCTACTGCAGATATCTCCTCAACAGGAAGAAAGTGGCATGATGAGATGAGGTTATCAGAATAATCTGGCCAACACCTCTTCCTGGATACTCTTTGGATGGACACTACAAAGATCTGACTGTGATTCTGCCTTTTCAAGCTTTCACAGCTGACAATCTTTAATCAGATAACCATCCTGTTGATTTTGGATTTTTACCCCAATTGAATCTGAGTCTGGGCCATTTTGTATTGATTTTATAATTTCACCCTAGAGGTCAATCTCATAGTTATTATTTTCTGGCAATTTATTATTACATGCCAGCTATAAGTATCATAGAGAAGATCACCAAGTAACTAAGGGTTTTATCCTCTTTTTTTTTTTTTTACTGCATTCACATCTGAATTTATAGACAAGGATGAAGAACTGGAAAAAGTTCAGAGGAAAGCCATGAAGTTGATTAATGAATTTGAGAATGACTCAGGTGGAAAGACCAAAAGTATTGGGGGAAAGAAATTGAAGGTGAATTTAATAATAGTATCAAACAAATACTGGATTGTTAAACATGAGACCAAATTATTTTGTAACATGAGGGAGTTAGGCTAGACAGAAAGAACTTCTTTGTAGTGAGAAATGTAAACAATGAATAGGCTACAAAAAAAACAATGGGAATTTCCGGGTGTTTACCTATGCCGCCATCTTGGTTTCTCCCCTGTATTCTTTTTCTTTTCCTTTTTTGAAATTTACTCATCCCAGAAATGGTCAATCCAATTTTTATCTTTATAGAATATTTGTTCTGGAATCTTCTCAGTATCTATCATGTATTACAGTCATAGCACAGAAAATGTATGATTTGCTACCTCTTCTTTCTCATTTTCTTATCTCATATTCTTCCTCTATTTTCTTTCTTCCTCTGTCTCAGCCCCTTTCCTGGTCTCCATTTTTCCTTCCTTCAAAGTCTACTAGTGGCCCCCAGGACTTAAGTTAAAACTTAAAAAGATCACCTATTAAAGCCCCAAATCTGATTAAATTTAATGGATCTGTTAAACAAAGACCACTTAAGTAAATTTTTGCATTACTTGGTCAAAGTCCTTACTGTCCCTCACACTTTGTAGTTCTTTGTGAAGGAAGAGTTAATGGTAAGCAGACTGTGGAATCTGGAAATGATTGTTGTGTTTCTGGGATTCTTCATTTAGAAAACTCTGGGAAGTCCCCTCTTTCAGTTGGGGTCAGAGGCACTTCTGGAAAGCACATTTCTCAACCTCTCCATATGATTGGAATTAATTTCCCTTAAAAAAAACAAAAAGGATTCCATGAGAAGCCAAGGGGAGATTAGGGTGCAACCCTCACTTTATCCCCAACACTTATTTTTTCTGCACCTTTCCAAGAATGAAATTGATTGTGTGAGGAATAAACGTGCCTCCCCGTGTTACTTTGCAGAATTTTCACTTCCGTGCAGACCTTTCTATTTTGCTGGTTTCTGTTTGAGGAGCTATTCTGGAAGCCATTTCCCAGGGAATTGAGGACAACACATTCATTCAATACTTAATTAGAAGTCTGTTCATGGAACTCATCTTTCTCAATGTTGTAGCATTCTAGTGTTTTCATGCCAAAGATACCCTCACTGGGATTCAGATTAAAGAAATCTTACCATAAAATAAACTCTCTGAGTGTTTACATATGAGATTTATGAGAAAATAAGGCCAATAGACATATTTGGAAGATTTTCTCCTACTTTTAACTTTAAAACATCACCAAAGGAAGTCAGAGGTTTAAATTTTAAGTTGAAGTCTTGACCAAGTTTCTGTTTTAAATCATGAGAAACAAAGAAAGAAAACTATGCTTTCCTTTTAAACAAAGAGTATGATTTACAGAGGCATCTTTCTCTAAACATGTACTCACATAATTTTAATCTAATGGTGGCAAAGGGGATGGCATTTCTTATTGGCAAAATTCTACATATTGTGATGTCCTACTACCTTTTCAAGGTGAACATCAGGTCAACCTGGGCTTGCGCTGTCTCACTTGTGAAGTATTTAACATATTACCTCTGGTTTTTAACAATATGAATTCCATAGATGACTATATTCCCCTTCTTGCTTTGGCCACCACAGAGTCCAGAATTTACTATGTGGTTTCCCTTCTTGCTGTGTAGAAACTTGAGGCATGCATTTTTGTGGATTACTTTCCCAGGCATTTCTTTTCCCTCTTTTCACTTTGCTCTAATTTCTTTATCTTTAGGGGGATAGGGGGGAAATATGATTTCCATAAGCTATCTCAGAGTTGTTTGTACTAGGGCAGGGCATTAAATAAAAAACACAGTTAATTGTCCAATGGTATAATCCTGAAACTTGAAATTTAGGAAGAAATCAAGTTTTGAAAAATGGTTGAGTTGTCAACAAATCCTATTTCAGAAAGAGTTCATCTGTTTGTCTGACTCAAAGTAAATTGGACCACCCTAGCTGGCTTGGCTCAGGGGATTTTCGTCAGCCTTTGGACTGAAGGGTCCCGGGTTTGATTCCTGTCAAGGGCATGTACCTTGGTTGCAGGCTTTTCCTCAGCCTGGGCCCTGGTCGGGGCTTGTGCAGGAGGCAACCAATCATTGCGTTTTTATCACATTAATGTTTCTGTCTTTCCCTCTCTCTTCTACTCTCCCTAAAAATCAGTGAAAAAATTTCTTCAGGTGAGGATTAACAAAGTAAATTGGACCAACCTAAAACTCCCCGCAATTCAAACCATATAGCAATGACACATACTTAAATAAAAAATATTCTTCCAAGTTCAGATTTATGTCACATCTACAGACATATTTGGCAGAATATCATCTATAAGTAATTATATAGAATTTGCAATAAAATCCCATGTTTGTTTGTTTTTTTATTATTTCTTAGGATTTTAGGTCAGAATGCTCTATAAAACATGGAAGCCATATACCACATGCTAAATCTTAAATATTATCCCATGGTAGCACTTAAGTTACCTCATTGCTATTTCCAGTAGAGGTCTCCTGTTTCTAGAGCCATTGCTGTTTTTCTAAAAAGTCTAGACAATCCTCTGGAGAACAGACTGGAGTGGTTGAGTATACAGGTGATTACATAGCTGTGGGTTGAAGGCTGTGATGCAGGACACAGCACAGTTGAGGAATGAGTGTCTTTATTTGTTTTAAAGGAATAATTTGGTTGGAGGGGGTACATTTACTGAACAAAGTATCAGGTGGTCTTCCCAGCATAGCTTTTTTTCTCTGATGTCTACGCTAGGCTGCTTGTTTATGTTTTGTTTTGGTTTTTTTGTTGTTTTTTTAGTCTGAATGATTTTTAACTTTGAATTTCTCCTCTATAATCTGTGAATTAAGGAAATGACTCTGGATAATAGTCATTTGACTTTTTTTTGGGGGGGGGGGAACAGAATTCATGGTGACAAAGTGACAAAGAAAGTGACAAAGGAAAGGGAGGGTGGAGAGTTGAAGGGAATTACCTAGAGGTTGGAACGAGCAAAGAAACTGAGTTCCTTGCAGCCATCTCTGGCCCCTGGGTCATGGAATCGCTTTTACTTCTTGAGAATCCAGCACTTTAGGGATTCCTTGAATTATGTAGGTAAAGCAATTATAAGTTTGGAAACTGGTAAAACTTTAAAAATAAGCCTTCTGATAAAAGATGTAATCTTTTCCAGCTTCTGAAATTTTTTGGTAGAACCTTAGAAATACTTTTTCCCATTATGTTCAGTCTTTTCCTTTAAAGAGTATATTAAATGGACTGAGTTCTGGAAAATATAAGGTGCCAAATAAGATCACAAAGATAAGTAACCCAAAGCTCTATCCAGATAAGAAAAATGAATAGCTCTATCCTGCTCTTCTCCTGATGGGACACTGAGCGACCCTTGGTCTGTAGTGGTCGTAAGGGAGCAGAGTGTAGGGAAATGAAGCAATAGCACAGGAATCAGGGAACCCTCTTGGTGAGCATGAAGAGTCTGGCATGATGACTGTGTTTGAGAGTTCCGATGTTAGATAGATTGATGTTGGGCAGCTCACATTCTATCTTCACTTCCTATTCTGTAAACATGTCCTAACCTTTAAACAGCATAAAAGTGCTATTTAAAGAAGGTTAAATGAAATACTTTGTGAACAGTATATGGTACCTAATAATGCTCAATATGTCGTAACTATAATAATAAAAGTGTAATATGCTAATTAGACTGGACAGCCGAATGACCTTCCGGATGTCCTTCCAGACAACCTTCCGGACAAAGCCGGGCTGCGAGGGCCGAGCCCCTTGCACGAATTTCGTGCATTGGGCCTCTAGTTATCATTATAATTATTAAACCTACCTTTTTGAGAATGCAAATGTCTTTTTTTTCTGTGCCTGAATTTCAAACCTATATGGGAAATAATTGTGCCAGCAATGATTTTACCACTTTATAAGGAAGGTGCCTTCATTCATATGTAGTTTTACTCATGTGGATTAATTTGCTAGAAGGTTAATCTTAATGATTAACATTCAGAACTACACAATGTATTGACATCAATATAGGTGGAGCACTAGCTTAGCCTATAGCACTATATTTGATGTTATGAGAGTTCTGGATTATTATCGAAAATATTTTTATTATTCGCTAATTCTAGAATACATAAACATAGCTTCAGAATTACTAACCCATTACCTGTTGGAACCAAATTTAATAAAGAGAATACGACATTTGTGTGTTTTTTCTTTAGCCTTACTTACATAATAACCTACTGCTTTCAAAGTTACTTGGGTTAGTTCTTTTCTTTCCCAAGTCTTCAGTGTGGTTGTTATTCATCATAATACAGTGAGGTTAGCTCTGTTTGAATTACATTTTGGGCGTCCCCAATGTCCAGTTTAATTTTAGTTGTATATTTATTACTTATGTGAAACATTACCATGGTTCTAAATATCAGAAATATTTATAAAGTTACACTTTCCCCCATTATTTCCACCTTATTCCCACCTAATCTCTGTGGATAACTCTTTCTACTGATATTTCTGATTTTTTGTTCTTATATTTTCTTCTTGTATACTTCCTTATTTTATATTATTTCTTAATGAAGAGAACATACTGGAGATCATCTTTTGAATTTTGTTTCTTGTACTTAGCAATATATCCTGAAAATCACTTAGCAGTTCATAGTGATTGTACTTATTTTTTATACAGTTGCACAGTACTCCATTGTGTGGATATGCCACGGTTTATTCATACCCTCTCTTATGTATGGGGAAATGCACATACAGCTTTGTTGCTTATTGCCAAATCCCCCATCCAGAAGATTTGTTCCGGGGTGCATTCCTAGCACTGTAAGAGAATGCCTATTTCTTCATAGTCTGGCCAATATAATATGTTGTCATACTTTCAGATTTTCTCCAATCTGATAGGTGAGAAGTGGTAACTCAGTGTTGGTTTAATTTGCATTAATTTAATTATGAGTGAGATTAAATATCTTTACATGTGTTTAAAGGCCATATGTTTATATTTTGACCCTTTGTATGTATTTTTTGTGACTTGACTATTCATGTTTTTTTACCACTTTTCCTTTGGGTTTTGGTCCTTTATCTCTCAGTTTTAGGCATTCTTGTATATTCAAGATTTTAGGCTTCTATGTGGGATAAGTACATTACAAGTATTTTATTCCAATTTGCTAGTTTCCTTTTAACTTTATGGTGTTTGCCAAGCAATTAAAAACATGTCAAATTTATCAATATTTCCTTTTATTGTCTCTGGGTTTTGAATCATAGTTAGGAAGCCTTTTCAAACAGTAAGTTTAAAGAGGAATTTGCTGCTGCTTTTTTCTAATACTTATGTGGTTTCATGCATTAAGATTCCTGACCTATTTGGAGTTTATTCTTATATATGAAGCAAGATATTGATCTAATTTTATCTTTTGCCCATTTATTAAAGCAGCTACCATTTATTAAAAAGTTGATTTTTGCTCCAGTAATTTGAGATGCACCTTTATCATGCACTAAATTTCCATGTGTCTTTGGATCTATTTGTATTTTTTTCCTTTGGTCTGTTGGTTTATGCATGTGCCAGTACCACAATGTTTAAGTCATAGAGCCTTTACAATACAGTGTGCTTTAGGTAGGGCTACATCCCCCTCACCGTTTGTTTTTTTCATTGTTTTCCTGATTATTCTTACATGTTTGTTTTCCATATGAACTTTAGTATCGACTTGTATTATTCCATTAAAAAAGCCTATTGGTATTTTATTGGGATTGGATACTTATCAGTTAAGTTGGGGAGAGCTGACATCTTCATAATGTTGAGTCATTCTACTCAGGAACAGGGGAGATCTCTGAATTTGTTCAAATCCACTTTTACATCTACTAATAACAGGAGAGTTCCATTCATGTTATAACCCAAAGAAGAGCCTAATAATAAAAGTTTCAGCACCCAACGAGTCATTGGGAAGCACCTTCAAACATGCTGGTGAGTGCCTCCTCCTTATTATCCATTAACTAACACTTACTGAGCATTTATCTGCCAGATGGTGGGCTCTATGCTAGGTCCCGTGGGTACAAAAGTAAAACACCCGGTCCTAGCTTAGGAAGTGCTCACACTCTAGTGGGGGAAACAGATTATTAAATTTACAGTAGCAATTACTCTTCCTTTTTAAGGACAGCCTTGTCTTTTCAGAGGATGAAAACAATTCAGTGTTGAGACATCAAGGGGGATGTTGAAATTGGTGGTATGAAACCTACATGGAAATTTGTTTCTCGCTATCATTTATACATTCAATAACTTACATGCACAACTGTGTCTTAGAAAATAATTTAAAAGCCTAATTGTAAAGGGTTGAAGCCCTTGTTCATGCACCTGTGTTAGTGAGATATCATGTGGAATGTTGTAATGAGTTGACTCCAGCAGCAGCTGGTATGCAGTTTCTCTTCTCAAATCACTTCACTTTCTGATGGCCATTAATAATTTGCCTAAAAAGGAAGCAAATCCTTAAAGACTTTTATTACTCTGCCCAGATTTTTCTACCAGTTCTTGCAATTTAACATATGGCTAGAATTTTTTTCTTGGGTGGTGGTGGGGGTAATGGCAATGTTGGGTATCATGTTTATATATGTTTAACAAAATATAGTTGCTGCCTAAGTTGAGTTAACAATCACTTCAATTTTTTACTGTGATTCCTTCAAGCTTAATTCACATCTTATTTGGACCCCAGGTAGAATCAAGCAGGATCCTGAGTCAACCATGATCATATGGAAAATTAATTAACTCTTTCAGGGTTGTCAATGTTTATTTTTTTTTTTGAAATTTACCTTCTGGTCTGTTCTCTGGCCAAATATCTAGTATAAAATTCCAAGTCTTGCTTTCTCTCATTAGGAGAGAAGTCTGGGTTTCAAAATGGAACTAAGATAATGATGGGATGCCAAAGTAGATGCATGCTTCTGACTGCAGAAATAGAGGTCATGATTGCTGATACTAGGAAAAGGAGGAGGGGATGGAGAGAGAACGGAGAGCATCCTAGTCTGTTTGATTTTTTCTCATCTCAGCTTGAAAGTAAAAGGAGACTTGTTGGCTATAGCTTTTCAAGAAGCAAAGACTGCTTCTTCAGGGTGCCTAAGAGGGAAAGTGACGGATATAGTCTTAGAAGCCTTTCAGAATAATAACCAGACAGTTATTATTCAAACGCAAGCTGAAAGTAACCTTACATTGAACTTGCTGAAGAGTAACTCCTAGAATTTTATGAGTGCGTTCTTTTTGTTTTCTTTCTTGTTAATTTTTCTTGTCTCTTTTCTGCACAGCACAAGCTGAAAGTAACCTTACATTGAACTTGCTGAAGAGGAACTCCTAGAATTTATGAGTGCGTTCTTTTTGTTTTCTTTCTTGTTAAATATTCTTGTCTCTTTTCTGCACAGCCCTAGAGTCATTCAATTAAATCCATTCCCAGTCCTCCATACCCACCCCCCGACCCAGGTCCCCAACCCCTTTCTCCATCCTCACTTGCACTTTCCCTCTTTCATTTTCATTCCAAAGTGGTGCTACGGAAGAATTGTATAGTACTATCTAAGGCAGTGATTCTCAACCTTCTGGCCCTTTAAATACAGTTCCTCATGTTGTGACCCAACCATAAAATTATTTTCGTTGCTACTTCATAACTGTAATGTTACTACTGTTATGAATCGTAATTTAAATATCTGATATGCAGGATGGTCTTAGGCAACCCCTGTGAAAGAGTTGTTCTGCCGCCAAAGGGGTCGCGACCCACAGGTTGAGAACCACTGGTCTAAGGCTTTGTGGTTTATCACCATATTCAATGATCTTCAAAGCTGTTCTTTTTTATTCTTGTCCCCATTTACCCAAGAATGTGTTACATCCAAAGATCACATAAAATCAATCAATCTCACCACTGCTTCTAGTCATTCTTCTCAAGCAAGAGTATTTATTTTTAAATAATAGTGAAGACTTATATAATGATACAATTTACAATCAGAAAAGTTCAAATACATAGGAAACGGATGCTACTGTACCAAAGGATCTTTAAATACTGACTGACAAGCTGGGAGATGTGAAATATGGAAGAAATATGAATTTTCCCATTTAGTCATTTATATATACACACTAGTGGCCCGATGCATGAAGATTCATGCAATAGGCCTTCCTCCCCCTGGCTGCCGGCACCGGTTTTCCTCTGGCACCCAGGACCCAGGCCTTTGGTCCGGCCACAGCAGTGAGGCTTGGCTTCTCCGCTCCGGCTGCTCCCAGCCCCTCCTTTTTTTTTTTTTTCCAGCTCCTCGAGCGGAGGCCAGGGCTGGCTGAAAGCCTGGTTCACCCCTGGCGACCCAGGCCCCCAGCCATTTCTTGAGGGAGCCCAGGCCCCCAGCCCCTCCTTCAGCGGAGCCCTGGCGACCCATGCCCCCAGCCCCTCTTTGAGCAGAGTACAGGGTTCATGGGAAGCCTGGCTTCTTCCGTCGCCAGGAGCAACCCAAGCCTCCATGCTTGCTCCAGCTCCGTGGCCACCGCCATCTTCAGTTGTCTTCAGTCTTCACTCCGCGCCTGCGTATGCAAATTAACCACCATCTTTGTTGGGTTAATTTGCATAGTCACTCTGATTGGCTGGTGGGTGTAGTAGAGTGGCGGAGTGATGGGGTGATGGTTAATTTGCATGTTTCTCTTTTATTAATGTAGATTCCAAACATTGTGAATGAAAGAACATTTGAGCTTTTCTGATCTGGTTGGTGTTTGACCTGGGAGGGGTTGACTGCAGTTTCAGATATATTGGGATCACTTTTGGATTGCCTCAGAATCCAATCACTATGAAAAGGCCCAGGACCATGTGGCTGCCCTCTGCCCACCAGCACCTCCCCCACGGCTGCTCTGTCAGTGCGGGGAAGGTTGGGCAAATAGACTTGCTGGGCCGAATTCTTCCAGGCTCTCAATTCAACCCACCTGCCCAGTCATCCAAGGAAAGCCTGGCTATTTCCCCTCATCCCCACAAAGTTTCCCATCTCTGGAAGCTCACCTGGGCCCTGAATTCAGGAATAGAAGCTGCTGCCATTCTCAGCTCACCTGAGATTGGTTCATTTCTCTCCGGAATATAGTTTATTAAGATTTCCTTGTTGCCACTATTCCTGCATAGAAAAGTGTGGTTTTTATTTATTTATTTTTTTGGGGGGTGGCGTCTTTTCTTGTTACTGTGAGAGAAAAAATCTATTGTAACTGGAAGCAGAAGTCTTTTTAAAAAAAATATATTTCTTTATTGATTTCAGAGAGAAAGGAAGAAGGGGGAGAGAGAGAGAAACATCAATGATGAGAATCATTGATTGGCTGCCTCCAGCAGGTCCCCTACTGGGGATCGAGCCCACAACCCAGGCATGTGCCCTTGGCTGGAATTGAACCTGGGACCCTTCAGTCTGCAGGCAAATGCTCTATCCATTGAGCCAAACCAGCTAGGGCCAGAAGTCTTACCTTTTTCTTTAACTCAATGTTCATATGCCCTGGCAAAGGATACAAGATGTTGAGAAATATTCATAAAGTCCCAGAGAATCTCCATGGCATCGATGGCTTCTGTGACAAAGTAAGAAAAAACTTGGACAATGAAATTTCTTGAAAATATATCATTTATAAATATATTTTTCTAAATGAAAAGACAGAGAGAAATATAGAGAAAGGGGATGGATAAGCATTGGATCATTAAGGACTCCACATCACAAGACCAGAGAGTGTAAGGAAACCACACTATTGCAATCACAATATTTCAGAGCTAGAAGAAAACCTTAGGCTGTCTAACGTCAAGTTCTTCTCTTATAGACATCAATATAGATTTGAGGTTTACTTGATAGACTGAATGTTTGCCTTTTCCATTACCCTCGGAAGCCTATGACTAGCCAGCGGCATTTTTTCATTAGACCTATAATGAAAGTCAGCCCTTCCTTTTTTATTCCTCATAATAAAAAATCCCAGGAAACATACATTTTACCAAGTTCTAAATTTAAAGTATTTTTTGGAACATCAAACTTAGACTTCAGAACCCAGAGGAAAATCACACCATCTCTACATAGTGGAAAACAACTTGTGGTAAATAGTATTGTCATCTTTTGACAAAAAGATAATATCACAACTTAATTTATCTGAGGCAGGACAGGTCTGAATGATCAAGAATATTTTAGAATGCATATGAATCCTTCCAGATATGTAGAATGTCACAGAAAAAAATATGTTAATGAAGCATAGACCTCAAACCCTTTAATACTGACTCGGGCTCAGTCACTAAAAACCCATGCTTTGGGCATGCAGAAACTAACATTCATTGAACTGTTCTTCCACCGTTTACAAAATGATGGCCCCAATGATTCTTGTTAAGATACAGTCTACTGCTTGTTTAGTTTTCAGTTTGAGCTGCGGTTTGTAGCCTTGCTTCCTTATGTTGCATTTCTCAGAAGTACTAGGAAAAGGTGCTTGAGAGTCACCTTCATGCTCTAAATGGAGATCAATAGTTATTTCCTAAGGGAATTTAATAGTTCCAAACAGCTTAAATAATTCAACCAGAAATAGCCAAGAAAGGAAAGAAAAATAGTGCTCCAATGATAAATATCCTATTAAGTAAGATTAGTATACAGAGAAAACAGAATGTTTGGGAGGTGTGTACATTTTTTGGAAGGAAAAGAGTGAAGTTTCTGGTTGATACAATAGCGTGGTCTGTGAATAGTTGATACAGAGAATCATGCTATTTGTTTAGAAGATAATCTGTTTATTGAATATGGCCAGTGCCTTCTTTGAAATTTATGGAAATACCATAAACTAAGCACATAACATCTTTCTTAGTCTCTCACAGGAAAGGTAATTTTTATTACTGAAAGAACTTTCAAAAAATAGTTATTAAAGCCTGATAGCTTTAGAGTAACTCCCAATAGAGATGCTTTGGTGAGAAGATTTAGAAATAATTGTGATTGTTACTTCCAACCACTTCCAAGGTTCTTAAGGATCCTTTGTGGTTCGCTAAGAAAATGCAAAAAAAATAAATTGTTTGCAGGCTAGTTTCTCTTATCCTGACTTACATTTTGGTTTATTTTATTCATTTATTATTATCATTATTACTATTATTACTATTATTTTAATTTTAAGAAGACATTGTCTTACCTTCTCTTCTAGTAGTGTGTATTCCAGAAAGCATTGTCCATAAGGCAGAAGTGGAAAATGGGAAGATTTATGGTGCTGAGGTTTGTGCATTAGTGACTTTAGGCACAAAGAGAGGAAGGGAAATAGCTTCCTACTTCTTCCTACCACTTCCCACCTGTGCCCTTGCTGGCCAAACCCAGCCAGAAACCAGGTGGTACAGAGGCCTTTGAATCTGACCTACAGTGATCAGCACCCCACCCTCACCTCCCTGGAACAGAGCAGAGTGAGGGCAGGGCAAGGAATGACTGAGTGAAACAAGACCCAGAATCAGCTCAGAATCCAAATCATTAGGGGGCCCGTCATCAAGTAACAATATGGCACTTATAGAAATGTCATGAGACATTGCTCAGCTGGCATGAACCAAGAGCTCTTGCTATCTAATTACTTCATTCCAATATTGGGGGGGATTTATTTAAAATAGGAGGAGTTATTTGTAAACAAGGGTTTTCTTTGTAGCTGGGCCATCAGGATTTAACAAAGGTAATTAAACATTAAATAGTTATCGTTGTTTTTACAAAATTTAGACTCCTTACAAATGGCATACCATCTGCAGTAACTTGAGAATATTGCTAGGTAAAGTAATAATTTATGGCCTCAGACAAAAACTTGATTAATGTTCCATACAATTTATAAAAAATAAAATGTTCCTAATCATCTATTCGTTCTAAGTCATAAGGATCTGAGAAAAGGAAAAAAGGAATATATCAAAATATTTTTTTAAATTTACAATATTGTTTTCATTCAACCCAGAAGCTAAGATAACTTTTCTCTACTGGCATAGTTTTTTGTGTTACTTGTACCACATTTTTTTAATCCTCACCCAAGGATATATTTATTGATTTTTAGAGAGAAAAAGGGAGAGAAAAAGAGAGAGGGGGAGAGAGAGAAACATTGATATGAGAAACATCGATTAGTTGACTCCCGTACTCGGCCCAACTGGGGATTATTGAACCAGCAACCTGGAGATGTGCCCTGACTGGGACTCAAACCCAAACCGTTTTGGTGTACGGGATGATGCTCCGAGCACCTGAGCCACCCAGCCAGGGCTTCTACCACGTTTTTGATATTCACATTAGAAATGTGTGGGTGTGTTTCAGTCATATTAAACTAAAGGCTACCCTACATGTCCCCCTTCATATAAAGGTCACCCCTAATTCTACACGTTCCATTTGGAGGCTCTGACAAGCTCCACTTTCTTCTGAGCACTGCAGCCCAAGGAGAGCTTTTCCTGACCTTTTTTGACCATCCTTTAAAACTTATTCACCCAAGAACATATGCTGCTAAGTATGTTGCCTTGTATTGCTATTTTGCATAATTTTTAAACTCTTGAACTCTATTTTAACATTTGGGCACCCACGCATTTTTCCTCTAAGAAGGTTTTATGCTTACAGAACACCATATCCTCTCTATTTTCCTCAGCCCCTGCTGAGGATGTGCCATGGAGTTGGCCCTCATTAATCAAAAAGAATACCGGACCAGGCTAATTCTCCACATTTCAAGCAAGAACCCTCTTTCTCATCAGAATCCCTGGGCTTTTCGAATTGCTATACTCCCAAATCTGGAAAGGTGTTATTCTCTATCTAATGAAATATGTAATTATCTTTTAAAAAACAATGAAACAATTCATGGTAGGTAAACATGTTTTCAAGGCTATCTGCTGGAGTTGGAGCAGTATTACTCCTAAGAAATGCCCTAACCTCCTAAAATAACCCATCAGTCCTTGGCAGATAGGTCACCCACTGCTACTCTCTTGGCACCCTCAGCAGAAAGTAGCTTTTTGGAAATCTCCCTATTGGCCCCTAAGTGGTAACTCCAGGACAGTCTGTCTCCTGCTAGATTTGACTGAATATGTGTAAAGTCTTCTACATGACATCAGCAGTGTAACTTCATACCTGCTTTAGTTAGGTTAGATTAGTTTAGTTTATTAGGTTATTGTATTAGTTAGGGTACTCCAGGGGAAAAGAACTAATAGGGTGTGTGTGTGTGTGTGTGTGTGTGTGTGTGTGTGAGAGAGAGAGAGAGAGAGAGAGAGAGAGAGAGAAATTTTAAGGAATTGACTCACACAATTATGGAGGCTGGCAGGTCCAAAATTGCAGGGTGGGCTGGCCAGCTAAGGACCCAGTAAGAGCCTGTGCTTCAGTCCAAATCTGCTATCTGCCGCAAAGTTCCTACTTGCTCAGGGTGAGGCCTTTAACTGATTGGATGAGACTTATCTATTATTGAGGACAATCTGCTTCATTCAAAGTCCAACAAATTAAATGTAAATCTTATTCAAATCACCCTCTCAGAAACATCCAGAATAATGTGTCACCAAATAGCTGGGCACCATGGCCCAGCCAAGTTGACAAATTCAAGTTGCCATTACATTTCTTTTTATTTTAACTACAGGTGCCCCAACACTCCCTTGCTCAATGTGAACTTCATCTGCTGAAGGGCAGGGATCCTCTGCAACTTAATTCATCACTGTGTCCTGAGAACCCAGCTCCATAGATGAGTGAATGACTGCATGTGACTCTTTTTCCCCTCCCCCTCCCAGTGGCATTTTAGGCAGCACTTGACTTGACAATAGCCTATGATGCTTTTTTGTTTTTTCACCACCACAGACCCAATGCCTCACTTGTAGGCCATAGAGACAGATATTGAAAATGGGTTATCCTAAATAAACTGATTTATCATCATGACATTGGCCAAATAATATTGCCCTCCTCCACTGTCACAGGAGGCAGGGACTGTGTTTGTTACTTGACAAAGGGGCCTCTACTCCCTAAGCACACTTAAGAATTTGACACTTTTTTTTCTTCTTGAATCTCTTCCACGTCATTTGTCCTTTACACACACACACACACACACACACACACACACACACACACACACACACACCTTCTTATTCCTCTCTATTCTCCTTTTTTGCCAAACTTTTCTCTACCTTAGTATGGAATGGAAATAATATTACTTCTAGTATTCAAATAGCTTTTTGTAAATCTCTTGTCTTTAGCGAGGACTCTCAGTTGTTCTCTTTGCTTCTTCCCTTCCCTTTTCCTTCTTCCCCATGTCTAACTCATTGCACTGTTCACACTCACAGGTTTCAGTGTCACATTCAGGCTTGTGGTGGTCGTGACACTTGTGTAGCTATGAAAAAAACCCTGGGGTTGATGCCCAGAACCAAAATGAAACAAGGCAGTAGACCTAGTCTCTACCGCTCTATTCCTTGGGGGCGAGTTTTTCTCAGATCTGTATTTACAGGTGGAGTCTGACTGTGCAGCACAGGTGATTTTGTTCTTGCACAGGAAATGAAAGGGCATGTTTAGAAAGCAAAGATTCATAATCGATGGACACTTTTTGAGTCTAATGATTTTTGGGAAAAATGTTTATACTATACTTTGTTATGAGTTTTCTTTCCTATAAAAATAGTGTGACATGTAGAAAGCTCACACAGAAATATGGGCTATTTACCTGGGTTTCTTGCTCTGAGCACTAGAATCTTTGCTAGCATATGAGGTAGGACCTGCCAAGTTTTTATTTTTATCCAACATTCTGCTTGTTTGCTTTTACCTTTTTTGAATTGCAGATCTCTTTGAGGGTCTAAAGAAACTATGGACCCTTTACCTAGGAAAATTCATGGATAGACATGGAGTTTTGCATAGATCTTCAACCTTGACCCAAAGACCTCATGCATGTCTATCCACAGGACTCTAATTAAGAGACCTTGATCTATGACAAGGGATTTTGCTTACTCCAGACTTTGTAAAGGAGTAGTTGAGAATGGCTGCACTAACTCATATTATGAAAAGTACTCTATGTTTCACTACATTATTAACCTAAAAATGAACTTCAAATGAATGGCAGTGGTGTTTGCCACAGACGTCCTATTTCCTTCTCATAAAGACCTGGTGAGTCTAGGGCAGGGGTGGGCAAACTTTTTGACTCGAGGGCCACAATGGGTTCTTAAACTGGACCGGAGGGCCGGAACAAAAGCATGGATGGAGTGTTTGTGTGAACTAATATAAATTCAAAGTAAACATCATTACATAAAAGGGTACGGTCTTTTTTTTTTTAGTTTCATTCATTTCAAACGGGCCGAATCCGGCCCGCGGGCCGTAGTTTGCCCACGGCTGGTCTAGGGCAAGCATGTCAAACTCAAAGGCTAACATGGGCCAAATAAACGAGGCATGCAGCCCGTGGGCCGGGAGTTTGACATGGTTGGTAGGGAATCGTCTCTGCCCTGGGGTAGCCCAGATTCCATGGTCCTCAGACTAAGAGGACCTGCTGCTCTTCAGTATGTTCCTCCGGAGCCACTATACATTTTCACGTTCAGAACCTACGTTCACTCTTATGCACGTACACTAATTTCTTTTCAACTATAACCCTATCAATTGTATTAGCAAGGAGTTTTTTTCTCTCTTAAAAATAAAAAAGAGCCAGCTGCCAATAAGTTCCCAAAGGACTTTTCTCTCTGTTTGCAGGAAGCAGCAATTTATCTCTGAATTGAGTATATTCCATCATTCTTTGTTCTGTACCCTCTTCTGTCATTGGGTGCTTCATTGAGGGTTGGAAGAAGTTTTGAAACATCTTTTGGTTGAAATAGCATGCTTGTACTTAGGGTTTTCACTAAAAGCAGATCCGTTGCCTTAAATAGGGTAGAAACATGAAAGCTATGGCATCTCCTGCCCCTTTCCATCACCAGCGGAAGTATCTAAGGGTGTGCCCCCTACAACCCCGTCATGCTCAGGAGGCTATGGCAAACTGAGCAACAAATATGAGCAGAAAATAAACTTAGTTTATTTCATACTTATCCAGTCTTATCTCACACCTTCTAATCCAGATACTTTTAAAAGTTTACCTCAGGCTTAGGTTTTTAACGCAAACGTATTATGTTGTGAAATATTTTGAATCTTGTATCCAAGCAAATAAAATTCAAGAAGGAAAAATTATTTCTAAGTGCTATAATTTTAAAGGCAGTTAATATATTCATTTATTCTTTTTAAAGTTGATTTTATAGAGGAAAGGGAAAAGAGAGAGACAGAGACAGAGATATCGACCTGTTGCTCCACTCATTCATGCATTCATTGTCTGCTTCCTATAGAGGACATTCATCCACAAGCCAAGGAGAAAGGCCTCAGAAGAAATAAGCCCAGCTTACACCATTATCTTGGACTTCTAGCCTCCAGAACTACGAGAAAATAATGTTCTGTTGGTTAAGCCACCTAGTCTGTGGTACTTTGAGATGTCAGCCCTAGCAAACTAATACATGTATAGAGTAGATACATGTGTGTATACAGACTAATTACAGCACTTTAAACAATGTAAATAAGCAATAGTAGAAAAATAATTAAATTTAAATTGATATAGCAGTGTCTTGGACTATTATATAGCTATTAAAATGAAAATTATGATGACTTTATTTTAAAAAGGTCAATATAATAGGATATAAGTAAACAATGGAATACTATTCAGCAGTCAAAAGAAGTAAAAGAAAAACTACACATGTTTACATGCAGAATTCTCCAAGACATGATGGGTGATTTAAAAAGACAAAACAAAACTGAATATTATTTATAACTTAATTCCATTAATATACATTTAGAAGCACTTTCATTATAAATAGTGTATATGGTTTCTGTATAAATATGCACATAACTAAAAGTAGATAACATGTATTGGGAGAAAATACCTTATATGTATGAGCATGAGTGTCAGGGTGGAGTAAGGGAATGGGATCTGAAAGGAAGGGAACTAACCAAGAAAATAAGTACCATAAGGAGGGGCTGATGAAGATAATGTGCCTGAGGCAGCCGAGGAGTGTGATTGAGTATGGCAATCCCATCTGCATCTGACATGCACTAGAAACAGATAGATGGTAGATGGAAGGCCAGAATGCATCTATCCTGTAGTCATGCTCGTATGGAAGCACTTTTATGTATGAACAATGAATTGAGTAACAGAAACATAGATGAGCAGTGACAGTGAAATTGAGGGTGCATTTTTGTTCTTTAACTTTGTTCTTTATTTTTGTTTTGATTAGAGTGCTTTTATTTGTTTTCTGGTCCCATAAATCAAATTTCTGAGTGGAAACAAAAGCATGAAAGACCTCCTTTCCCTGCTGATAGCCCTCACAAACATGGTGAACTTTCCTAAAACCCGCGGAACTTTCTGTAGGAAGTGTGGCCAGCATCAACCCCTCAAAGTAACACAGTACAAGAAGGGCAGGGATTCTCTGTAAGGGAAGGCGGTGTTATGACAGGGAGCAGAGTGGCTATGGTGGGCAGACTACGCTGATTTTCTGAAAAAAGGCTAAAACTACAAAGAAGATTGTGCTGACGCTTGAATGAGTTAAGCCTAACTGCGGATCTAAAAGAATGCTGGCCATTAAGAGATGCAAGCATTTTGAACTGGGAGGAGATAAGAAGACCCAGTTCTAAGCTTCATATTTTGTTTTATCATATGACAATATAATCTTGATATATAATCTTAAAAAAAATAAAGCATGAAAGACTGTATTTAGTTCAAGATCTTCATTGTGGTACTCTGTTCCATCCAGAGGAAAAAATATCCTTCTGTTATCAACAGAAAATAGAGATAATATTACAATGTGTCTGATTCAAGCAAAAACTCAACTGCTATCTGAATTAGGTGGGCAGTTAAAACCAAAGGTGAGTTTGCCACTAGCGATCTGGCTTCAGCTGAGTTTTGTCTTTTTCATTCTTGTTCTCCTTGTGTTTTCTTGTTCACAGTTGCCTCTTCCTCTTTCTTGCCCTCCCTCCAGCAAACACCTAAAATAAGCTTCATGGCAGCCTTGCTTTTCCTTCTACCCTGCTGTCAAATGTAGCCTAAAGAACAAAGAAAAACCAATTTGTTTCTGAATGCTCTGAGGCCTTCAATAGTCATCTCAGTCACAAGAGGGAGAAGAAAAATCCTGCCCACAGATGCCAAGTCACCCTCCCTCTCTCCCTGGGCAGCGCACGGAGCTGCCACCCAAGCAGAGTTATGGGAGTGTGCGCTCCGTGGTAGAGGAGAATTCTACGCTAGATTACTTCAAGTGAGGGTGGCTATTTCCTGTGTTATGTTTTGGAGATTAGATCAAATTTCAAGCCTTTTACTCATAGTCAGCTATGACTTTTTTTCACCTTGAGGTGAAAAGCTTAAATGCTAGGCAGTGGTTCTCAGCTCCCACTGCACATTAAAATCACCTGGGGAAGTTTTAAAACATACCCACGTCTGCTTGCCAACTCAGACCAAATGAATCATAATCTCTAGGGTGGGCCACAGGCACTGGTAAGTCACATGCACAGCCAGGACCCTGAACCACTGGGCTAGAACACTCATTAACTCAGTCTAGCTCTTCTACAGTAAATAGAATCAACGTGGTGAGCGTTGCTGCCAGCCATCTACTGTAGCAGATGTCAGGAGGAGACTGTTATCTGTCAGCTCTGATATTGCAGAAGAGGAGCATAGTGATGGGATTATTTCATTTTAGACTACGGCCTTGTTCTTCTGTTGTCGATGTGATTTAATATTGAAATGAACAAATTTTGCTGGCACAACGCACTCTTTTATCTTCTACTTCTAATTAAAAGTATGTGAAAATACCACCCCCTTTCCCTGAATGTTACTTATTAAGAAACACTTTATAATATTTTAAGCAATAAAAAAATTATATATAAAAAAATAAATAAAGAAAGAAAGAAAGAAACAAAGCAGATCAGAATAGCTTTTAAAAACTGATTCTCAGGTAAAACTAAGTAATATTCCTTTCAGAGTTTAACTGAGAAAGGATGCCAAATTTTGACCTCAATTGCATGTTTCCCCCCAGTTGTATTAAGTAATTAATTCAGAGAGACTAGAGAGAAGGATCTAAGAAAAGAGATTGAGTACCCCTTCTTAATGAGTATTAACACACTGTATCTCCTACCTTTAAAGTAAAACAGAACCTCTTGTTGATCCCGTATCCTTTTCTAGCTGACACTGCATGTCTGTATCCTCTGGAAAGAGTGGTTTGTAATTGCTGTTTTCCATTTTCATTTCTCCTTCTATTCTTCCTTTCACTGTTCCAAACCTGGTTTCTGTCCTTACATTCCACTGAATCCTCTTTGGTAAAGGTCACTAATAACCTGCTTGCTTCCAAAAAGCAACGGTCACATCTCAGTCTATATCTTATTCATCAGTAGAATTTGACAAAGTTATTCCTTTCTTGATCCTTCACTTGTAATCTGGGACCCTACTCTGTCCTGATTCCCAGCCACCTTCCTGATTGCTCCTCTCTGCTTCCTTTCCTGCTTCCGCCTCTTCTCCCTGATCATTCACATTGGATTGTCTCAAGGCTCTGTCTCTCTGTCCCCACCCTCACCTCTGTACCCTCAATCTACAGTCTAGGAGATTTTATATATCCTAAAATTCCACATGTATGTTCATGTCTCCCCATTTATATTTCCATCTTCTACCTCTTTGCCAAAGTATAGGCTCATTTCTAGACATCTCCCCTTGAATATTACTAGACATCGCTGATTTAATACAACCAAAGTGAACTCTTGTGTTTTTCTTTTCTTCTCCAAACTATTCTCCCCACACTCCTCCCCATCTTAGTAAATGCCAACTCCATTCTACCAGTTGCTTAGATCAAAAATCTTGCTATCACCGTTGATTTCATTCTTCCATATTCCATACCTAACAGACATCTCCCCTTGAATATTACTAGACATCGCTGATTTAATACAACCAAAGTGAACTCTTGTGTTTTTCTTTTCTTCTCCAAACTATTCTCCCCACACTCCTCCCCATCTTAGTAAATGCCAACTCCATTCTACCAGTTGCTTAGATCAAAAATCTTGCTATCACCGTTGATTTCATTCTTCCATATTCCATATCTAATTTATTTACTTATTAGTTCTACCTTTGAAATTTATCCAGAAAATTGCTACCACCCTGTTCCCAGCTACCACCACCACTCACCTGGATTACAGTAGTAGCCTACTTATTATTCTTTCTGTTTCCATCTTGCCAACCCGCACCCTATTCTCCCTTCACTGCCACCCACATACATCAGTGCACAGCTCCACACATAAGCCAGGCCATGTCACTCCTTGTTCAAAACTCCTGATCGGTTCCCACACAGTTCAGGATAAAAGCCAAGTCCCTATAGTGACTTCTAAAGCCCTACATGATAAGGCCCCCACAAGCCCTTTTTGCCGCACCTCCTAGAACTCTAATACATGCTCATTGGCTACAGCACAATAGCCTCCTTTCTGTTCTCAGACACTGGCAGCATGTGCGTTTGTTTTCTGGAATGGTCTACTCCCTTCCTCCTTTTCCAGAGTATTCTACTCCCAGGAGGCATCTCACTTTCATTGTTTCCTTCTCTGTGCAAGGTCCACCTTCTCAAAGACTACCCTGATCACCTCATCCAAAATAGCAATCTCCCTCCACTTCCCTCCCCTATTTCATTCCAGACCACTTTGTTTTTTCTTCATAGCACCTTTTATCAACTGACACTATACATTTATTTTCAATTTATTGTCTGTTTCTCCTACTATGATGTAAATTCCACAGGGCTTTTTTGTGGAACTTACATCATAGTAGGGGAGACAGACAAGAAATTGAAAATAAATGTATAGTGTCAGTTGATAAAAAAGTGCTATGAAGAAAAACAGACCTCTATATTCACAACACCAAGAACAGTGCTGGCAAATAAATGCTCAACAAATATGTACCATTGGAATTGTAACTCTGGCTTCTCTAATTTTTAGGGAAGTTCTTTCCCACTCTATGTTCTGAATTTCCATCATTTTATCACTTACTGTTTGTAATTTTAACTAAACTACATTAACAGATTCCCCCAAACCCTGTGTGAATCTCTCTCATTAGGTACAGTTCAGCACCATCTTTCATTGAGTATAAGACATATCAAGTTTCAGATGCATGATTATTTTACATGCCATTAGGAAAAAAAGGCTGCCAATTAAAGTATACCATGCTATTTATTGGAAGAAGCATCTTTATTTATGAATTATTAAAATATAAAAAGTAAATGTAGAATAGAATGAATAAAAATAATATTAAGCATCTTCCATGTGGCAGACATTGCCCCTCTAGTCCCTATGTCAAGGGGTACAGAGGCTGGTGGGGGGAGAGACAGGTGTGTGTGCGGGGGGGTGGACAGGGATGGTGAGTGCTATTGAAGAAAGGATAGAGACAACCAGAGATTACTTGAGTGAGAATGCTTGGTATGTTGGGGTAGGATGAAAGATAATTCTACCTAAATGAGTCTCTCTTATTTTGTGATTTAGTTTGTTATTTTTAAAACCTCATATTGTGGCTGTGGAAAAAGTGTCTGCTTCTTAGGGGATAAACACAGGTGATAAAAATAGCACAAAACACTAAGACCACGACAAATAATTTTTAAATTAATCCAACCAATTTCTTTTCAAACAAATAAACAATGCCTGGTGTTATCTTTTGCAGAAGAACCAATTTAGTTTGTTTTCATTTCCAAAGCACTTAAGCTTTCCCAAAAGGATATATCTGGTGCATAAAATGGAAATCCAGGATGAAAACTTGCCAGGTCAGTTAGTTATCAGAGCACTTGATTTATTACTGACAGGCAGTTGACTTATACTCTGCAAAATGGAAATCCAGGATGAAAACTTGCCAGGTCAGTTATCAGAGCATTTGATTTATTACTGACAGGCAGTTGACTTATACTCTTCTTGTCTGCAAGTCACTGCATCATTGGTAGAGTTTCTTTTGAAATTACTTATGTATAGATACTGAATCACCTTATATGGTTGTAAAAGATCCAGGACTAAGCAACTATACAATATTAGATTAGCAATATTGTTTTACAGGGACATTATTGCTGGGGACAAACAAAGACATTGAAGGACAAAGAACAATTCCATCCTAAGCTACACATTGGATTCCTATCCAATAAGTGTTCTCAGTGTCTACAGAGAGACTAAAATGTCTTTCCTCATACGGCAGATCATTTGCTATAGTGATTTGTTTAAGCTTAGCTCTCACCTCACACTTAATATTATTTAGGTCCATCTTCTGTTCCTCAAAGCACTGTGTTATGTACATTGAAAACTTGGGAGAGAAAGCAAAAGGGAAACTTGAAAGTGAAAAAGCATATGCAAACTTCCCCCCTCTCCTGTCTCATGAATTCTTTGCTGAGCTCTTTCTGCTAAGCCTTAATTGGACTGATCAGTATATTGTCCTATGAGAAGAAAAATGTTTTTAAAGTCAAAACAAGTGGAATATGAGGTTCTGTGTTAGGACAAGCTGAAGCTACCTGGTCACGGACATCCAAGATCAGGGAGGAAGTAAAGCTACGTAGAGAGACAAGAGGGAGAAACGAGTTGAAATGTGACAGGTGGCGACTGAGCAGTCTGGGCATTTTCCTTGAGAAGCGCAGAGGGGAGAACTCTGAAGGAAAAGAAGCCTCGCGGTGTTGCATGTGCTGCACTCTCAACTGTAGGCTGCTCTTGCCTCTTGGAACGTCAGTTAAAGCCCATAATCCTTGCAATGCTTTTTGGAATTAGGTTTATAACTTTTTCTTTCTGGATGTGATGTCTATTGAAATTGGTCATAGGGTGGATGCAAGGCAGTGCAAGTCTAGTTTTACTTGAGTCACATTTTCTTACCTTGCTAAGACTCAGTAGAAGAGTAGGCCCATCTTGGCAGAAATGCAAAGTATGCAGAATATGCTTGGTTTGTCCAGTGTCTCTTCCTCATCCTACCTCAGCATATTCACCTCCGTGCCACTGGCCCCTGAGCTGCTCACTTGGGTTGGCCCATGTTCTCCTTTCTGTCTACCAGAAGCACCATGCCCTGAGTCCTGTTCTATTAGAGACACCATGTGAGTGGCCAGTTAAAGGATGAGTAACTTGTAGGAGGTGCAGTGGTTAAGATGGGGTGTGGAGTCAGAGAGAGGTTTGTTCGAGTAGGCTCTGGCCCTTCCTAATCATATGAAATTGGAAAAGTTGCTTAGCCTCATGGAGCCATTGTTTTCTCCAGGTAAAAGAGAGTGAATATCTACCTCTTGGTAGTGGTGAAATAATTTAAAAAACAGTGTTTGTGTAGTGGACATTATTGTTTTGGTCTCTCTAGCACCCCTTCTCTCTTTTTTCTGGTGATAGGTCTGTCTCTGGCTCAGTGTCCCATGTCCTCGCTATAGTGAGTTCAACCGAATCTATCCCAGGGACAGCAGCTAAGGAGAGGGTGGCCCTTATGTATTGTCATCATGGCCCAGACTTGCTGACAGCCCCAGCTCCTGGGCTCTGGGGAGTGGCCAGGCTGAATGAATTAAGCTGAAGACTCTCGTTTGGAGTCAGATGACAGGTTAGGTTATTTAAATCCATTCTCACACTGAAAAACAAATTAATAATACTGTAAAATATACTTTTATTGTTCTCTTAAAATCATGGAGGAGCCCAGCTGGTGTGGTTCAGTGGTTGAGTTTCAACCTATGAACCAGGAGGTTACGGTTTGATTCCTGGTCAGGGCACATGCCCAGGTTGTGGGCTTGATCCCCAGTGTGGGACGTGCACGAGGCAGCCAATCAATGATTCTCTCTCATCATTGATGTTTCTCTCCCTCTCCCTTCCTCTCTGAAATCAATAAAAATATATCTTTAAAAAATCATGGAAGAGCTGACACAATGGTAAGATTATAATCTAACAGAATGGGAACAAAGAAAAGCTGCTTAGACCCATAGAGCATTTGAAAACTAAGCTTCTGCTTTGATGAAATTAGCTGTGCAGGGGACAGAAGTCAATCCTAAGGCCCATCCATGTGGGGATGTTTAATAGAAGACCAGTCCTCATAGCGCTAAGGCCCCAAAAGGGCTACGACCTCAGGGACGGTGACTTTACAACTACAAGCTAGCCTTTCTGCCAATTTGTAGCTCCAAATTATATCACCTGAACAGCCCCAAAACCCATTTAAAGTGGTCCTGGGCTGGTAAAGACTATGTGGTAAAAGCAAAAGAAAAACCTCACTAAAGGACTATTTTATTGTAAGCCTTAAAGACTTTCCACAAATGATTTTCCAGAAAAGATGTGGTTCTCACAATAAAAAATAACAAAGCACACAAGGAAACAAAGCAATATGGGTGAAACTACCAAATAATAGGCAGGAGAAACAAAACTAGAGATCTGGGGTTTATATATTTTTTAATTTTTTAAAACTTTACTGTTGAAAGTATTGTATACATCCCTCTTTTCCCCCATTGATCTCCTCCAGCCTGCCTCCACCCCCTACCCCTGGCCTTTATCACCCTATTGTCTGTGAGATCTGAGATTTTAGAATTAATAAAATATTATTCTTTTAAAACTGTATACCATAATAAAACAAATAAAAGGGAGGCATGTAAACATCAGAAAACAAATTTCAAAAGACCGAATCCATATAGTGCATGTTCTCAAACCACAATGCAATGAAGTTTACATTAAAATTTAAAAGACAATAATACTGTCCCTATATATTTGATGATTAAGAAATATATACTGCCCTGACCGGTTTGGCTCAGTGGATCGAGCATCGGCCTGCGGACTGAAAGGTCCCAGGTTCGATTCCAGTCAAGGGCATGTACCTTGGTTGCGGGCACATCCCCAGTGGGAGGTGTG
>NW_005361873.1:1835296-1836360 GCF_000412655.1 Myotis brandtii | reverse complement strand
ACTCTCTATCCTTCTCCCTTCCTCTCTATAAAAAAATCAATAAAAAATATATTTTTTAAAAAAGAAATATATACTTATAAATTGAATAGAAAAGCTATGGGCATTAGAAAATATTTTTAAGTGGATAATATTGAAAACACTACATTTAAAACTTGTAGGATATAATGAAAGTCAAACATAGAGGAAAATTTATAGTCTTAATAGCCATATAATTAAAAAAAAAAGATAGACTGAAAATTACTGAGCCAAACAGCCTTCCCAAGAAGTAGAAAAGAAATAGCAAAATGAAACCAAAGAAAGTAGAAGGGAGGAAAAAATGAATATGAGAATAGAAGTAAATAAAATACAAAACAAACATATAATAGAGAGAATTGAACAAAGCCAAAAGATGATTCTATAAAAATGCTAATATAGTTTATAAACCTCCAGTAAATCTTGTGAAGAAAACATTTCTGGGTCCATGTTGGGGCACAGAATCTACCTATTTGTTAAGGAAGCTCTATAGGAGAATGTGTAGCATAATTACATTCATACTTGGAAGCCACTGACCTAAAAGAAATTTTTAGCAAGAAACAATTATTAATTGCGGGCACATCCCCAGTTGGGGGGGTGCAGGAGGGGGCTGATCGATGTTTCTCTCTCATCGATGTTTCTGACTCTCTATCCCTCTCCCTTCCTCTCTGTAAAAAATCAATAAAATATTTTTAAAAAATTATGTAGGTTTAGGTATATAATTCTAAAAGACATCATCTGTATATTGTATTGTATGATCACCACCTCAAGTCTCCTTCCATTACCATTTATCCTCCTTTTACCCTCTTCTACTTACCCCCACTCCATCTGTCCCTCTGGTAATCACCATGCTATTGTCTGTGTCTATGAGGGTTTTTATTTTCCTTAATCCCTTCACCATCTTTCATCCAGCCCCTCAATTCCCCCTCCTCTGACAGTTTGTCAGTCTGTTCTCTGTATCTATGAGTCTATTTCTATTTTGTTTGTTAGTTTATTTTATTCATTAGGTTTCACATATGAGTGAAATCATATGGTACTCATCTTTCTCTGAC
>NW_005361873.1:1829294-1834833 GCF_000412655.1 Myotis brandtii | reverse complement strand
CTTAAAGTCTCAATCTCTCCTCCCTATGGGCCCAGCCTCCTATATGCCCTCCACCTGCTGAATACCTTTTTACATCCCAATGTGTACTCCTGTATCAAATAATTCTGGGATTCTGGACTTCCTTTGATAGTTCCCTTTCCAGAAGGATCCTGATTGATCTCAGCTAGCTGTGCTGATAAGCTAGTTTATTTAAAGTGTTAATAACCAAAATTATTTAGGGGTTACCTCTTTGGGGCTAGCAATTACTCAGCATCTTAGGAAAGGAGGTTGGTCTGGAACTATCCAAAGCTTCATTTGGATCTTAAAAAGAATATATTAAATGAAACATTTCATATTTTTAGACACTCATGGATAGTGAATCTTCTGAGGAGTAAGGCTAGAAATGTTTTATTTGCCATATTCAAGAGTGACTACAAATCTAATGAAGTTTAAAGAAACCATTTCAGTGGTTTTAAGAACCAGAAATGCATAATGACTTTTTTTCTTATTTAATATCAGTATTTTGGGGTTATATAATCTTAGTTCATACAATTTTCAGTCTGATATGTAAAATTAACACAACTTACCAAGTATATGATCTATATACAAACATGACAAAATATGGATCTAAGAAAAATTTGAAGGTTAGCATAAGTGAATAAAATAGCAAATATTTTGTAAGACTACTCAAGTTAGTGATAGTAATGGATTTACTTTCATACAAAATCATACTGTTGCCTCCATCTTTGGGGTTGGCAAAAATGACCTTGGATGGTCAAAGTCAATATGTATGCACATGACTCTTCTCTTAATTTCAAATAAGGGTTAAAAGTGCTAGGTATATTTAGTTAACACTTGGGTATTTTATTTGTTAAATTAATCAAAAGGTGAATAGAGTAATTTAATTTCATGAATGAGAAATGGCAACATAGAAAGGCAGAATGACTTTGCTGTGGTCACAAAGGAAGATGGTGGCACATTTCCAATATATTTGATCTATCTCTTCCTGCTAGGCTGCGCTTCATTTAAACAGCTAAAGCACAGCAAACTCTGGCATTTGCTCACATAATTTTTTCTTTTTCAAAAATGGTGAAAAAGCACTCACTGAAGTATTAAAGTTGGGCAGTGAAGCCAGATGTGAGCAGATGGCAGACTGTGTGTGAACAGCCTTGACTCTTTATCGCAAGGTCATTAGAAGGCTGTGGGGTATTTATTTGACATTATATTCCAGTCTATGAGCTCTCCAGGCACAGTAGGAGGGAAGAGCCTCCCTGCCTCCCCAGGGGAACTCGGGATAGCAGAAAATATATGTTTCTGTAGGTCAATGAGGGATCTGAAAACAAAAGATAGTTGGTACTGACATTTGCATTCTCTATTTCTTGCTTGCAGATTCACGTGTATACAGGGGAGGGAATACAGTGTTGTTCATTATAACATCTTTATAACAAGGAACAGAGGAAACAAGCTTGCTGTCCATCAGTAGGGTTGAGGATAATTGCAATTTATTCATTAAATGGGAAGCCTTAAGGTAGTTAAAGGACATGAACTAGATCTACAAGAATCATTAAATCTAAAAAGCATAATGTGGGAAGAAACAAAAGGAGATGGAAGTCATTGTGACTTTTGACACCATCAATGGTAACCTGTGTGGTCCTAATCAAAACAAGAAAAAGATTTTTCAAGAAAATCTGCATCTTTGAAGTCTTTGATTTGATATTTTCTAATGTATCTTTCTACAGCAAAATAATCTGCAACTGATGTTAGAGTAATTGGTTTCTCTTTTCCACTTTACTGTTAATTCTGCCAACTCTGATAAAGCCTACATACAGAATTCACATGAAAATGTGGCACTGGATTATATACCTTTTGTGCCTTTGAAAGAAAAATTATATGTAAACCCTACATTAAGATACACATTTTAATTAGACTTTTAAGCTTTTAAATTAATTTTCAATAGTACATGTAAATAATTCAAACATCAAAAATGATAAAAGGGTATATAGAAAAGTTTGCCCCAATCTGTTGTCTATCTACTTACTTCTCACCCTTCCAACAGATAGATACTATTATTATTTTTGTGTTATGATAGAACTTTAAGTCAAGTTAAGATATGTGTGGTAGCTATGGTATCATAGTAATTAATTTATTAAGAAATTTATATAAACACTAGAGTCCCAGTGCACGAAATTCGTGTATGGGTAGGGTCCCTAGGCCTGGCCAGCAACCAAAGCCGATCTGTGGGGTGACCATTGGGGTGATTGGGGGGACCCCCACTGGCACCCATCTTGGCGGGCCTGTGGGCTGGGGGCAGCTCCTGCATTGACTGTCTGCCCCCTGGTGGTCAGCGCACATCATAGCGACCAGTCGTTCCACCATTGGTCAATTTGCATATTAGGCTTTTATTATATCAGATACTTAGAGAGAAGCTGGTATACATAAAGCAATATGCTGATCCAAGATAGGTAAGACCCATTTTCTCCCAGTGCAGAGCATGTCATCTCATAAGAAAAACTATTAAAGAAACCATTTCAGTGTTTATAATAGCTCCAATATGATCAGTTTTAGGTCAATCCCATTGTCAGACTCCGTGGCGGATCACAAGTTCTGATTTTTATTCTGAAAACACGGTCACCATAGCTATAACCATAAGAGTTTTATGAATGAAAGAATATAAAATTGCCTCTGACTTGTCAAAAAGGAGAGAGATTTGCTCTAACATTTAATGGTGGCTTGATGTTGACATTGAAGGGAAGGCATTACACATCAAAGAGACCATGTTCACAAACTTATGGAGGTAGAAGGTTGTGGGCACACTTAAAGAATTAATATATAGGTAACCTGTTTGGGTTAAAAGGTAGTATATTGCTGAGATTGTGTTTATATTTTAAAAAATTATGAGAGAAAATCCAGAAAAGTTTAATTTGCATGAGTTTAATTTCTGATTACTATCTCAAGCTGGAGTTAGCACTTCATCTAAACTTCCATAGCATTTTATCCATACTACTCCTCTGTCGCATTCCCATTTCTAACCATACTCTAGCTATCAAAGTCAATGTCCTGTCTCTCCGAGATATACTGTGGGAAATCATAAATCCTGGAGTAGGCAGTTTGTGTTTAATTCTACACATAAAGAAAAGCTATTGATACTTTTTGCACAGGAATGTGGCGAGATCCAGGCTGGGCTCCAAAAAGAGTAATTTAGTGACCATGTAAACTTGAATTGGAAAATGTAAAAACTGGACTCAGAAAAGATGAGTTAAGGGTGGGATGTAAGCTTGCACAGGTCAGGTGTAGTTGATATCTGTTTTCCTTACATAACTATTACTAACACATTATTTCAGTCTCAAAAAACCCTGATGTGGAAATATATTAATATGCTCCCCCTAATTAGGCACATGAAAGTCAGAATGGTTATGTGGGATGCATTTCAAGACATGGGTGTTACTCTTTTTGATGCTTGGTAATAAGATATGGGGGCAAAAGAAAACAGTCTTTTTAGAGAACCACTGTAGGATTTCGAGTCAATTAGGTGAGGGGAGACTGGTGGTACCTAGAAACAAAATAGGAAACTTAGGAGAAGGAACAAGTTTAAAGGTAGTCTCAGAGACATTTTTGGTGGCCTATTCCAAGCTTCCTCTCACCCCCACTTCTTTCTTGCTAGGAGAGACCCAAATTTGCTTAGTTTTTACCTTTTACTACTTAATTACATTCTCAGGAAAAGGTATCTAGTAAGCTATTCATGATAACTCTTTAACCACTCTCAGTGATTGGCTTGGGAAGGGTCATGTGACCTTGTTCTAGCCAACAAGATGTGAGGGAAAGACTAATGGGAGAGAACATGTCTGGGGAAGATTTATTAGTTCCTATAAAGAAACATAAGGGAGAGATAGAGTCTCTGCCTTCAAACATTGGTGTGGAAAAAAAAAAGATGCCTAAAACTACTACAGTCATCTTGAAATCAGAAATATATGCCTGGAAAAAAAAATGTATGCCTACTGATGTGCTGAGAAAGAGAATGGTAAGAGGAAGGGGCACTAGACTGATCACTTCTGGAGCCTCTCTACCTCAGGACTTCTCATGCATGAGGTGACAAATTATCTTGTTGTTTAGAACATTTTGAATTTTGTCTTTTTGTATTCTCCAAATTCTTCCAAGTGATACAGAGGTAAGTGCAGGATGGACTAGGAAGGGACGAAAGCATGAGTTTAATTTCTGATTACTATCTCAAGCTGGAGTAAGCACTTCATCTAAACTTCCATAGCATTTTATCCATCCTACTCCTCTGTCACATTCCCATTTCTAACCATGCTCTAGCTATCAAAGTCAATGTCCTGTCTCTCCCATGAGATTATAAATCATTCTAGATTAAATTCAGTTTCAGATTCAGGTTGTATCTGTGCAGCATACAGTCCAATTCTTATATAATGGATGTCCTGAATAATTATTTCTTCAGTTAATTAATGAATACATTGAACAAAACTAAGTAAGGCACTTAGAAGGTAGAATGTCCTAGATGATAAAAATAAACGTGTTATTTAGGCAATATTAGTGGGGTAGGCTATTAGTCAGAGATGTTTGAGAAAAGGTTATATGCATAATCTGCCATTTTGTAGCCTGAACTGTCTGGATGGATAATTTTGGCATAGAAATTAATGTGTGTTTTCTTAGGATAATTGATCAAAGTCAATAAAAAGGTTAATACTAGATGTGCATTTCTGAAGAAGTACAAGAAGTACGAGAGTTAATAAAATAGGCACAATAGGCTTTACAATCTACTTCAATAGGAATGATGAGGATAAATAACCTAATGTATGTAAAATCACTGAGGTCTTTGGACACTGCTACATGAATTAAATATATTGTAAATACTAGCAATACATATTTGCATCTGCCAGATTTTTAGCAGTGTTGCATCAATGCCAATGTTCCAAAATACAATTTATTTTACCCCCCAAAAGTTTTAAAAAACAATACATAGATTACAAATAATGGTTATTGCTTTGCAAAATTGTTATTGCTAAGCGTAATTGTTAATGCATTGCCATGGGACTCTACCACTTCACATTGTTTTGACTTTCAAGACTATTTCTTGCTTACTAACACTTGAGGCTGCTAACACTAACTTGAAGCAGGAGAAGTTTGGGTTTGTCAGATTATAAATATGAAGACTGGTGGAGTTCCAAATGAAACAATGTATTAGTGGTTTCCTGAAGTAGAGATTGATTTTTGGAGATACAGAACTTGAAGATACAAATTTTTGGAGAAGTGAGCTTGAAGATGACCATGGACCAAATGTGAAAAGAACCATAGATAAAGTGATTAGTTCATTTTCTAAATCAAGAATGTGTTTTACATTAAAATGGATCAATACTAAAGGGTAAAGTTGCTAAAATATTGGATGATGTGGGGATCTGACTTTGGGTGGAAAACACACAGTGCAATATACACATGATATATCATAGAATTGTACACTTGAAAAATAACTTTATTAAGCAATGTTACCCTAATAAATTTAATAAAAAATAAATAAAATTTAAAATATATTATTTTTATAATACTT
>NW_005361873.1:1788742-1829088 GCF_000412655.1 Myotis brandtii | reverse complement strand
TACTTATTGTTAATTTATTATTGCATTTGTTTATTATAAATTCTTTTTATAAATCAAATAAAATATTAGCATACATCACATCAGTATACATTAAATAAAAATTTTAAAAAACTTCTTTGTATCTATTAACTGAACATTAAAAATCCAAAAGCACTTACTATATATTTCCCCAATTCTCTTTATTAATACTGTTTTCTGAAAAATAGTACTTACTATGTATTTCTCTAATTCTATTTATAATAGTATTTTCTGAAAAAAAAAACTTTGTTAATTAGTCTTTTATTCAAAAAAATGCATAAAATCTTCAGAGTTTCAAATTATGGTTAATTTTATCTTAAAATTTTTTTTATAGACCATGATCTTTCAATAGAGAAAATCCTTTCTTCAGATGCTGGTTGATATAAATGGTAAATTCAGAGAAAATTCTGTCAAATAAAGGTGAATGCCAATTACACTTTTTTGTATTGTCAAAGTATTTCCATCTTTTCAGTCATTTATAGTATCTTTTTTCAACAGATATTTTGTAAGACAACTCATAAGTTGCTTCTATTCACTATTCACTTGAATGTTTGGTCAAGTTTAGATACTGCAATATGTTGTCTTATTAATTTATTTCATTAGACTGCAAAATATAAATGTATATAATGAAAATATAAACTACATTCAAAGTTTCTTTTAAAAGTCAAGATATTCCAAGGCAAAATAATATATATATTTCAAAATTATATCTTTTATAGGTTTGATTTGTTAATTCTCGTTTTTGTAGGATATATTTAGATGTCTCCTATTTATAAATTTTATTTTTATTAACTAAAATTTGCTACAGCTTCAAAAGCTGAAGCTTTATTGTCTCCATTTATTATTTCAATAAAGATAGCCAAGTAATTATAAACAAAATACAACCTTAGTTAACGTGGAAAACATTTCAAAAAGGTGCAATATCATGGTAGAACATTAGGTTGACTTACAAATCAATTCCAACCAATCACTTTAAAAATCTACGTAATTTATGATGGACAGCCAAAAGAGAAATTGCATACTACCATGCTAAATTTTTTTTCAAAGTCATCTCTGAACCCACATCCCCAACTTCAGGTATATTTTTGATCTATAGATTCATAATTTAATAAAAAATAGTTTTTCTATAATGCTTTATTCACCAAAATTTATATTTGTATTTTCACTACAAAGACAATAAATTTTATCTTTAATGATGAACTTTTGAAGTGATTTCCCATTCACAGTAATGAGATATATTTTATTTTTGGCAAAATTGAATTCCAAAATACTATTATTCCATGAATTTATTTAAAAAAAACCTAAAGTTATTAGTAAAATTAATTGAATTTCTATTGAAGCATTTAACTATTTGCACTTTTTTTAATAGTACTGGAGCCAACATAACATATTAATAATTACTTCTTCATTTCTCACATGTGCACAAAAAGTTGGACATATGAGTGAAGCAGGTATTTGATCTAAATAAAAAGTCAGGCTTTATAAAGTCTTATGTAAACTTACAATTTGCAGTCTCATGTGTTAAATCATCATCTTTGGGCAGTATTCTAAAAATGTGACTAATTTTTAGGTTGATACTGATGCATCTTCATCATATGTGTATCTTCTAGTTTTTAAATGGTCAGTGATGTTATCATGTTCCAATGGTATTACAAGTTAACAAGTATTTTGTGCAAGTTATATGTTCCTCATGGTCATGATCTTTTTAAAAGCTCATTCTTTCTGCAATTATTTATTACAAAAGAGAAAAGCATTGCCAAAAGGTTAAATACATATTGTAGAACTGCCCAGGCTCTATATTCTACACATATTTCATGCTTGCTCTGGGGAGGGGTCCCAGAACTTTGTACATATCAGAGACCTCAGTGTAGAACAAGATACAACCAACTAGTACCAGTAGGGTTAACAGTATCGAATACTTCTCCCTCCACCACTACAGAACAGAATGAGGTGGCTGTCCCCAATGATTTGTATCTAAGCATACTTCAGTTTATCAGCAAGGGCTGTGCATGCTATCCTTTAAAGCAGTGATATTCAACCAGTGTGCAGCAAAAGTCTCTAAAACATGCAATACCTGACTATTTAGTCAAGGGCACTGACCTCTTTTCCCTTATATTATCTAATTAAAAAAAAATTACAACAGCCAACACAATAGCCATATGGTGTGTATGCCCTGTCTTGAACTATACATAATAGGTCTTTTAATAGAGTTGCACCTATCACATAATCAAGTTATGTCTCACTGGTTAATTCTTGGAACCAGAAATCCTTATATACAAGTACAGACACCTGATTTTTTAAAAAGTCACTTGGAGCAAAAAGGATAAGTAATTACTATTATGTTTTTTGTAAATCAATTAAAATTATACCTTTTTTTTTTGTCAGATCGACAAAAAAATATATCTTTTTGGTGTGTGTTAGAATTTTAGTCATTAGTATATGTGTACCCTGAGATGGAAAAGGTTGAAAATCACTGCTTTAAAGTAATGTGGGGCAGTTCATTAAGATAATAACCTCAAGTAAAGCCTGCCTTTCTATGTAAATAGTCTTCTGCAATGGGACATTGTCACTCTTCCATTGAAAGATGGAATCTATTTTCCAGTCTCTTTAATATGGGTTGACCTGACGTCTTGCTTTGACCAATATAATGTGGTAGAAATAATGTTGAATGAGTTCTGGAGCCTAAGCCTTTATAGGTAGTCTTGTGGCTTCCACCTTGGAACCCTGAAACCATCATGCTGTGAGGAGTTCAGATCAGCATCCACATGGAAGAATACCAAAGCATGCCAGCTGACAGCTAGCACCAAGGCCCCAGACAGGAATGAAGTCACCTTGGACTTGCCAAACTAGCCCAGTCACCAATTAAATGCAGCCAAATGAGTAAGCCCAGGTGAGATTAGCAGAACCACCCAGTAAATCCACAAAATTATGGACAATAGTAAACCATTGAAATTATTTTAAGCCACTAAATTTGGAGTGATTTCGTATGTAGCAATAGATAGCTAATAAAGAAGGGGTTAATTATATTCTATCTGGAAAGGGTAGGCCAAGGAGAGATGAATTATCTCTGGTCACATGTTAAGTATGGATTGCGATTACTATACGTGTGCTTTATATGTGACTAGATGAGACCTTCTCAGAAGCTGGAAGTATAAAATGGAGGTCTATCAAATACCTTGACTTATTTTAATACAACTATTAATAATGCAGTAGTAAATATGTTTAAATGCATTCTGGGCTAATGCTAAATCAAATGAGATGACAAGGTATCAGGCACAACGCATGACTGTCCCAAGAAAATAGAATATCTGGTCTTATCAGCCATAATCCAGAAGAATTTCCCATCACTAAAGAATTGATATTCTGTGAATTCTATGCAAAATTCAAATGGGGAGATCTTGAAAGTGGTCAGAATTCCAGTGGTCCCAATCTGGGCACACAGGAAATTATTATTTCCTACGCTTCCTTGACACACTAATAGTTACTACATGGTTCTGTGAGCTTTCACCTACGTGGTGAGAAAGTAAGATATTAATTCTCTGAATAGGATATATGCTTCGATTTTGGCCTTCGTGAGATTAATGGTTTTTAAAATCTAAGATGATATCCTCTTTCAAAGAACCCCTCAGAGCACTGGCACACCTATGAGCTAAAAGTCCCCCTGCACCCACACTGGAAACTGTTTAGGGCATTTTGATACACTCCTTATCACATTTTTGAAATATTACTTTTCTTATGCACTCTATCCTTGTCCCAGAGTGTTGTACCAAAATGGAAAGTTAAATGCCTAATTTGATTTTTGAAGAGTAGAAGGGAAAAGTAATATCCTAAGGTTGTTTATAATTCCATTTTCTCTAAGTATGTGATTTTTGTATCTGTGCAGTAATTGACACTCAAAAAGACTGAAGGGTTTTGAAATCGCTCTGCCTAGAAACAAGTGTTAAGAAATCAGTTTTCTACAGCAGGCTGGCTAACTACACAAACACATAGTGACTCAGATACACACTCACACATTCTTCAAATGAGTATTTGGAGGTTAGTTTCACTTGATGCTGCCACAGATCTTTGCAAGCCTGTTGCAACTGCTCGTATGGTATGTGTCCTAAGTGCACTGTATCTGCCAAATAGAAGTCATCAGGAAGGCTAAGTGCAGCACCTCACACATAACAGGATTATTCAGACTCATGTCCACTCTGCTGGAGCAAAGAAAGCAGGCACCCGAGTTTAACCAATGACCCTCGCCGCTTGAAGTGCTCTCCCAGGGGCTTCTTTTTGTTTCTGCGAAGCACTGCTTTTTAGACTTTTACTTTCCCGATTCTTTTTAGGAATTGAGTAATGTGAATGTTTCTTTGTAATAATTCACTGAGTATCATTTGTCATGTAGGACTATGTGGAAATTTCTATTTGGTATAACTCCTGGCATTTGCAATTCGAACGTTTTCTTATACTGTTGTTGTAAATCTAAGTATTCTTTATACACACTCGCTCACATACACACAGGGGAAAAGTTGCTAAACATTAAAAGCTACTGATATAATTGTTGGAATTCAAAATTCTGTGTCAAAATCCCTTAATGTGACCAATTTAAATTCTTATACACATTATAACATTTAATCTAAATGGGATGAGAGGGGAGGTTAAAAGATAACAAAAGGTAGGGAGGAAAATGATAATGAGTTTTTTATGCCTAGAAGGGGAATTGGGAATTGGTGTGATCACAGTGATAGTAACCCAGAGTGGGACAGTCACTCCTAGCTACTGACAGAATCAAGGGCAGCTTAAAACCTTGCTCAGGAGAATGTTAGAAAATTCTTTTTTTCTAAAGGAAGCAAGTTCTTTCATCAACAGGTTAGAAATTACAAACCGCAATCTATTAAGTAGATTGTCCCCCCACTCACATTCATGCTAATTTCCTTTGTATATCTGAACAAAAATGCAATCCCTGGTGTGTATCAGTTCTCAGAACATGGAATCTGCATTGTTTAGTTCACAGTAGTAGTCACCCTGGGCATACACCACGAAACAGTGTCCTCAAAGCCTATGTGCTATAGACATATGTTTTGAGTATTGGGCTGTTTGAAATAGTAAGTCGGGTTTCATGATGTATGAGCTCCCTTCATTATAGTGGCAACAACTATTATTTGTTAGGGCTTTACATCTCATCTGTTCCCCCAAACTATCCTCTGAAATATTATTAATAACTCATCTTTATATTCACAGACATCAGGCTCAAATTGGAAATGCTTGTTGTTATATTTAATACTAACAGTGTCAATGATTGCCTGCCTACCACATCCCTCCTAAGGAAAACTGCATGGCCTATTGCTAGGAGATCCATTTTCTACTCCCATCGTAACTCCCTCACCCTGATCACACACAACTGCTTGGTCCTAACATACCTAACTGGCCAGGAGACTTCTACTGAGTAGACTTGCCAAAAACCGGGGACACATCCTGGAATGAAATGCTTATCTCAGCCAATCAGATTGTTACTCGTAGGAATCAGAGTTAAGAACCGCAAAGAGAAAGTCAGTCACAGGAGTAGCAGAAGCTGAAAAGTCATGACCATGGCCAACTTCATGGTGTGTGAACTGTGTAGTCACCCAGGACCCCAATCTTAGAAAGGCCCTCCCTTGTGTTTATGTTCTACTGTAGCCGTCTTGCAATTCTTAATGATTTTTTAACAAGGGACCCTGCGTATTCATTTTGCATTAGGGCTCACAAGTTATGTAGCCAGCCTTAGTCATAATGTAGAAATTACAACCATAATTCTAAACTGAAGGAATAGGCTCTAGAGAAATACCAGCATCTCTCGGAGGCGGGGGTATGGGCTGAAGGAGGCAAGTGGAAAATTTGAGAAGACAGAATCAATCTTATCATTTTCTTATAAAATCATTTCTATTTTATAGAAGTATAACAAAACTATTTTTATAATGCCTACTCCAATAAACAAAACACAACCACCCCCTTTTTGCTGCTAGGTTACAAAGAAAATACAGAGATTCCTAACTGGAGTTTCCCCTCCCCTAATCCTGGGGGACATGTTAGAATTTCTGGGGAGTGTAAGTGAGATGTTTATGAAAAGTTGGCATTAGTTTAAAGGGAAAGACTGGAGTAAGGAGGCCGGGGCAACCGGGATGAGTCCAGTGAGAGCCGATGTTGCAGGGAGTGGACCCGAGGAGCAGAAAGCTGGAATGACAGTGCTAAGCTGGAGTCAGCCCTCGCCTCTTGCTCTGTTCGGGCAGCCAGCCAGTCCTGGGCTATCTGAGATCTTCCCTTGTGTATCTGCTGCCCATTAATACAGAAGAACAAAATAAATGTGCTTGGTGTTTAAAAAGAAAATGGTCCTCCATTTCTTTCTCGGATATAGACAATTTGTAGGAGCTTATTAGTTTAAAAAACAAATAATTGTTTTTTAGCACCCAGTCAATGTAATTATAATGTTAGTATCTCAGTTCTCCCTCTCTTTTTACCTGGAGGTCAGGAAATCCTTTACAATTCAAGACAATCTGTCTCCTCTCCCCAACTCTAGGAACAGTTTTTAGAGAATAGAGACTTTGCATGATTTGACAAGAAAACTTTGTCTTGCAAAAGGCTGTGAATCCTTCTAGATCTTCTTAATGGCACCTTTAACACTGAGTGGAATTCTTAAAAAAAAAAATAAAAAAGGTGGTTTTGTTTTGTTGTTGTTGTTATTGGTGTTGTTGTTGTTTTTATTTCAGAGAGTTAGGGAGAGGGAGAGAGAGACAGAAACATCAAGGATGAGAATCATTGATCGGCTGCTTCCTGCACGCCCCCTACTGGCGATCAAGCCTGCAACCCAGGACCCTTCAGTCCACAGGCTGATGCTCTATTCACTGAGCCAAACCAGCTAGGGTGAGTGGAACTCTTAGGACATCAGAAAAACAGCTCTTCACCTCTAAGTACAAAAATAGTCTCAAATTAAAAAAACAGTCATTGGGGCTTTCAGACATTGCAAGCAATTTGTCAACGATATCATTGAGAATTGTCTGAAAATGTGGTGTTTTTTTTTCTTTTAAGCTCAAAGTATGTGGGGCGTTTTATGTTTGATTTAGATGTCCAGTTTTTGTGGGCACAAAATGAAACCACTTTGCAATTTATATTGGAACCAGCATAGATGGGAAGGGCAGGTGAGGGGCATCTGCAATAGTGTCAACATCCAAATATAAATAAATAATTAAAGAAGTAAAAGCATTAAAAAATACTGTATCAGCAATTTCGGGGAGGGGGGGAGTGGTTGTTGTTGTTAATTTTAATGCTAACATCCCTCTTTGTCCCTTTCACCACTCTGGAAAATTTCTGTACATAAAATATGTAATTTTTTCAATAGAAGTGACTTAAAATGTTATTCTGAGACACTTTTCAGAGTTTCATAACACCTCTTGAAATAGTGAAAGACCCCTGGGGTGCTGCAAATCCAAATAATGAAAACATTAAAAATAGCAGGGAAAAGTCTCTTGAAGCAACTAGAGGTGAAATTTTACTTTTCTTTGGAATATATGTATACACACACACACACACACACACACACACAGAGTCACCCCATCTGCAAATATTCAGTTCCCATCTCACCCTCAGCCAAAAAGTTTATCTTTCCAGAATTTTGAAACACTTTAATTATATTCTTATTACATGTACTGATAATTATTTCCTTTCTAGCATTAGGTATATTTTTAATTTGATTCTATTAATTCTTAGATACTGGAAAATAACTATAGTAAGAGTGTATAAAATTGAATAATGATGAACCAAAGCAAAGAAAGGTCTCTGTCCATTGTGTTGCTGAAACAAAGATATGCTAAATATTTTAGCATTTTTTGAATAAACACATCAGTAAACTTACCCAAAATTTTAATGGAATAAATTGGGAACAACTCACTATTTTTAGTGGACCCATCTTGACTGTAGTTTTTTATTATATCATTTTCTCACAAACCTGTTATTTAAGTTTCCTACAGGCTGATGCTAAGCCTGCTGGTTGTAATTTCTGGGATTTTGGCATTTTTAGCCTTTTGAAAATGAGACATTTGCCCATCTCTAGACTTGTACATACATTTTTCTATACTCCATATTTTCTCAACTATGACTGACAGTAGCTCTGGTGTGGTAACTAAGCGGTTTAATCCGCTGTAATATCATTTTTCTGCATCTGAAAAATTGACTTCGTTCAAGTAATTTATCAGGACTTTTACTATCCCCTCTCTTGTCTTGATTTTCAATTTTCTCTTAATCATATTTTTCCATTTCTAATTTAGAAAAATATTCCATTTTCTGGCAAGTAGTCACAAAATAACCTAGCAATTCTCTCTGTCATCTGTAAATCTTTTTCCATCTTATGTAAAACATAAGCAAAATGGTATTGCTTAGTGGTTAGAAACTCAGTCTTAAGGTCATACGAAACAAGCCTTATTCTGAACCAACTGAGAAATAGGACGAGAAAAAAATGAGGCCTCTGGGAAATAAAAATATCATCTACGTGATTGATGGAGCTGATATTAAAGAATGTGATGTAACTGAAAGCTAGTGAGCTGGAGCTGCACCCCAGAATCTGGCAGACCTTCTCAAGGGGGGAGGCCTTCACCTCTAAGTTACCTCAAGGCCGAAAGCATCTCAGAGCATCACTTACAGAGAAGCTCTCTCCCAAGAGAGAAGGAAAAAGGGGCTGGTTAGCACAGTTTCTCCTTCCAAACTCACCCATCAGGTATTTGTTCCTCCACCACCATTGGAGAGGTGAGAGAGAGAAAGGCCAGGGTTAAAGGATGTTCTTCTAGAAATGGGACAAGAGTAAGTGCCATAAGGAATAATAAGAAATTTCTGTTCACCTGTTCAGAGGCTATATGATACCACAGAAGCTACTTTACCTCTTTGCACCTTACTTTTCTCCTTATGAAATGGAAAACATGGCAACATACATTTCATGGTTTTCACTACTTGACATATATCTAGTGTTTTAAACAACATTGTATTGTCCTTAGTGTTTTTTGTTGTCAAGTTCCTTCTCACTGTGGTCTTTGATGTCCCTGACATTATTCCTAATAGCCCATGCTATTATTTGTACTTGCTTTTGTTTTTTCTTGCTGTCCTCCTTATTTGACTCATCTCCTTTAAAAGCCCAAGCTTAAAAAAATAAAAAATAAATAAAATCTATATAATAAAAGCCTAAGTGACCATTATGGTAGAACGACCAGAACAACCAGTTGCTGTGATGTTCACTGACCACCAGGGGGCAGACGCTCAACGCAGAAGCTGCCCCCTGGTGGTTTGTGCACTCCCACAAGGGGAGCGCCCCTCAGCCAGAAGACAGGCTCACAGCTGGTGAGTGCAACGGCGGTGATAGGAGCCTCTCCTCCCTCTGCGTCAGCACTAAAAAGCAGCGAGCCAAGCGGTAAGGAGCAAGGGGTCCTGGACTGTGACATCCCTCGAGGGCTCCCAGACTGCAAGAAGGACACAGGGAACAGGCCTAAGCCAGCAGGTGGACATCACCCGAGGGGGGACGCAATCCCCCCCCCAGTGCATAAATTTCATGCACTGGGCCTCTAGTAAAAAAAAAAACCAAAACCCAGCTTGCTCAACTGGTGTGGTCTAGTGGTTGAGCATCAACCCATAAACCAGGTCATGGTTTGATTCCTAGTCAGGGCACATACCCAGGTTGTGGGCTTGATCCCCAGTAGAGTGTGCAGGAGGCAGCCAATCAATAATTCTCTCTCATCGTTGATGTTTCTATCCTCCTCTCCCTCTACCTCTCTCTAAAATCAATAAAAACATCTTTTTAAGAAAAATCTGACTTTCTCTATACAGAGAAAGCTCCCTATATAGCCATGTCAATTCCCCCTTATGTCCACCCCTTGTCCCCATCTCGTATTTGAATTGTTCCAATGTATAGTCAGAATTTTATTGCTCAGGATCTTTGATCTTCATGAGTCATTTTTGGTTTGTGTCTCTGATTATTGGCTTATACTTATTTTTACTGGAACTTTTTGAAGTTGGCTCTTAAGACAGTCTGAAACATATGTCCAGAAATGTCCAACACTTCCCTCCTTTCTTTTGTGAACTCCAAGATGACATGATCTCTTTCCCCTGTTTTTGTTACTCTTACATTGCCACCAACTCCTCCTTTGTTGATCAGAATTAAGGCCTAAGAGACACTTTGGGTCTTCTCTTACTTTATAAAATTTTACTTGAGGATCTAGAATTTCAATTAATAATACAGGGTGGAAGTAATGTATATGCCCTTGAGGTGTTTAAATGTCAAACATACACTCATTCTTTAGATATTTTATCATGTTTCTTCTCTTTATCCTGCCAGCCCCCATTGTTCCTTTAAAAATTTTATAGATACCTCATAATTCATCTCCATAATCATTTATTACTTTAAAGGCCTATTTTTCAAATAAATAGATATCTGATATATAAAAATATCTGAATTTTCTGCCACATTAGGCTTAATACTCACCAAACAGTATGATGATTGATTGATAGAAACTTTCATATGGTTAAAAGTCTCTTTCAGTTCATTTTCCCCCTTTTTATTGACTTTTTTTTATATATCTTATTGATTTTTTACAGAGAGGAAGGGAGAGGGATAGAGAGTTAGAAACATCGATGAGAGAGAAACATCGATCAGCTGCCTCTTGCACACCTCCTACTGGGGATGTGCCCGCAACCAAGGTACATGCCCTTGACCAGAATCAAACCTGGGACCTTTCAGTCCACAGGCCGACACTCTATCCACTGAGCCAAACCGGCCAGGGCCCTTTTTATTGACTTTATTGGGGTGACACTGGTTAACAAAATTATACAGATTTTAGGTGCACAGTTCTACAACATGCAATCTGTACACTGTATTGTGTGTTTCAGTTCATTTTTGTGAAAATTTATATTCTTCCTAAAGTTTATAAAATCTGCCCCCTTGGTTATTTCCTGGTTTATGAGCTGGTGAGTAGAGTTAAGCAATTTTGCAAAGATGTCAACTCCTTGGAGAAATGGGATGGAGATTCTGACCACTTACCCTTTGAGGCCCATTATGGTAAGATCTTCTCTGCCATACTGGAGTACTGAGGTTTGCTCTCAGGAGAGGACAGAAGAGCCTTTTGGGGATGCTTTAGGCAGTGAGGGGAGTCTACCATAATGCACTTGTGTTCTGGGTAGAAGCTGGTCATCCAATTCCCCTTCTAAAGAGGGCATAATACTGCAGTAAAGTGTTAGCATTTCACCTGTCATGCTGACTGTCTTAGTCCATTTGAGCTGAGTATCAAACGGTGCCATAGACTGGGTGGTTTATAAGCAACATAAATTTTTTCTCAAGTTCTAGAGGCTGGGGTCCAAGATCATGGTGCCTGCAGATTTAGTGTCTGGTAAAATCCAGCTTCCTCACTGATGGCTGTTTTTCACTGTAACTTCACATGACAGGAGAGAGTTTTCTCAGTATTCAAGAGTTCTAATCCCATTCATGAAGTTTCTATCCTCATGATCTAATGACCCCCATAAACTACTATGCACCTACACATCTATGAACTAATCTGGAGTGATTTATAGACTATATTGCTAAGTAAAATGATCAAAGTACAAAATGCTATAAAATGCTACTTTTTGTAATAAAAATATGCTACATTTTGTGTAAGAAAGGTACAGAGGTATAAAGATTGAGAATAGGGTAGGAGGTTTGGGGGAAAGAATAATTCTTCAAAAAGACCTTTTTATACAGATCTAACATTCATTTAGAAACATATTAATATTTTACATACTCAAAAGATAAACAAACAGAGATGGTAGTGACTCAAAATAAAATAGAAAGCAAAACAAATGTTCTTATTGTATTTCAAATGAGTAACATAACTAATTTAAGTGTAGGGGAGAAGTAGATAGAAACTAATCCAGGTAAATTTTGAAAATTTACCATAAAACAACTTACCAAAGAAGAGACTGGAATAAATAGAAAGCCTGAAGAGTACTATGTGAAATGAAACTGAGTCTGTAATTTAAAGACCTTGTGCAAAGAAATATCCAGACTCTCATCAGGGAGTTTCTCCAAATATTTAAGGTATAAATAGCAGAAATCTTCTCAAACTCTTCCAGCAAATTGAAAAAGTATGAACCCTTCCTAACTTTTCCTAGGTCAGTATCACCTTGATAATAAAACCTGATAAAGATGTTATGAGAAAGGAAAAGCACAAGTCAATGTTAGGTTTGTCCCAAGAATGCAAAAATCATTTAACATACAAAATTCAATTGATGTAATTCACCATATTTGCAGAATTAAGAAGTAAAAGGAAATGATTTTTAATAAATGCAGCAAAAGCATTTGAAAAAATTTAATACCCAGTCACAGTTTTTTAGATAAAGGAGAATTAGAGCCTCTTCTACCAGCCAAAAAACAGAGGAAACTTCCCTAATCTTATGAAGAGTATTTAAAAGAAAGTTGAAGCAAATATTATACTCAATGGTAAAATATTTAAAGCTTTTCCTCTAAGTTTGGGATCATCACTTCTATTTAATATTGTTCTGAAGATCTTAGCCAGTGAAATAAGGCAAAGAAAATAAATAAAAGTTATAAAGATTAAAAAAGAAGAAATAAAAATAATTACTTGCAGACAACACAATTATGTACATAAAAATATCCAAAGGATCTGTAAAAAAAATCTAATAGAATTAGTTTGTGAACTTAGCAAGGTCATTAACTACAAGGCCAATTTACTATATATATCTAAATTTTAAAAGTATACCACATATAATACCATCAACAAATATCAAATATCCAGAAACAGATATAAATGAATATATGTAAGACCTCTACATAGAATACTGCTAAAGCTTTCTTAAGAGAAAATAAGACCTGAATAAATGAAGGGCTATAAGTTCATAGATAGGAAGCATCAGTATTGTGAAAATGCCAGTTATCTATAATCTGACCTATAGATTCAATACAACACCAATTAGAATCCCAGCAGAATTTTTTTGCTCATTTGGAATTGACAAGCTGATTCTGAAATTTATGAGAAAAATGCAAAGGGCTAAGAAAAACCAAGATATTCTTAATGAAAAACAAAGCTAGAGGGTTGATGCTACCAGATACCAAAACTTACTATAAAACTATATTAATTATGTGATGTGATATTGGCACACAAACAAATATCATTTGCAAGAGAACTACACATACGTAATTATTAGATTTATGAAAAAAATGACATTGAGATGAATCACAGATAAAAATGTGAAAGTAAAATAATAAAACTTCTAAATAAAGGAGAATAATTTCATTATCTTGGAGTACTTAAAGATTTCCTAAACAGGACACAAAAACAACTATACATAAAAACAGATTAATGAATTGGACCACATATATTAAGAATTAGAACTCTGTTCATCAAAAGATACTATTAAGAGAGTAAAAATGGCTCTGGCCAGTGTGGCTCAGTTTGTTGGGTGTCATCCTGTGCACCAAAAGGTTGCAGGTTTAATTCCTGGTCAGGGCACACAGGGGGCGTGCAGGAAGCAGCCAATCAATAATTCTCCCTCATCATTGATGTTTCTATCTCTTTCTCCCTTCCCCTTCCTTTCTCTCTAAAAATCAAATTAAAAAAATTTTTTAAAGAATAAAACAAGTAACAGAGTGGAGAAGATATGTGTAATACATAAATCTAATAGGACATTTGTAATACATATATTTGACAAATGTCGCATCTTTAGAATATGTAAAGAACTTTCATAAATCAACAAGAAAAAGACTCAGTAAAAAGTAGGCAGACAACTAGAACACAGGGCACTTAGGTAACTAGCCCAGAGGCATATAACTAGTAATTAACAAATTCCATTGCAGGTTAGTCTACAATTCTGAAGTTCATACTCTTTTTTCCTATGCAATATCCACAATACTTATTATTATAGACAGTTCTTTGTTATATTTAAAAAGTAAATTTCTTCTAGTTTATTATTGGATTTTAATTTTTTAAAAAATTTTAAATTCACATGCAGAATTTTAAATTATTATATAGCTAAATCTGAGTGGATTTAAAAATAATTTATAGTGTTTTAAATTTAGAAAATACCTTCTCACAATTTTGTTAAATATTCATGATCATGTTTATAAATGACATACAACTAGCTATAACATTGGCTTTGGGTATATTTTCCTTGTTAGTATATTTTTATATACCAATTATTCTGCCTGTACTTACACAATTTTGTGAAGTAACCCTCCCATAAACTAGCTCACATATATAAAAATTTTAGAAAAACTGAGTCAACTATTACCTAACAATTTAGCTATAATATACATGAGATAGCACACAACTTGGTTGCAGTTTTTAAAATCTATCAATTGTAATGTAATTTTAATATTAAAATATGTAAATGCAATATTGCATGTTATTTAAAATTTACTTTATAACATGACATAGTTGATCTGAAAATTATCTTCCAAAGATTATATTTGGCTAAAAGAAACTTCCCCCCACTTTGGAATGTAGCTGGTAAGGGCATTTATTTAACACAAATTTGTAAAGGTGATTTAGAAGTGAAAATATATGAGTGAACTAACCTTAAGAGTCCATTAAAATGCTCCGATATATTATTATGAGTTCAAATTGTGTAATCACAGAGGAGCAGATGTTAGAAAATTACAGTAAGTCATCCTTTTTTGCAGAAACAGTTTAGGCACAGACCAGCATCAATTAAGCATAGAATTGATTTTACTCAGAACACCCAATGTTAACAGAAAGCATACTCTTAAATAAAGGACTTGGGTCTCTTGTGAAGAGGCAAACAATATTCTGTGAGATAAAGTCATTGAAGAAATAGATTCACAAAAAGCATGAAATGAGAATCCAAAGCCATGTTGTACCATAATAGCTGTTCAATACAAGTAAATGTGAAAAATATAAATAGGAAGGTTGATACAGTGCAACTAATGCATGCCTCTAATGGAAAATAAAACACTGAGTATAGGTCATAATAAAATTGTTTTCACTTTTTAAGAGATTAAGTATTATGCTAAGTTCAAGTCATTTTATTATTGGATTCCTACCATATTCAAGCTACTTGCTAAAAGGGGTTCAAAGACCCTGATGTACTTACTTGCAGACTTCCCATATGATCCTAGAGCCGTGAAGGTGGGTCTTTAGTGCCTTTCATTCATCCACTCACTCTTTCAGCATTTATAGAATCCTACCATGCTAAGTAATATGAGGATGCAAAGTTGTATCAACTATTATATTCTCTTGAGGGAGAAAAGGCTGCTACTCAGATAACTTTATTAAAAGGTAAAAGGAGATTGCCATTAGAAAAGCACAAATGCAGTGAAGAAAATGGTCAAAGAGGTGGTTTTCACGCCGAGGTATTAGAGAAGGCTGTGTGAGGAAAGTAACATTTGAACTGTATCATCAAGGATGCATAGGATTTGGTCATGTAGAAAAAGAAGGAAAGTCCAGGAGAAGAAAACAGCAGAAAAAAAGAAAGTGAAAGATTGGAAGTGCCCCATCAAGTAGTTCCATTTGGGCAATGAGGGGAGAAGTAGTAATAGAAATTTGAATCCATCACTGTCTTTTACTAAAAAGATATATTATTATTTTAAAAACTAGGGGTCTGATGCACGAACATTTGTGCAAGAGTGGGCCTTCCTTACCCTGGTTGCCGGCACCAGCTTCCCACCGGCACCCGGGACCCAGGCTTCCCTCTGGCCACTGCCGGCAGGTGCCCAGGACCCGGGCTGCTTTGCTCTGACCCCGGCTTCATCCGGAAGAACATCCGGAATGACACCCAGAAGGACATTTGGTCTAATTAGCATATTATCCTTTTATTTTTATAGATAAACATTTCAAAAATAAGTATGGCTCTCTGAAATGCCATGTGGATGTCACTATGCCCATGCTAAGAGGCGATATGAGAGAAAGTGCACTTCTTCAGAGGCTGACAGACCTGGGTTTGTAACTCATCTCTGTTTGTTGATATGTGAGAAGTGGGCATAACATGCAAACCCTCTGAGATTCAGCTTTTTCATCTATAAAGTGATGCATATTATATTCTAGAGTAACTGTGAGCCTAGAAATAATGATGTGATATGCTTGGAACCTAATAGGTATTCAGAAAATGGTAGCTATCATTGTGATTTTGTATTAATGAGGATTCTTTTGATTGGAATTTAAGAGGCCAGTAGAGACTGATTTAAGCCAATAGGACCTTCTAGGCTTATGTCACTGAAAAATCCAAATGTAGTGCTGATCTTCTAGCAGCGTTGGGCTCAGTGTTGCTATGGACTGAATATTTGTGGCCCCTGAAGTTCATACGTTGAAATCTCAATCACCCTGTGTGATGGTGTTTGGAAGTATGAGGGTGGAGCCTCCATAAATGGGATTAGTGTCCTTATAAAAGAGGCTCCTTGCTCCTTCTGCCATGTGAGTCACGGTGAGAAGACAGACACCTATGAACCAGGAAGCTGGTGCTCATCAGACACCGAATTTGCCAGTGTTTTGATCTTGACACAGCCTCCATACTGTGAGAAATACATTTCTGTTGTTAAGCCACCTAGACTTTGTGATAGCAGCCCACATGGATTATTATTATGGCACATGCAATCCCTCTCTTTCTGCATCTTTCTCCATTGTTTTCCTCTGTGTTGGCTCCATTCGCATTCAGGCTTTTTCCATGTGGTAGCAAAAATGGCCTGTGGCATCTCTTAGATGATAATTAAGTTTAGCAACTCTCGCAGAAAAAGAACTCCCTTGCGACAGTTAAGGTAAGATTCCTGGTAACACTGCTTACTGGCCTTGCTTGAGTCATAAGCCCATCCTGGTCTATCAGGCTCCAGTCACTACAGCCAGGTTGTTGGTCACCGACCAACTACAGCAATTTCAGTGGCCACATTGTTGGTCACCAACCCTGTAGAGGAGGAGGTTGGGGTCGGTCCCTGAAATTACATAAGTATTAGGAAAAGAAGTATATAAAAATATTTAGTCAGAAAAAAACATGTCCACTACCAGTAGTATCTCAGCTATTGATTTGCAGTTTAGTCATTGGCCTGCCATTTCTACAGTGGAATTTAAGCAGAGTATAGCAGTTTGAATTGCCTTCAGATGCAACTAACATAAAATCTGGCTTCAATACTGAGGACATTTGTTATTTAATTTTAATGGTAAATCTCCAAGTAAAGGAGACATCAAAGTCATTGGCTTAAAGATGTCACTAAGGGCCCAAGATCTTTCATTTCTCTACTCTGCCCTCTTGCTGGGGTTTTCTTCCCCAGGTAGCATGGTGGCTGCATCACTTTCAGGCCTGGAGGCAGAAGAGAGATTGTCTCTTCCTATGGCTATCTGTTAGGACCAAGGACATATTTCCTGGAATTTGCACCTCTCACCCACACCAGCCAACTCTCATACTTCATGGGCCAGAATTGTGTTATATACTCATTCCCAAGACAGTTCCTGACCTAGCTCAGGATACTCATCAAAAATGTAACGATATTTGAGAAAGGAGCCCCAATGTTTGCCACACATGGAACTGGATGTGGTTAAATGTGTATAACAAATACAATAGGAGAATAATTCTCAGAAACTATGCTTGGAATCTTGATCTAAAAATTGAAGCTCTTTTGAGTATAAAAAATAGACTCTGCCCACCCAAGTACCAAAGTGACATGCATTATAGAAAGTGCAATTATGCCACTCAATGTGTAGATGAGACTGTCTGCCTGGCACCCCTTGAGCTGCATGCCACCTAGCAGACAATTTGTGCCACTTAACTGAAGAGCAATTTAACATTAAGTAGTGATTATTCACACTAGCGAGAACTAATATCCCTACATAACATGGAGAATCAGTTATATCTTTATTTAGAAAAATAAAAACATGTCTAGAATTTATAATGTCTCAAAATGGCACTGTAGCCGCTAATATGCACTTGGGGGTAAATGGAAACCTCACCCACATCCTCTCCAGAGAAGCAGACCTAATGTGAGAGCAAATTGGATAGGAAGCCTACCACTCCATTTATCCTGTCTGAGAGTTTGGATTAGTGGACTTTCCATTAACTCTCCTGACGACGGCTTCGAATTTCCCCCATGAATCTGCCTGCCTGGAATGGCTCATGTGCTATTTATCTTCATCTGCATTTGTACTGCATGTCTGAATTCATGAATTACAATGACTTTATTTGAATGGAAAGGTTTCTATGGAGAGTTAAATTTATAAAACCAACCTGAGGCCTCTTCTTCCCCTCAAAGAAGTATATTTTTTAAATTAAAATTTTTTCCCCTTATTTTACCTGGACTGGGGGGCAACCAAACAAAAGTTGGCACACTCAGTTATTTAATTATTTGGCTCTGTAATTTCTTCCTGTAGCATATTTGAATGTATGCTAGAGTCGCTACACTGTTACATTATTCTATATGAGTTGAATTTGTTCCATACTTGCATGTCTTAAATTCTTGAGATATATTTTCATACAAGAGCATTGCAGATATACTACATATGGAAATAGTCTTCATCTCAATGTAATAAATACTTATTGAATTCCCTATAAGGACAGTTTCTGGTACCTCGAAATATTTACAATCCAGAGACAGAAAAGTACACAATTATGGAACAGTATCATCCCTACTATAGTAGAGAGGTGGCAGTTATGGCAGTGAAAAGCACAGTATGCTCATATGGGAAAAGGATATCACCACAGCCTTTGAATGTTGTCTTAGTTTGTTCAGGCTGCCATAACAAAATACCATAGACTGTGGCTTAGAAACAACAGAACAACTATTTTTTATAGTTCTTGTGGCTAGAAAGTATAACATCAAAGTGCTAACAAATTCAGTGACAGCAGTTCTCACTGTGTCCTTACATGGTGGAAGGGGCGAGGGAGCTGTCTGGATTCTCTTTTATTTTTTTGTATGTATGCATGTATGTATGTATTTATTTATATTGAATTTATCAGGATGACACTGGCTGACAAAATTATATAGACTTCAGGTGCACAATTCTACAACACATCATCTGTACGCTCTATTATATATTCACTACCCCAATCAAGTCTCCATCCATCACCAATTACCTCCCTTTATCTCCCCCCACACCAGAAATCACCATGCTGTTGATCTTGTCCATGAGTTTCTTCTCTTTTTTTGCCTTTTTTGCTCAATCTCTTCACCACCACCCCACACAACTCTCCAGCCCCCGCCCAACGGCTGTCAGCCTGCTCTCTATCTATGAGTCTGTCTCTCTTTTGCTTGGTAATTCATTTTGTTCATTAGATTTCACATAGGAGTGAAATCATAAGGTACTTGACTTTCTCTAACTGGCTTTTATACCTCACCAAGCCCATTCATGACATCACCTCCCAAAGGCCCTACTTTCTAATACTGTCACATTGGAGGTTAGGGTTTCAACATATGAATTTCAGGGGAATACATTCAATCTATAGCTATAGCTGGGAAGTATATGCCTGAGAATAGCACTTGTATTCATTTAGTGTGTCTTCTGTACCAAAGTACCACAAACTGGGTAGCTCAATAATAAATTTATTCTCTCAGCCTTCTGGAGATTAGAAGTCCAAAATCAAGGTATTGACCGAAGGCCCTCGGAAGAAATCTTTTCTTGCCTCTTCTCACCTCTGGTTGCTACTGGCATTCCTTGGTGTTACTTAGTTTATAGCTGCATCACTCCAGGCTCTGACTCCATTGTCACCTCTCCTTCCTCCTTGTGTCTGAAAATCTCCCTCTCCTCATACAGACACCATTAAATGGGTGTAGGGCCACCCTAATATAATCTGACTTCATTTTAACTGGATTACACCTGTAATACTCTATTTCCAAATAATACACTCACAGGTTCCTAGGGTTAGGACTTCAACAACATATCTTTGGGGGAGATATAATTCAACCCACAACAGTACTGTAGAGAGAGTAAGAGTTAGTAAGGTCAAGAAGAGCACGAATGTGTCCCTGTGCAAAGGCATAGAGGTGAGAAGGAGTTGGGATCCATAATGAGTTGAAACAGGCCAGGTTTGTGGGCAAACGCCATCTGCCACATCCTCTAAGTAAGTGCTCAACTCTAATCATTTTGTCTTTCTCCTTAATTGCAATCAAATTTTATTTGTCCTTGATACTTTCCCTTCAGACACTTTGTAAGCTACTGGTTATTGTCTGGCTGGGCCATTAACTGGTTAACCTGATTCTTTTGTGATGGGATCTTAAAATGGGTAACAGTACTGTCTGGTCTGTTTCAAAGAACTAAAGGAGTGATTATAATAAACTAACAAATACAAGAAAGGACATTTTGCTAAGGAATTGCCATTGTGTTTCTAAAATCATTTTCTCTGCTAATCATTTCTCCTATCCCATACTCCTTCTCAGAGAGCATGCCCCCATCACCCCTGCTAAGTAGGCAGGCAGCCCAGTAGGCAGACACCTGACCCAAGTTATGCCAATTAGAGGCTCCCTTTTAAGAATTTGGATTTGGGACACTGGAGCTCTAGTGACTGTGTGGCAGCCTTAGAACAGAAAATGATGCAAAGCTGAGACCTGCAGCCATTTTTGACCTGTGCATCTCAAAACATGGAAAGCCAGTCTGTGGAGAATGGAATGAAGAAAAAACCTTAAGAGGAACAAAGATGAAAGACATGTGGTCCTAAAGATACAGATATCTTTTCCAGAGGGGGTTTCATTCTTTAGTGAGACCATATTGTGCTTCTAGCCCTTGAATCTTTAAACACACACACACACACACACACACACACACACACACACTCCCCTTTTTCTTAAGCTTACTGGAGTGTGTTTCATTCTCTTGTAACCAAACAATTCTTGACTAAACAACTCTTAACGTCCTCAACTACCTATGTGTAGAACTGGTTCTGAATAGGACCTTAAATCCTGAAATGTCCAGCCATCCTCCCATTATCTTCCTCCTCTTTGGAAGGTGGACCCTCCTCAGCTACCGCCCTTCAAGCTTCCTTTTCCAGGCCACATCCCCTGTGCACCATTGTGTGGAAGTGTTAACTCACCTGGGAGAGCCTTCTAGAATGAAGAACTTTGAAGATGGATAAAGTTCTCCATAGGAAAGCTGAACTTATTACATTAGTATTACAAATACCATTGTATACTTTTATTTCTTCCAATAAAACAATCCTCTTTGTTGCTAAAATGAGAAATGACTTTGAGGGCATAAACCAATGACTTTAGAATGAATTATTGTCCTCCTCTATACCTTCCTTAAATGAAGCTTGCAAGATTAATTGCAACCTTGAGCGTTCCTGTATTGAAGCATGTTCATTTAGCTTTGGCCTTCTAGAAATATGACATGAGTCATGTCCTACAAACTTAAACATAAAGGAAACATGAAGTAATATCTACAAGCATCTGAAAGATAAGTTATTTATAAAGATTTGTGCATGGTTACTGGGGCTTCTCACCCAAGACAAGAACATTTTGACAACATAAAGGACAAATGGAGTTTGTTCCAACAGAGTTGGCTGTCTTTTATCTCAGAACTGCAGTAGGAGGGTTAAAGTAAATTGTGGTTGAAATCTATCTGACAAAACTGCATTTTATGCTGAGGAATCAGTGTGATTAAACTGTCATCCTGTGGAGAAGGGTTCAAGTTCAAAATATCTCTTAATTTGCAGTATATTGTCCACTTTCAAGATTCCTTTTTCTCTTCTTGATCATTCTTTTGTCAGTTTGCAAGTGTGCAAGTCTAATTCGATTCATTATAGACTGGTTCCTGAGAGAGTCTAGCATAGGTCATTAGGCTGTATCCAACAGGGCAACTCTTTTATGTGCCGCTTCTACCACCTCAATTCCTCAGTGTGGTCCTCAAATAGTTGGATCTATTCCCAATTGCTGTGGGGTTGGAATAAAAGGCAGCAAGAAAAGACATGCTGGTTGACCTCATAGTGGTTCTCCTTCCCTTCTGATCTATAAGCCACCAGAGGAATCATGCTAGATAGCCTCGGAAATCTGTAACTGCTATAGGAAGCATCTGTGTTGGCTCCAAGATCTGTAATTGGACTGGAACCTCAGTTCTATGTCTATTCTAGTGATACTCTTTACTCTGACTCAATCTATCCCCATCCCATGCCCAAGATACAAACAAATGTAGATAAGCCTCATGAGAATGAGTAATGGTATCGCTCGTGTTCATTCCCTTCGTTATTCCCAAGGATTAGCACATAGTGACATTCAGCAGTGATTATTAGATTATGAATGATTTTTCTATAGACGCTCATAACTGTGCTCACCCCCTATTACTCTGACCATTCCTGAATACTGTCTCCTTTCAGACTCCTCGATCAGCCCTGCATGTCTTCTATTTCTACCCAGTCCCCTGTCCTCGACTACTCCTGTTTCCTTAGCTAAGGAGTCCCTACTGTAGCTTGTGGCCTCACTGAATCCTATCCAAGCTAAAAGAGTTTCCCACAGTTGATTTCTCCAAGAGCCTTTGAATTACAAGTAGTTTAGTTCAGGGATTTATTCACAGATCAGTGACTCTGGTTTAAGGTAAAATCGGATCATCCTTCAGGCTCAGGGATGGAGAATATGAGTACATGGTTATTCTAGTGTATTCTTCTGCATGCTATTCATCCATTCTGAGTAGACTGATGTAGTAACTGAGAACAGAAACTAACCATATGATGTAAAAACATGCAAAATAACTTAATCTCTCTAAATCCTTCTTTTGAAAGTATACATTTTTGGAAAAATTATAGTAGAAGTTTACATGTACTGAGGTCTTACTAATTTAGGCACTAGGTTAAATACTTTACTGCAATGTTTTCCCCTATAATTTGTACAACAAATTAGGTACTATTATAACTCCCCAGTTTTACAAATTTGGAAGCTGAGAATCAGAAATTAAATAACTTACCCAAAGCTTGGGGACCTACCTTTTACAACTCCATGAGTACATTCCCATTGAGGACTAGGTAAGTGGCCCTACCCTGCCCTATTCCAGGGGGCGCCATTCATGTAGATTCTAATGTTGACCAAAGCAGTAGGACGGAGTTGAGCCACAGGTCAGCTTTAAACATAGGTTAGCTTGACTTCAAAGCCCAGGATCATCACCACTGAGCTACACTGGTTCCTGAGATAAACATTTTGGTATAGAAATATGATCTGTCCTTTTTATCAAGCAAATAGAGGGATACAAGGGGATGTATTATATTACAGTTCAGGTTTTAGCCATTTTTGTGTGTGCAATTCTTAACACAAACGGTCCCAGGTCTTTTGGAGCAGAGCCATTTCAGGCTTAATGACACTCAGTGGTGGAAACATGTATTTAACCACATCTGAGGCCAGAAGAGATCAGTGTACGCATCCAAAAAATGGTTCATAAGTGAATTTGGGTTCCTTTTTGTTTACGATATATAAGAATGACACCTCCCCTCCCCCCCCCCTTCAAAAAGACATAATTATATTCTGTATCCATCAAGCATTTTAAAAAGCTAATGTCTGGGGAGGCCGCGGGAAGGTCAAGGGGGAAAAAAAAAAGGAGACATATGTAATACTCTTTGTAATACTTTAAGCAATAAAACAAAATTTAAAGAAAAGCCAATGTCTAATTAAAAATCAGAAGGAATCTAAATGCAAAACAAGAGAATGATTTAATAAGCTATGAAATATGAAATAGAATTATACAGGATGGGGCAAAAGTAGGTGTACTGTTCTTTGTATAGAAAATAATACAATTACTAATAAATAAAAATACAAAAAATAAACTGTGTTTTGCATATTGACACCTGTAAACTACTTTTGCCCCACCCTGGATATTATCGCCACATAAAATATATGCATATGAAAAAACACTGGAAGAGAATATGCACCAAAAAAGGTAATTATTATATTTAAATAATGGCATTATTATATGTATGTGATTCATTTTGTGGTTGTTTCTCCTATTTCGCTTTGGTTCTGTAAAGTTTAAAAACAATTTTTAAAAAGAAAAACAATAATTTTAAAGTATAGTTTGCATATGAGAAAAATATAATTTAACTTTAAACATTTGTTTAGCAGCTTGACTTTCCTCCAAAAGCAAGAAAAAATTCCAGTCAGAATTGTTCATTACATAAACTCTTCCCACACTGCTGCAATTTTCAATAATTCAAATGGGCATAATGGCCAGTTCATCTAAAGATCACTGCCTTTATAAACACATTGTAAACCATAAATTATTGTAATTTATGAAATGCAGATTATGTTTGCCTTCCTAAGCATCTGCCAGGGAAAATATTGGTAATTAGTTTGTACACAATTTGTAATTTGATTTTTGAAAGTGGTACTTCATTCAGCATTTGCTTTTTTGTTCTATTTTGTTAGACTCTCAGTTTGCAAATACTGTACTCTGGAGTCAGAGCCCATCATGTTCTAAAATGAATTGCCAAGAAGTACATCTCATATTCAGTTGATTATTTGTAAGAGTAACATTGAAAGACAAAAGAAAATTCAGACTGGTGCTGATGACTGACTGGTGCTGAACACTTGTGGTTTTCAATGATGATTTTAAGAAAAGTTCAGTCATAAAAGTAATGAACCCAGGGCGAAATGAATCAGTCTTGGCTCTACGAATAATATGTCAGCTCTTTTTTTCTATTACTCTTTGTTTGCTTTTCATGCAAATAAGTGTTGTTGGGAAATTGCAAGATCCTATTGAAGAAGAATGCTTGTCTTTTGGCCTCGGGGTCACAAATAGAGGTGGGAGAGAGTAGAAAATGCAAACGTTACATCAGGAGGTACAACTGTTGTTGAAATATCCATGTCACTTTAGAGGTGACAATTGTTTCCACCTTCATGCAGACTAGCCTAAACTTGGATGGAGTGCTGGCACAGTCCCCACTTAGAATCTGAAGTCAGTTGCCTGGGTTGGAGACCAGACTTCCTCATTTCCCAGTTCTGTGACGTGGGGCATGTTACTCAATTCCTCATCTCTGTAACAGAGTTAGTCAAAAGAGATAAAAGTGTGCAAGTATTTTGTAAAACATGATACTAGTACACAGTGGCCTGTCTCAGTCCGCTGTGCCTTTTTCATTCTCTCTGGTACTCAGACTCTTGGCTTTAGGTCTCCTTGGTTCTGGCATCCAGTTAGACTAGCTCTGGCCCTCAGAGTCATCTTCCCATTGGACTGTGCACACATTTAGGTGTCCCCCTTGACCTTGATAAACTTTTCTTCCAGGCTCATTTCTGGCCCCATGGAACCCTTCTTCCCTCTTGCACCCTTCCTCATCCCACTAAGAGACAGTTAGCAACGCTGGGAATCCAAGAAGAGCAGGTTTATAAGGACAGAAGGCTGAAAAATATCCAAACATGGTTAGGCCGGGTTGAGTTGAAATGCCTGTGGGACCCCACATCCTTCCTACCCCAAAGAGATGTTTAGGAGGCTGTTGGGACTGGAAATATAGGTTGAGAAATTATAAGCCCATTAGGGAGAGTGTGCCAGATGAGAAGAAAAAGAATATAAGGGAGATGCCAAGTAAGGTAAGAAACAGATCCATTCATTGGATTGACTTTACAAGGTCATGAGTAACCTCAACAAGAGCAATTTCCAAAAAGAAGCAAGCATAGTTTCAGCCAAATTGCAGTGGGATCAATAAATTGGAGGAGGAATGTCTTTATAGTCAATGGCCTGCAGCTATTTGTAGGTTTTATGTGCCTTCCAGTCATGGGCAGGTGGGGGTGGACAAGCCGCAGCGTGCTCTTCATAGAACATGGAAAGGTGGTGGGGGCAGGACTTAGATTATTTGGGAAAGCTCACCTTGGGATTTGAAGGAAATTTATCATACCTGCATTATTCGTATTAAACTGTAAAATATACCAGACCTATTACAGACACAGTGTTGTGTTTTGTTTTGTTTTTACATATTTGCAAGATAAATAAATGGAATGAAGAAGAGCTTCATGGAACAACTTACTCTGAATTTATCATGAAATGGGAAAATCCTAATGTTCATGGTATTTATGAAAAAATTGATGATTATATAGCATGTATGTATATATAGGGGATGGTATAGGTGGGCAATGAATATATAGAAAGTGTAAGTATAAATATATGTTAGCTCTTTTTTTAAAATGTTTTTAGGAGAGGGATAGAGAGATAGAAACATCAATTGGCTGCCTCCTGCATATCCCCTACTGTGCCCTGATGGGGACTCGAACATGACCTCCTGGTTCATAGGTCAGTGCTCAACCACTGAGCCACACCGGTTGGGCTGTGTTAGCTCTTTTGAGAATGGTATTTTTATGGCATTTCCAAAGAAGCAGGAAATATACCGTATTCCCAAGGAAGATAAGAACATGTGGCAGATCTGCCGGATTACCAAAAATGTAATCACTGCCTTAAAAAAACACCTCAATCTGAGTGAGTGTTGGGTGGGTGTGACTGTGTCTCTGGGAATCCATTAGTAAAGAGGAGGACCCAGTGCTGCCTTTCCAACTGGTAGTGGAAAAAGAGGAAAGTGTCAGGGCTGTGATGGAATGTGTTTGAAATGGACTCAGGCAGCCAATAGTTCTCCCTTCTCCTATATCTTGATGCCATTTCTCTTAGTCATCCCTCTTGGAAATCATCAAAATAGTGACACTAGTTTATAATCACTTCTGGAGATCCATGTTTGGAATTTCTTGCTAATTGAGCAGAGAAAACTTAGGGGGTTGGAGGCAGAAGTTGTGTTTCCTATTAAAAAAAAATTCTAACGGCAAAATAAGTGATTGGTTCTCTTTGAGACTATGGGTACGAATTACTGTAACATTATATTGAGAGGTTCAGTGAGAATGATCATTAAAATCGTTCCTGTGATAGAAGTATGGTAATGTCCAGTTGTTGCAGAGTGCTGCCCAATAGGGTTTATTAAGCAGTTTATGCTGACTTACATAGGACCAAAATATATCCCTAAATATGCTGTAGAACGGAAGCATCATCAATCTCTATCCTAGCTCATAGGGTCTGGAGTTGCTCCATCTAAATGCTCTTGTCTTGTAGGTGTCCTAAGATGTTGAGAGGGAAGCTGCCCCTCAGAGTAAGGTCTCATAGAGTCTAGGGGCACAGACAAGCATGGGTCCTGGTAAGTGGCATCTGGAGAGGAGATGACACACGAATGAAAGGAACAGCAAAGTCCTGGGTAGACTGTCCACGCTCGAAAGAATGAAGGGTGCTAAGGATGATGGCTTCCTCCCTCCCCACTTGTGAGCATTTGAACATCGCCCCTGGTGGTGCCCTTTGTGCCTTCATGCCGTACTTGGGGTGCAGGTGTCCCAGCAAAGTTGCCCAGGAGCCTTCTACCTAGAAGTTTCTCACAGTCCGTTCTTCTGCAGGGTGTTGCAACTCTCTGCTTCTCTCCTCCCACCCACACCTGAGGGAGTATTTCCTTGCCTGGGAGAAATCCTCCTCTTTCCTGTCTGCTTTTTAAAAAGCATCTTGTCCATAGATGCAAGTCCTTTTTCTTTCAAGTCCTCTGGTGGGAAAAATCCTTCTTACCATTAAACCCAGAGTTCAACCAATCAAAGCCAGTTCCTCTTTTCATAGAGGGCAAAGACTGTTTAAACTTTAAACCCTCCAAGGGCAGTTAAGAAAGGGAGGAAAAACAAAAGAGCTAATTGCCATATTAGGGAAGCTTATTTATACACTGCCAAAATAACAAAAATATGATTTTTATGTTTTGTCAGACTTGAGGTTACAAACTAACAGGCTAAGAAAAAATGGACACATTGCTGAAAAACCAACTTAATCTGATTGGTTTTGTGCAGGCAAATGTGCTGGTTATGGATTCAGGATTTTCTTTACAACTCACACATAGTATTGTGCTGGCTTTCTCGATTTTGTGGATTTGAGTTAAAGGTCTCTCTCTATTTGACCAACACTTTTTGTCTTTTTACATCAAGATGTTAAAATGCTGGGTTTGGAGTTAACTAAGCCTTGGTACAACTGTTTTATTCACTAAGGAGCCCACAGGTTTTTGCAGGAAGAGTCAAATACTATTTAAACCATAAAATGTGAGTGCTGGATGGAAGAGACCTCATCCTGGTGTCTCATCTGCTTTCATATTGATTCAATAGCAAAACTAATCTTTAATATTTAAAAAGTCAGCATCTGATTTTGATAGTCGAAGCAGCTGGAGCCCAGCATGCTCTCTCTCCTAAGTGGGCTCTACTTGCAACTAACATGCTTTCCTTTCCTGGGTCAGCTCACACTTTCTGTTTCAGGGAGGCATCAAGGAAGAAAGAAATAACACATTTCGCTTCTGTGGTATCAGATTTTTTTTACCAAGATTGTTTTCACATTGTTGAGCAGAATAAAAGGGATGCCATTTTTCAAAACTCAAGGAACTGTATTTCCATGCTGAACACTCATGCTATTTAGATTTTCTTTCGTCATCTCTGCCCCTTTTACCTCCCCACAAATACTATATCCTACCAGATATATCCATGCTTCACTCAAATATCATTCATCAGTCAGGCTTTCCCTGCCCACCCCCAGTGTGAAATGGAGAGATAATTTAGGAGGCTATTGAATTAGTCCAGACAAGATACATCAAAGTAACCTGACCAGAGTGGTAGCAGTAGAAGTAGAGAAATGGGGAGAATTGAGGTACATAAATATTTGTTTGAATAAATGGATAGTGGTTTTCATTGTTGAGTATTTACTATGGGTCAGACATGGTATCAGGTCTTTATACATATTATCTCATTTACCTTATCTACCCTTTATTTTATTTTATTTTGTTTATTTATTTTATTTTTAATCCTCACCCAAGGAGGGAGAGAGAAACATCGATGTGAGAGAGACACATCAATTGGTTGCTTCCCCCACATTCCCTGACCGAGCTGGGGGTCAAACCTGCAACCCAGGTACATGCCATTGACCAGGAATTGAACCCACAACCCTTTGGTGCACAGGCCAACGCTCTAACCACTGATCAACCCAGCCAGGCCTCATCTACCCTTTAAGTGAACTTAAAGAAGAGTTGTGATATCTGTAGTGTATAAATGAGGAGATTGACCCTTATGAAGGTTTAATAACATGCCACAGTCACACATAATTTTGGGGACTGCAATTTGGATTCAGGTCTAATTGAAAGCAAATGACAAAGAGGGAGAGGAAAAAATATTTCTGTATATCTGTATATAGAGGCATCTATAATAATAAAAGCATAGTATGCTAATTAGACTGGACATCCTTCTGGATGTCCTTCGGTCCTTCCAGATGCAGCCAGGGCTGCAAGGGAAGCCTGGGTCCCAGGTGTCTGCCAGCGGCCGGAGGGAAGCCCAGGTCCCAGTGCCAGAGGAAAGCCCATGCTGGCAGCCAGGGGAAGGAAGGCCTACTCTTGCACGAATTTCGTGCATCAGGCCTCTAGTAGATGGATAAAGAAATAGCTATAGGCCTATCTAAATCTGTGATGGTTAATATTGTGTGTCAACTTAAGAGGATGCTTTTGGAAGAGATTAACATTCAAATTGGTGAACTTTAAGTAAGTGTTGCCCTCTATAAGTAGGGGAGCCTTATCCAATCAGTTGCAGGCCTGAATAGGACAAAAAGATCTGCCTCCCAGAGCAGAGGGAACTCTCCGGAAGACTTCCTTCAGACTTTATCTGCCTCATCAGCTCTCCTGGGTCTCAAGCCAGCTGGCCCACTTGGCATATTTGGACTTTCCAGTCTCCATAATCACATGAATCAATTCCTTAAAACATATCTCTCTCCTAAGCTTAGCCACGAGTTAGTATTAAGGAATTTGGGTGATGGGGCCATGGGGATTCACTATACTATCATTTTTATTTTTATATATGCTTGAAATTTCCCAAAGTAAAAAGGTTATTTGTTGGTTTGAATTAGTCACCATTAGGCTTGATTGTTATTTCCCCTTATACTTTTCTGACTTTTCCAAGTTTTTCACAATGATAGTCACTTATTTTTACTTTAAATAATGGGAATAATAGTTTTTGATGAAGAATAAAACAAAAAATGTAATCACTGCCTTAAAAAAAACAAATACACACATGCACACATTCACACACATCCTATTGGTTCTGTTTCTCTGGAGAACCCTGAGTAATGCAATATCTATCTATCTATCTATCATCTATCTATCTATCTATCTATCTATCAATCTATAGAAAGGGAGGAAGATAAACAATTGAGAGAGCTATGATAAAGAGATGTTTGTGACATTGAGATATGGGTCACTAGTCATAGACTAGTTACTATAATTATGCATGGAAGAAAGTCAACAATTAAAATGTTTACTATTTGATGGTGTTCTTTCTTGGACACATGATTTTCAGCTTTGAACATAATATTCTGTATGAATGGCTAGGTTATCTTATGTATTGTATATGTACTTTTTATACAAACTTTCCAGATACAAACACACACACACCCACACATAATCTTGGGCAAGAATGCCCATCTGAGTCTGTGGACTTGAGGGCCATTGCTGACCTCTGCTACTTCTAGGGTGACATGGAATGAACATGGCAACTCAACCCAGGAAGATGCCTAATAGGTAAACATTATTTTCCTGAAAATAGAGCCATGGCAGAAGGGACATTTTCTTATTTCACAAATGGCATCTTTGTTCTCCTGGTGGAGAGAATAAGATACCTCCCACTAAGAACTTGGGAGGCTATATTGTAATGGCCCAGCTGGCTAGGCAAAACAGAGCATGACAAATAACAAAAATGCATTTCAGCTCTTCTAGCTCAAGTGGCTTCTGCCCTAGGATGATACGAAAGGGACTCAATAAAAGGATATTAAAAGACTGAAAATGTCATGGTGACATTATCTTTTGGAAATATCAGACCATCATTTAAAGTGCTGCTTCCCAATAGTACAATTTGCGGGATTCGTTGCTGTGATTTGTGGGTTATCTATTGCAGTACACAGAGGGTGCCTTATTGAGAGTTTTGTGAGGAAAATTGCCCCCCACCCCCAATTCAGCAGGGATTGTATCTAATTGTGCATTCTTTACACATTCTAGCAAAACTTTAAGTGTTGATAAATGACAATAAATCAAAGACATGTGACAACTAATTGCATTTAGTTATAGAAAGAAGTTTTAGAGTGAAAACACATGTGCCTAAAGCTTCATGTTTCCTGTGAAGAGTATCATTGATTTTTCTAGGACTATAGAGCATACGCAGAGGATCAAAGATTTTTATTTCTTTTTTGGAGATTTATAAGAACTACATCAATTGTGTAGATCCCCTAGCTACATACGGAATGTGGAAATACAGGTACATTTTTGCTAAATTTTATAGATGCCTTCCAGCAAATTCAGCTTTAAAGCCAACCCCATTTCCCTTGGAGGTCCTTTAAAAGTTAGAGATGATTTCCCAAAGGGGGAAAATCTTCTAATAATCTTAGCTTCGAACTCTTAGTGAAACAGGGGATAGCCACTGGCATGATGGAATTTGGGGTACACTAAATATTTTGATGACATAGTATTAGTTCCAATTCAGGAACTCAAAATTTCCTTGTATTTTCCTAACTTTGACCCAATATTATCATTTATTCCTTTAACTTAACTCGCTTTCTCTAATACCACAGATATCTTTCCTGATTATCATAATTAAGCCTATGATCCTTATTTTCATGGCACTCTTTAATTATCCGATGGAGAGTTATTGGTAGACACAGTGGAGGAATATTGATAAAGAAACAATGCTCTACCCTTAGGAGCTTGCAGTCTATAAGGAGCTTTCTAGTAAATATACTGGAATATTTAACTTTCAATTAATACTGAATCTGTATGGCACTTCATAGTATAAAAGCGAATTCCTATTAGTTATCTTTTTTAAGCTTTCAACAACTTCTTACACATTAGGTAGGTTAGATATTTTCATGCCTCTAAATCTCAGAGAAGGGACTTGCCTAGTCATGTCCTTGCTGGAGCATGCCAGTTCAAATCCTGTGCTCTTCTCACTACACCATGTTATGCCTAGCTGTGATGGTTAATTTTGTGTTGACTGGGTCAAGAAATGCCCAGATATCTGGTTAAGCATTATCTGGATGAGTCTGTGAGGGTGTTTCTACAAGAGATTAGCATTTGAATTGGTAGGCTGAGTAAAGCAAGATGGCCCTTTTCAATATTGAAGGCATCACCCAATCTATGGGGAGCCTGAATAGAGCAAAAACAAAGAGGAAGATTGAAACCACTGGGCCTGATGCTGATGGAGCTGAGACATGAATCTTCTCCTTCCCTCACCAGTCCTGGATCTCAGGCTGGTATCTACATCAGCTTTCCTGATTCTTCAGCTTGCGGACAGCAGATCATGGGGTTTCTCAGCCTCCATATTCATGTGAGCCAACATCTTATCTATATATATACAAGCCAAGTGACCAGACCAACAGAATGACCGGAACGACCAGAACGACCGGTCGCTATGACGCGCACTGCGATGGCCACCCAGCCTGATCGGGCCCCGATCGGCCCCCCTAACCTCCCGTGACCCCTCCCCCTGGCCAGCCCCGCCCCGGCTGGCGGCAGCAGGCAGCTGGCAGAAGGGAGGCCCCGACTGGCAACCAGCAGCTGCTAGGGACCCCCCAATCGCCCCCCCACCCCATTTGGGTGCAGGGCCTGCCAGGCAACCGCCTGCATCTCCTCCCCCCCAGCCATCCTGGCCCCAATCAACCCCCATCGGGGCAGGCCGGCTGGACCCCACTCATGCACGAATTCATGCACTAGGCCTCTAGTCCTATATAATAAAAGCCCAACGACCGAACAACAGAATGGCCAGAATGACCACTCGGCCAGTCGCTATGACATGCACTGACCACCAGGAGGCAGACACTCAATGCAGGAACTGTCCCCTGGTGGTCAGTGCACTACCACAGTGGGGGCGCCCCTCAGCTGACCTGGATGAGCTGCTGCTTCCACTGCGAACCCCAGGCCAATGGGCAGAAACCCAGGCTGCAATCGTCGCCTCCTTGCCCCAGGTTCCTCATTGCTCCCTGCCACCTCCTTCGAATGCCCAAAGGCCGTGTAGCACCGCTGCCAGGCTCGTTGAGCTGACCATGGAGGCTGGGGTGTGGGTTCATGGCCGCAGGACTGAGGCCTACTCCACCATGTCTCAGTGCTATTGTATCTGGGCGCAGCCCCGACCGGGTCCCCTGAAGAGGCGAGTGCTCCGGCTCCAGGGAAGATGCTGGACCAGGGAGCAGCTGCTCAGAGGGCAGGTCCATAGCCATTTAGTTGACCGGGATGAGCAGTGCTCCCACAGTGGGTCGATCCCTACAGTCACGCCCCCCACCAGTTCACAAATCCTGTGCACCGGGCCTCTAGTAATAATAAATCTTTTTCCATATATACATGTCCTATTGATTCTGTTTCTCTAGAGCAGTGGTTCTCAACCTTCCTAATGCCGCGACCCTTTAATACAGTTCCTCATGTTGTGGTGACCCCCAACCATAAAATTATTTTTGTTGCTACTTCATAACTGTAATTTTGCTACTGTTATGAATCGTAATATAAATATCTGATGTGCAGGATGTATTTTCATTGTTACAAATTGAACATAATTAAAGCATAGTGATTAATCACAAAAACAATATGTAATTATATATGTTTTCCGATGGTCTTAGGCAACCCCTGTGAAAAGGTCATTCGACCCCCAAAGGGGTCGCGACCCACAGGTTGAGAACCACTGCTCTAGAGAATCCTGACTAATACACTAGAAAAGTTGTTTATTTTTTAAATATAACTTTATATTTCTTTTTTTTTTTTTTGTATAATCCATGTCTACTATCTGGTAGCTGCTACTCTATCTAAAATCTAGAGATTCTGCTCTAACCAGTTTGGCTCAGTGGATAGAGCGTTGGCCTGCGGACTCAAGGGTCCCAGGTTCGATTCTGGTCAAGGGCATGTACCTTGGTTGTGGGCACATACCCAGTAGGTAGTGTGCAGGAGGCAGCTGATCGATGTTTCTCTCTCATCCATGTTTCTAACTCTCTATCCCTCTTCCTTCCTCTCTGTAAAAAATCAACAAAATATATTTAAAATCTAGAGATTCTTATGGTTCACTGTTATATTCTAGTTGAATTGGACCCAATAAAATTATAATGATAATAAAATGAAATAGTCTAGTTTTTCTCTCATTATTTCAACATTCTCTCTGTAGTGAAAAAAAGAGATGGAGTTGGAGCAAAAAAGAGCACAGGATTTCATATAAACCAGGCATCCCCTGGAGAGGCGAGTGCTCCAGCTCCAGGGAAGATGTTTACTAGCTCAATATAGAGAAAACTGAGGTTGTCTCAACACATCCATTCTTTACCTTTTCCCCATTTTGTGGTTAAGATGAGATTAGATGTTTTCTCTTTCTCTACCTAACCCTGCAAAGATGGACTCCGATTGATAGCCTTCTCCAATCAGAGAATATATGCTCTTGGCCGGTGTGATTGATAAAGGGTGACCCAGTTAAACCAAAGGCCAGGGCCTTTATTTGATTGTTCTTAAAGAGAAGATTCTTTTTCTCCAGCTTCCCCACCCCCTCACCCACAACCCACAGTTAATATGAATGAGGAAGCATGAAAGACATTGGGTTGGAAGCCATATTAAAAGCATGGAAGAAGCCAGTAAGATGACACCAACACAGAGCAGGGCAAATCTGAGCAAACTGTAAAACATGGGCCCAGAGTCCTGGCTGGACTATGCTGAAGCCTACCCTACCTCTGGGCTTTTCTGTTTCTGCATCAATAAATTGCTCTAATTGTTTCAGCTTCTATTATTGGTGGGGGTTTTTTTGCAGCCAATATAATCCTCACTGAAACAATCCACTCAGAATATGTAGTTAAAAATGAAGAATGCCAGAGCTGAATATCATTTATAAATTTTAACTCAACTAAGACAAGATAAAAGGTTCCTGTACATTCATTTTTAAAAACAAATAAAAAGGATATAGAAATTATTTATGGACCTTCAAAAGTGAGAATTTCAAGAGGATTTTAACTAGGTTCAGCTTTTTTAAAACCAAAAAGAAGATCATCTCTAAGATAACAAGATTCTACCCAGTAGGAGACTTTATTGCTCAGCATTAGCATATCAATCCCACTGAAAAATGAATACTTAGGTCCATCTCAGTAGCCTAATCACTGTACAAATTGCTGTTCTTATGAAGTGATTGATTTTCTGCCACCTTTGGGATAATATCCTGCAATAGCTAATCAGAAACTAATGCCCTTGCATACTGTGCTTAGCTTTCTTATGAAGAGAATCACTCATTAGGTCAAGTAAGAATTACTATTTCCTAAAAACTATGATTATATAAAAGCTTTGGTCATGGATAGACCCTTGATTAAAAATTCAAGAAAGATACAAATCACACCAGCAGATGATATTCAAGCTCACTATACTAGTAACATAGAAAAATTCTATTGAACTAAGGATATCTAAGTTTAATCCAAAACCATCTTTTAGCTCATGGCAGAACTGCAAACAATAGCTCTGTTGGTGAATACATTCCAAATTGTGCTCTGATGATCTGACAAGTCATATGACTCATTGGTGGAAGTCTTTAGGTCACTGTCTATCCAAAATATATCTACAGACTAAAAAAATGCAACTATAAGAAAAATGTAATTCACAACATTACACCCTCTCCCCTCGTATCAAACCAGAAGTGGACTTTCTCTATTGTACTACTGTTGCCTCTGGGTCTTGAAGCATAGAGATATAAGAGTAGAGATATCCTCTGGAGAAAAGTTGTTTAGCTATAAGTCTTTGGACCTTATAAATGGACCTAAAAAAATGGACCTTAAACTTCAAACCTAGGCAAGAATTTATGTATTCAAATAATTCCCATAAGAATATATAAACCAGTTGATAATAAACATTTTAACCATGGTCTAAACGAATGCATTAAATTTTGGATACTGGAATCATACATATTCAAATATAATATTCCCAAATACAGTTGTTTTACCTGTTTGTAGGAAGTTAGCATTTCCATCTGGTGAGATTTTTTGGTTTCCATTATTGTATGGATTTGAAATAGACTTTGGATATGTCTTAAACCCTTTGGACCTCAGTTTCTTCATCTGTAAAATGAGATATTTAGAATGATGATCACTAAGATTACTTTCAGTTTAAAATAACAAAGTTAGTAACAATAGCATCAACAACAAAGTCCCAGTCTTAATGATTCTACAAATCACAGTGGTAGAATGTATGGTGAATGGTCTCCAGTCTTGCCATCACAATATTCAGCAGCTCTGTGATTTCATAGGTTGAAATAGGTTGGTCATCCAAAATTTTACATCTTTGGGATAGTTTAACTCAGGATTTAACTCAGGCATTAACTCAGGATCAGCAAAATTTTCTATCCTTCTTCATAGACAAGAATAGCAAAGGGATATCATTTCTCCTAATTACTCCTGGAACAGAAGGGAGTGTCCAGGACAATCCAATAAGTAAATTAAACAGGCAGGTTACATTCTTAATAGATCACTTTTGCTAAAGCTATAATTCTTCAGTTGGTGATAGCAGCTCTATCCAAGTGGTGGGGTTAAGAAAGAAAGTATTCCAAATGGAATAATGGAAACACATTTGTTGGGCCGAATTATAGACTGGGTCATTGCCACCAAATTGAAACCATCCAGAGACTACTTTCTTTTTTGACTGAGGAATTAGATTTCAGAGCAATTAAGTAGAAGCTTGATTTTGAAGCAGTAACAAAATCAAAACCAATATCAGTTTCTGAATGGATTGTTGCACTTATTTAGCTACAAAGCTTCAATGCTCCATTATGGGGTGGGGGGAGGAAGGAGAAAATGAAGAGGTTGATTGTTTTCATTGGATTTGATTTTCATATAGAGTCTTAGCTTTTTATCCAATAATTGTGTTCCTCTAAGATTGTATATATTTGCTGTCTCCCTAAATAGTACCCTAAGAAGTCAACTTTCATTCTTACAGAAGAAACTTCAAGCATAGAATCCATGTTACATTTAAAAGGAATCTTTTACTATATCCACTTTTCTAAAAATGGAATGGAATTAATTCACTCAAGTATTTATTGAGCACCAACTCTGTGCCAAGCATGGTGCTGGTATGAACAAGACAGGGCAAGTTCCTATGCTCATGGAGTTTACAGTAGAAATTCCACTACAGTGTGAAGGGTGTTATTACAGGTAATGTACAACACAAAGAGGGCACCTCTATCTCAATCTTAAGCCAGGGAGGCTTCCCTAAAGAAGTGACATGTAAGCTGAGAACTCTATTTGTGATTTGAGTTCAAATAATTTGTTCAGAGTAGCAGACAACTCACACAGACACATAAAAACAACAGTGAGTTCCTATTGTGTGCCAGGCATGTTCTATGAGCGTTACATGCCTTAGTTCATTTAATTCTCACAAGAGGTCTTCAAGTTAAACTGTTGTTGTTATAAGGCTTAAGCTTAATGTGATTAAGTGATTTTTCTAATATATGACTAATAAGTACAAAAACCAGGATTCCAATACTGCATTATTTGACCTGAAAGCCTATAGTATTTCTAATGTCTATCCATATGAAAGAAAACCTTTAGCTAAAATATCAAAAAAAAATTTAAAAACTAACTCTTTAGTATAATAGTTATCATTAGAAAACATTATACTAATTTGCCATTAAAGATGGTGGGCTGCATCAGCAGATGAGTGGATTAAAAAACTGTGGTACATCCACACAATGGTAGATGTACGGTTAGACAAGTGTCTTGGGTCTAGCTTGTAGAGAGCCTGGAATGACAGGCCCTGGAGTCTGGATTCTCTCTGGAAAGCAGAAGGGAGCCACGGAAGGACTTTTGAGCAAAGTGATATGAATCGAGCACCACATTAGGAAAATTAATCTGATGGTGGTTTGTGTAAAAGAATAGCAGATGAAGCCTAACCAATGGACACAGACACCAGGGGGGTGAGGGCATGAGTGGGGGGGGGCAATGGGGCAGTAAGGACACATATGTAATACCTTAATCAATAAAGAAAAAACATTATATAAAAAACAAATGAAAAAAATATAAAATAAAGATGGTGGGCTGATAACACACGATTGTGTCCTCTCTCTTCAGAAACTATACTAAAATGTCGGTAAAAGAAAAACCTCTCTAGAAACGTACAGCGATAAAAAGAATGGTGGAGTCACCATCAATCATGAACCAGGGCTTCCCATGAATTTTTGAAGAGCAAAGAAGAAAGAGTAACAATTGCTAATGAAACAGGGCAGAGGAAGCTGAGACTTTACTGAATGCAGAAGAAAATGACTAGAACGGAAAAGATTTGCCTCTTGATTAGAAGAGGCTCATGAGTAGAGTGGGAGTGAGAGTGGAACAGTGGAAGTGAGACCTAGAACTGGAAATAATGGGGTCAATTGAAAGTAATCATTTGAAACAATTGAACAAATCTTTCTGAAACGGAGATCACCTGCAATCAGGAGTTGAATTCCCAAGCAGAAGACCGAATGCCTGCTATTTGGAGGAGCTGCATGGCTCCAGAGACAAAACATTCCATCATCCTCTATTGAAGGGGATCACTGTCTGTATACTTTACTTAAAGCAGTGCCTGCTGTCAACAAGCCAGATCAGGTTTTAGTGACTCACTTTTAAATATGAGGAATCAACCAAAACTCAGACATTTGAGGAAAGCCTATTTTTCCAAACATAACAGTTGGAAAAATAAGCAAACAAGAGGGGAAAAGACAGAAATAAAAAGACCTAGAGAAAAAAATAGAACAGAGAAGAAGTTTAAAGAAAACACTCCAATAAGCATCCTTTGAAATACAAAAGAATGTTATTTCATCCAAAAAAAAAAAAAAGATGCAGCCCACCATCTTTAATGGCAACAATTGGGAATAAAAAAAGAGTTCTTGGGAACTAAAAATGAGATTGGCAAAATATTAAATTCAATAGACAACTTGAAAAATAATGTCAAGGAAATGTCCCATAATGCAGAACAAAATGACTAAGAGTCAGATTAAGAAAGAAAAGCTATAAGATCAAAGATCAATCTGTGAGGTTTAGAGAGGAAGAAATAAACAAAAGTAAACATACAAAAATTTCCCGAAGCCTGGCCAGAGGCGAGGCTCAGTGGTTGAGCATTGCCCTGCGAACCAAAAGGTCCTGGTTAGAGTCCTGGTCAGGGCTCTATTCCCAGTGTGGTGCATGCAGGAGGCAGTTGATCAATAATTCTCTCTCATCATTGATGTTTCTATCTCTCTCTCCCTCTCCCTTCCTTTCTGAAATCAATACAAATATATATATTTTTAAATTTTCCCATAGTCAAGACCAACATGAGTGTCCATATTTAAAGGGTCCACTGATTTTTTAACTCTTTAAATGGGCAAACACATAAACCAAAGAACATAATTGTTGACTTCAGAAGTTCTTGAATGAAGAGATGAATCAAATATCTCTAGAGAGAAAACACAGATTATTTTCAAAGTAGTAAAAATCCAAATGACAGTGGACTTCCCAACAGCATTACTAGGTGCTCAAGTTTTTTAGAGAAAATTAGTTTTTATCTTAAAATTTTATACTCAACCACTCATGTCGAATTTTTATTTAAATACAGTCATGCAAAGACTCAAAACTGAATTTCTCACATGCCCTTCTTAGGAAGTTATTAGTGTATGTGTCCAAGAAAATAAGGCCATACACTAAAAAAAGAATAGAGGAAACATCAAATCCCAAAAGTGAAGCCCTAGGAAGACAGCTGTACAGCAGGCCAAAAACATAACCAATCCAATTTAAAACAGGAGAAAAAGGGACTCTGGTAACAAAACATTAGGGGATTGATATAATGCCTCACTTGAAAATCTCAACATATGAAAATGGGCAAATATGCAGGAGAGGAAAGCAATAGAGAATGAAGAAATAAAGCATATACGAAAGTAAATGTAATCAAAGTATCCTTCTTAGCCTTCCAGTAGGTAATGCATCATTATCAATTTAATTTAAAAGCTTTGGTATGATTGTTTTGGGAGGATGGTGGGAGGAGAGGTGTGCATGTGTATATAAGAGAACCACACCCTTATATGACATAAATTAATAGATTATGTCTAAGAGTGATAGATCAAGAAGCAGCTTATTACTTGGAGATTTGGGAATAGCTACCAGAAGAGGCAAATAGAAGAGTTATAATTAATTGCCCCTAGGAAGCTGAGCTGGGAGGTAAGGAGGGCATGGAAACTAAGAATATTATTTTGTCATTATAAGAACTTTAAGGCTATTTGATTTTTTTTTTTAGCTATGTGTATGTTACACAAATTGAAAAGTTACAAAAGGAAAAAATATATGTCAAATCATCTGTCAAAAAGTCAACATATGCCGAAACCGGTTTGGCTCAGTGGATAGAGCGTCGGCTTGCGGACTGAAGGGTCCCGGGTT
>NW_005361873.1:1773780-1788597 GCF_000412655.1 Myotis brandtii | reverse complement strand
TGATCGATGTTTCTCTCTCATCCATGTTTCTGGCTCTCTATCTCTCTCCCTTCCTCTCTGTAAAAAATCAATAAAATATATTAAAAAAAAAAGTCAACATATGTTTCTGTTTAAGTGTATTAAGGGTCCCTGGTCCAAACAGAATAAGAATCAAAGGCAAATACACATTATTAATAAACAATTTCAGTTCCTTGACAGCTATTTCATTCTTGTGGGTTCGTGTATCTATTGTTTATTTTCTGACTCAGATATTGATAAATAGGAATTATGTTGAGTAATTCCATTTATAATGTGTCATGTTATAAAACATTAAATATACCTAATTGTATGCAAATGTGTTGAGGACTATTTACCAAACTGGTAATTCTGTGCAATTTGTTCAAACTTAAAATTACATAAATTTTCGGAGAAGTAAGTCTCATGAAAATCGGAAATCCTTTGCCCTTTTATTCTGTGTTGGTTTTGGGGGATTTTTTTAGTATGCTTTATATGACATTTTCCCCCTTTTTTATTTTTCCCCTTTTTTTAAGCAAAGAAAAAAAACATACAATAATTTTTCCTAGATAGGAAACAAGTTAAAGGTATATTCCTGTCACCTACCTTTGAGGGAAATATTGCATTCTGGTTTTTATGAAAATAGAATAAGGAACACAATTATTATTTGGTATGAATAAAATAATACTCATTGCCTGTGTTTGTTCTACCATCATTCAACTTACCTTGAAATACAAAGAATGCCTGTGGCAAACAGCCTCTGCCTGTTGGTTCTGTTCTTTTCTTGAAGAGTATTCTCATCAATGATAAACGTGATATTATACTCTTTTTACTAGACCTGTGGCCATTTCTCTCCATCTGACTAGAGTGGCCTGCCCTGCCAGGGCACAGTCAGTAGCTGAGAGCTCAGGCTCTGGGGTCTAACTGGGGTTTGAATGTTGGCCCAGGTACTTACCAGGTAGGTGACTTTGGTCAAGTTATTCCCTCTAAGTTTCATTGTTCTCCCTTCAAAATAAGGTTAATTATAGCACTGACCCAAGAGTTGTGGAAAAGATTAAGGAGATATTTCAAATAAAGTCCTTAGTAAAGTGCCTTGAGCACAGTAAGTGCTCAATAAATGATGGTTATTATTGTTGTTACAAATTTTCAATAACATAGCATGGTTGAAAAATGGGACTAGAGATCTGAAATACTAGGTTATTCCCAAGGTTCCTTCCTGTTGTGGCATTCTGTAGGGTATGATTAGGTCCTTAATATCCATGATTTGCAAGACTATTCAGTGCCTTTTAGTAATTCAGAATATAAAATAGTTATTACGGAGTTATCATGGATATTTAAATGTGAAAAAACACTAGATTAAGGAGAAAGATCTGACTAGGAAGATGACTTTAGGAAGCAAGATTGTTGCTTATTGAAGGAGCAAACCATGTGATATAGGACTTAAAGCAAAGAAGGTAGAACAAGTCATTGAATCAGTACTATTGACCTCACATTTGTCTAAGAAAATTCAAGCATTTCACAAAGATACGTCCTCTGTATTTAGAAACAGATTGAAATGTTGTGATTTTTTTTCATTTAATTCATTATGTTCGACCATTTTGCCGGGGGGTTGGTTTACTAATGAGTTTGAGACAGTTAAGTAGGTGCTCCTGGGGAAGGCCTGGGGAGAGATCCAGGTGGTTTTGTACCATAGCTCTGCACCATATTCATTTATTCTCGTGTGTGTAGAAGTCACCTCACTTTTCTTCTGAGTACAATAATTATAATAATAATAAAAACATGTCTGACACACCTGAGATTTCTTTAATTTTACCTAAAATTTGAGAGAGAAGTTCTATTTTAGCTCGGTCATAAAACATTTCATACACTACGAGAAGAAAGCTGTTTTTATTTCTTGGTCTTTTGCTCATTGTATGCCTGGTGCCTAGAACAATATCTGGCAAATGGTAGGCATCCCATAAATATTTGTTGAGTAAATGAGCAAATTAAAGGCAGTGTCTTCTTTTACAGCAGTGCTAGTTTCTGGTATTTTGTTGCTTCTTTGATGTTTCTGTTTTGGCAGAAAATACACAAACAACTAGATAATCATGTGCTTGGCTAGACAACCGACAACTGATTACTTCTCCATGTCTCCATTCAGCCAACCTATACCTCAGGCATCTGAAGTCTGGTTGTAGTTTGCTCAAAAATGCGTGTGCTTGTTATGTGCAGAAGGATTTTTATCTCAGCTGGCATCTTTTCTTTCTGTTTCATGGCCAGGAGCCAAGCCATGTTAAAGACTGGAAGAAATTAGCAACTGTTTAACATCTGGAAGCAAAAGAGTTCATAACTGGGGGACATAAAAAAGTTAGTTCTGGGGTCACTCTTTCTTCCTTACATTTCCCGGTCATTGCTGGGGGCACCGTGGTTAGTTAACAAGTGGAATGTATCTAGGTAGACCTGACACATTGCATGATGTCCCTGTGTGTAACTCGGCAACAGCGGGGTATGGCTGATCATTTTTCATTTAGCTTAGGAGAATGTTCCATTTGTCACTTGCAATACTTTCGGTGGCTTTCCTCTGGAAAAGCAGATGAGCATTAAGAAGAGTGACAGACTTGAGGAGACTATTGTCAGCAAGAATTACCCACACTATATCCTCTGGGGACTGAACATAAGCTCATGTCTGTAAGGAATAAAACCCTGGGATGACTGGGCCTATTGAGAGTTCCGTGAACCACATGAGAGGACTGAGTAAAGTAACTCTTGGTGGGGAAAATACTTCCGTTCTGCTGAGGTTAAGTCTGACGGATAGATTCTTTCAGTCAGAGGGTGAATCAAGAGCCGTTTCTGTTTTGAAACAGGCCTTAAAGAAGGTAAATGGAAAAGCCAGTTCTCATGCACAATAACTATGCAAGTCTAAGAATTATAACTCAATTATTGTTCCATTAACTATAGAAAGGCAAAACCTTCAAGATTTGACTAATTTGGATGCCTGTAGGAGGTTATAGTTGCCGAAATACTGCAGAAATCATAGCTGAGATTTTGTTTGCTATAGAAATAGGTGTGGGGTGGGGGTTTCAAAATGATGAGGAACAAAGTTAAAATTTGTCCCCCTTTCCCTGTTACTCATATCTGATGTTTGGTCGACAAGTTCATTCCAGCCCACAATAGGCCCAGCCTTATTATAGTTGGTCCAATCCTTAGGCATATTTTCTATAGCATGACTTTAAAATCTTCAATTTTTAATTTAATTATATTTGTTTCTAAAAATAATAACCGCAGAATAACACACATTTAGTAAAGCATACAATTCCTAAGTGAAGTGGTCCTTACATTTTACATATCCCAGAAAATTCCCTCATGTCCCTCCCAGTTATAACCCTGCAAAAAAAAAATCACACATATACATACTATTTTTACTTCCTTCATGAAAGATTAATTTTGCTTATTCCTGAATCTTCATTTTAATTTTTTTAAGAAACCAAGGGATTCTTATATGCATTGAAGTTTGAGAAACTGACTTGAGATTTTGAGCATAAAACAAAATAGAAATCTCTGATCCAGGTCCTTCAAATAAAACCAAGCACAAAATCCATGTGTTTTGATTGATCTATAGTGCGGTGATCACAAATCAATATTTTCAATTTTATCATGAAAGCTCTGCAAGGAAATACAATACAGCTTCGTGCCTGGACTAATATTGATGCCAAATATTAGAGAGGTTCACCTGCAGCCAGACACCTACAAATTCCTGTTGTCATAAATACACGGTGATGCTTCCTCGACTCAGAGTGTACCTTCATTTGCATGGGCAGGATATTCAGATTCAGCTAATATTTTTCCCCTGTCAGCTGTGGTATATTTTCCTTACCCATTCTAAATCTGTCATTTTTAGTCTTATGGGTAAACTTCATGGTTTACTGTACTATAATTTTAATATTAAATGCAATTTTACCAGGCTGTAGGAGCTGGTACACCTTTCAATGAATCAAAATAAAGTTGTGAATATTAAGATAGGAACTTTTCATATCCACTTTTTATGTTTTGCACAATTTTATTTTAGGTTAAATTAAAAAATAGTATTTGGCTATTCTTCGGCCAGCATTCCCTGTCTTTTTAGCAATTTCTTATAATACCATATGATTCTTCCAGAACATTATCAACAGTCGCTTTGGACTTTCTGGACCAACTTTTGATGACCTGCTTGCCTGATAATCTGTTCATCTCTTCTCGGCTAGTAGTGACTAGTCAAGGCGTTTAAATCTTCCCTGAAACTCCTGAAAACATCACTCTAGATCAGTATTTTCTGATTAATTAATGGACATTTGAACGAGGCTACATTGAGTTTCTTTCATCTCCTACTGTGGGTTGCAATGGACCCAGTCACTCCCAGGAATGTCTGAGGGGTCTTGATGTTTGATAATGTTTGTCAATGTCTATTAGTGATTATTTTCATTATGTATAATCCCTATTACCATATTCTACAAAGAAGGCACAGTTTCATTGGCTATCGGTGACTAGAGTTAGGGAGATTCATCAAATCACAGAAAAGTTCACTCTCACACAGACTGGCTCCCACACAGTCCTTGTGATACAAGCAAATGCTGTTAAGTCAGGCCATGGAATCCATGTTGTCATAATGACAGAGATCAAAAATTTTGGCCCAGCCAGTGTGGCTCAATAGTTGAATGTCGACCCATGAACCAGGAGGTCAGGGTTGTATTCCCAGTCAGGGCACATGCCCAGGTTGTGGGCTTGATCCCCAGTGTGGGGTGTGCAGGAGACAGCCAATCAATGATTCTCTCTCATCATTGATGTTTCTATCTCTCTTTCCTTCTCCATTCCTCTTTGAAATCAATAGAAATATAGTTAAAAAAAATTTTGCACCAAAAATTTACATTTTATTCTTACCAATTAAATCCTGTAAAGCAAAACTATGAATTATGAGAGAGGAAATTAGTAATGTTAAACCCATACCTAGATATCTGTATAGGTATTTCTATACACTTTTGAAAACCATTATTTACATTATGATGCACAAAGTGAATCTGTTTTGCTGTTAATTACACCAGATTTTTGTATAATTGCACTGAGCTAAAATGAGGCAAGTTAGCATCAACACCTTTCCTAGAAACTAAAATTGACTTTATATTTTTAATTTAAAAAAATACATGTACATTATAAAAATATAGATAATACAGAAAAGTAGAAAGAATGGAAAAAGCACTAATATTCACCACCCCCCCCCCATAGTGAATTGTCATGCATTTCCTTCTAGGTTTTTCCTGCCGGCAATTTTGATGTGGTTTTGATCACTTTGTAGTCTACTTATTTCATTTGCTATTTTATCATATCACTTCATGTTGCTGAAACATCAATAAATACAATTTCTAACAATTACATATTTTATTGTGAATATAATACTTTAATTTATTATGTATCTAATGTTGAACAATTAGCTGTTTCAAATTTGTACTGCTATAATTAAAACTATTATGAACATCTTTGTTCATAAGACCTTTCTATTTCTGATTATTTACTTAGGATGCATACTTTGAAAAATTAATGCAGGTCAAAGGAAATTATCATTTTAAAGGGTACATTTTCCCCCCAGAATTACACCAAATAACATCTGTGAGCAGTGCATCTTTTCTGTTTGTTTAATTGATTCAACCCTTAAAACCCAACCTTAGCAAGCTCCTGTCTAGAATTCTTATATAAGAAATTAGTTATACTCTCTTTAATATCCAGGCTCATCTAACAAAAAGACTACATGGGAATAAAATGAAAGGAAAATGGAACAAAGAAAAAAAAGAAGAAAACCTAGATGGGAAGGAAGAATGGAAATAAGGAAAAAAGGGAAGGAGGGAGGAAAAGCAGACAGAAAGAGAGGAAGACAGGCATGCAAGAAGGCAGGACTGTTTGAAGGAAACGGAATCTGCAAAGTTTCCCCAGCCTGAAGGACAGCCCTTCACACTAGCTAGTTCTCCTCAGCCTCCTTCTGATTCATGACTAGGGACTGACATATATATAAAGCAGGTTCCAAATCCTCCTTCCTAAAGAGCCCTCTTCAAAACCCAAAGTGTGTGAACATAGAAACCGATTTTAAATTAGCCCTCTTTCGACTTTTGCCAGGGTACACGAGTTTTCACACGCATCATCTCATTTGAATCTTCAGTCAATTATTGTGAGATAGACACTTATTTCCCCAAATTTACAAATGAAAAAACAAACTCAGAGAGGGTAGGCATCTTCTCCTGTGTCAGCCAGTAAAAGGCAGGGCTAGGTCTCAGGTTTTGTGACTCCTGGTTTACTCGGCTCCAAGTTTCCTATGGCTTCTTGATTTCTATTAACTTATTGGATTCCTCGTGCCGGTGTTGCCTTGGCATTCTTGGAATTTTGCCTGGGCTTTGCTTCTTCATCCTGGGCTTCTTGCCTAGTTCCTTCAAACTGGCACTGCCCACATCTCCATCTGTCAATTTGCCAACTTTGTATTATTGAATAGTGTGTTTATTTAAGAAAACTCCCTTCTGATGTATTTTACACAACAAGGAGACGTTATTAGAATATCTAGTGGAGATATTTCCCCTTAAAGGGAACCACTGACGTGCTGTTCGTTTAAAGGTCCGACCTGTTCCTCTGCCAGGAGTCTCCTGTGTGCCCACATCACCATGCTGGGTACAGGAGAGCAGCTGCTCTTCCTGTAAATCCCCACACTGATCCAGTTGCTGCGGCGCTGTGGTAAAAACCGCTAACTCTTCGTCAACCTCCTGTCTCATCTTCCTGGACACAGAGTATATGTCCCATCTAACTGAGTGTGGCCATTGAAACGTGAGCGGAAGTCCTACGTGCCACTTCCAGGCCTGGGAAAGTCTTACGTGTGTCAACAACCCTTCACACTCAGTTTCCTTTCACTGGCTTGAAGCAGACCTTTGAAACTGCATGCGGAAGATGGTAGAACCTGGGTTCCTAAATCATTGCTTGAGAGAAAGCCAGCTATGGACAAGGAAAATCCACTTAGGATTTTACATGAGCAAGAAATAAACTTCTTTCTTATTTGTTCCATTATACATTTGGGGGCTTATATGTTTCACCAGTTCACCTACTTTAACTAGTAGAGCCATGAACATCTCGGCCTCGGGGATGTTTAATTCCTAATTAAGGCATACCTCTTTGGTGTTTGGTATAGCAGAATTAAAGACATTCATTTTTAAGTGGGAATTTTCCAAAAAGAGTTTGTGTGTGGAATTGTGCATGATTGTGTATGTGTATCAAATACTTTTTAGGATCTAGGACCCTTCCACATCCTGGAAGCTTTGAATCTATAGAATTAAGCCTGTACCCCTGTTTTGCTTTTTTAAATGGCACAACTGCATTGCATTTAACAGAATATTACCCCAAGGTTGGAAGGCGGAAGATCCTTGTGAGAGGAGAGTCTCCTAATCCAGACCACAGAAGCATTCCCAAGGCAAGGCCAGCAATCTCCAAGGAAACCCACGTGGCCACCATTAGGCAGGATGCTAAGGCAGAGGGGCCCTGCTCCCCCTTCCCATTTTAACTGCCAGCAGTGGAGTGTCATGAACCTGACAGGTCATTCTTCAGGCTGTGGGAGATGTGATGAAGGATTAATGAAGAAGCCTTGATGACTTATGTGATGTGTGCAGGACTTATGAGTGTGTGAGAAGCATAAAAGGAAAATGTCTCCCATTGTTTAAATCCAGCAGATTATAAGATGCAGGGGTCTATCAGAAATAGGGAAGTCAGAAGGACAAAGTTTATTCTGAGAAGACAATGTGTTCCACTTCAGTGTGTTGACCTTGGGGCCCACAGCCCCTCTTGTTTAGTGATTAAGTAAGTATCCTCTTCTCTCCTCTCTTTAGACCCATCCCTCCTGTTATCTGTCCTTAGCCAAAATTCCCTCATCTCTGCCTTTGACGTGTGTTTTAATTTACCACCAAGTGATCCTGCATGCATTTCTAAGTGTGAACATAATTTGGAGATGCTTTGCCAGACACTGAAATTTAAAAAAAAAAGGAGCAAAGGGAAAAGCAAAGTATCATTTATTCATATTTAATTCCATCCTTTTTTTTTAAATGAAAAAGCTCTAATCAAATATCTGCCTGGTTCTTGGGCTGAGGCATAGTCTATATTATGTTTTCTATCTTGTTTGGTCTGTAATATATTTTTCTACTTATTAGTTTCACCAGTTAGTCTGCCCACTAAGGACAGCCATGAACATTTTTGCATGGCAACATTGCTGATTAAAGAACTCCCAACAGTCAAAGTTAACTGTCAAGAGATTCACCAAAGTAATCCCACCATCACTTTAGTTGTGAGAGGAAACAAACCCTGTTGGCTTGGGATAAATGATCATTTTATTTTAAAAGTAATTTTCATTTCTTAAGTTACAGCTCTAACTATTTCTGAGACATCCCCACTCTGAGCTTCTTATCTCTAGCAACCCTTACCTTTGATCCTCTTCAGTTACTCCATTCCCAGGGTCACATCCTGAGCCACCCAAAGAGCTTAAATAGCCCTTCTGATCACAGCCCTCATCCTTCCAAAAATCTCATTCCATTGCTCCTGATACATTTTATCTGTGAGCTCGTTCCCATGCTCTGACCATCTCTGTTTTCTTGTGGGTTTTCATCCACGCCCCAGCCCTGTCCAAATTCCTTTCAAACCTGCCTAGATTTTATTTCAACAAATTTCTTATCAGAATCAATTCCCCTATGCTCCAATCCTTGTGATTAAAGACCTTTCTCAAACCTATCATTTGCCTCTACACTTCTTATGCCCAGTCCCCTGACAACTAATATAGACATCACACTAAAAATATACTGCCTCTCATCTCAGCCAAGCTCCTGGGTCACTAAGCCACCCTTTGGTTGGGTGTCTTTCCCAATTCCTTCCGTAGCAGTCCCTCACATCCATCATTCTCTCTAGATGTAATATCCCCTCTCTAATCTCTTCTCCCTCAAAAGGTATTTCCTTACAGTTCCCAGGGGAGTTTCAGAGATGTCTATCAGGAAAGATCTTTCTCACACTCCTTTCCCTACAAAGATATACTTATCTATAATTGTGCCATCTTTTCCTTTTGTCCTGGAGGAAGAAACTTCTACCCAAGTCTGGTCCCTCCTTCTGTTCTTTAGATCCTATCTGCTCTCAATTACTCAAGGTCTTTATACTATCAATTATTTCTTCTCTTTCCTGCATCATCAACTTCTCAATTGGATCTTTCAGCATCATGTAAATATATTGAAGTTTCTCCCATCTTAATAAAGAGCTTGCCCATGACCTGTATCTACTCCTTTCCTTCTCAGTCACCCTTCCAGTAAGTTATTTTGCTTCCTGTCTCTACATCTTCCTTTGCAGCCCTTAATCTTTTACAATTTGCTGCTGCTTCGGTTATAGTAATGAAATTACTCTTGCTAAGATCATTTCAATGACCACTGAGTTTATACATTTAAAGGTCAGTTTTTCATTCTCTTACTTGACATCCCTGCAGTATTTGATATTCACGGCCAATCTCACGCTCTTCAAGTGATCTCTTCTGGATTCTAAAATAACATTCTCCCTTGTTTCTCCTCTACCCTCTCTAACCAGTCCTTCTCATTCTGCTTCCTGGACTCTTCTTCCTATACATACAAGAAAATTTTTTTAACAAAACAATAACAAAGAGATTTCTGTGTTTGATCCTCTTTTATTCTCCCTCCTTATATACTTACTGAGTCACTCAGATCTGAATTCCACTGCCCAGTGTTCTTGCTCAGGTGATTTTAATATAATGCTGGGTTTGGGAACCACTGGCCTACACATCAACATAATTCCATGCTCCTTCATGACCTGGCCCCTAAACACCTCTCTGGTTTCCTCTGATCTCTCAACTCTGCATGCCCTAAGCTTCAGGGGGAAAAAAGGAACATAACTAGCTATTATTACTGACTATGTAATAATACCACTTACTATGCATAGCATAGTCCAGTGGTTAAGAGCTCAAACTCGGAACCAAAAAGCCTAAGGTCAAATCTTGGATCTGGTGCTTAGTAGCTATGGAACCATGAGCTGACTAAAATATCCCTTTATGCCTCAGTTTCCTCATTTGAAATAGAAATTATGATAATGATAGCTACCTCATAGTATTGTGAATATCTGTAAAGTGATTAGAACTGTGGCTGGCATGTATTAAGTATTCAACAAACGTTAATGACTCATGGTCATTGTATTGGGGAGTTTGCAAACAATGGCTTATCCCAGGCTTCAATGACATTATGAGTACCCCCTCCCTAAGGTAGAAGTGGAAACCTTGCTTCTCCCAGCCTCTCTTAAAGATAGGCATGTGAGAAAGACATGATGCAAGACTGATTCCAAAGAGAGCCATGTGAGGACTCAGGCACCATGTGGAATCCATTTTTTTTTTTTTTTGAGGAAGATTGACAGTGGGAGGTACTTGGCTTTAAACAGTGAAGGAGATTTTGATGTGTAATGTGCAGTGTCAGCAGTGCCCAGCATGGTGTCTGTGCCCAAAGGTGGCAATGCGATCTTTGCTGGAGCAGCCCCCTCTGTACAGTTGGGTGTTTTACCTGGCCAAGTACCCTGAAAGCCCAACAGCCCTCTCCAAGACTCTGTGGACTCTACAGAATACGCTTTAATTACTTACTCTCCTTCGTAAACTAAATGCAATGGAACCTATTGTCGGCAACTAATAATGGCTTCTGTTGCCTCTAATACTCAACTGCTACAACAGAAAATTGCCTGTTGGCTCTGACCTTCTCTGCTTTGTATCACTGGAGGCTGGAACTCTGACATCTCTATGTCCCAGACTCCCTTGCCAGGTGGCTGAGCCTAGTCCTGTCGATGGGAGTCAGTGGCAGGAGGTCAAAGGTGGCAGAAAAGGACAAGCCACTTTTCCTTTTCTGTTCAGTGTCCTGAGCAATAGCAGCAGCAGTAAGTGCCTGTGGGCTCTGGACTTCCTGCTCTAGCAGCATGGTTTCGGGCGGCAGGAGCAGTGTGACTCTGGCAGCCTTTCTTCTGGTTCGGCAGGAAGCTGTGATGGGCCAGGTGACTACAGTCTCCGGGGCTCCTGGTTTTCTTCAGGGTAGTGACTGTTGTGGTCCCAATGGCTCTGCAGCACCATTGGGTGCTCTGGTAATCCTGGCTACAGTGAGTGTGGGCCCTTTATTCCCATACCCAGCATGGAAGTGACTTTATGTAATCACTAATCTCTGGGTAATTGCACCACCTACTCTTTTTTTTTTTTTTTTTTTTTTCATCTCCAGCCTTTCCAAAACCTTGTGACCACTTCCCTATATTAAGCCCCCTCTGTTTAAAATACCTAGAGGAGTTTCTGTTTCCATGACTGACACAAGAACAAAAGGATATAATTTTTTTATTCCAAATCCTTGGAAACTTTGTTATTTGTGATTATACTTTCTCAAGGGAAAACTGTGTTTAAGTTGTTAAACAGAAGTTGTTGCAGTTGAAGGCTTTTCTGAAAGGGTTTATTAGGCCACATGCTAGCCAGAAAAGGAGCAGGTCCTGGGCATGCAGCCTAAAGCACTAGCACTAGGGCTAGATGGAGACTACGGTATGTCCACCGTCCTGGAGCTGACGAGGTTCTTGTATACATTGTTTGGGGAAGAAAGATGTAAGCTGCTTTGAAACAATTGAGATTGGCTATAGATAAAGGGAGTGTGAGAGGCGAGGTGGGGCTAGTTCTGGGACAGGGGCAGCGTCCAAGAGGAAGAAGTGTTTGCTCTTTCGGATTGGTTGTGGGCAATAGTCTGGAAAGTTCATGCGTAAGCAAGGCACCTGGTGGTTGGCTATTCTGATAATCATGGAAATAGCCACATGGACGTTCATTCAAAGTTGCAGCTTACATTCAGGAATGTAAGAAGTCTTTTGTTGGTTTTGGCCTGCAGTTAACTGATTAACCTCTCTCATCTCTTCCTTCCACCTTCCAGCCTGCTGTGATATAATGTAGGACATCTCAGAATATTCTCCTTGTCAAAGTGGTCCTTGAATACTCGTTAATTGAATTGGAGTGTTAATCCTATAACATTTATAATTTTTATATATAATTTTTATTATTTATAAAGTTTATAAAGGCTTTGATTTCATCAGATAATAAGGGTTGAAAAGACTTCCTGGGCTTACAACTTGGCTTTGGCACTCGCCTGCTGTGTGAACTTGAGCAAGTCAAGTTCTCTCTGCCAGTTTCCCCATCTATAAAATGGAAGTAACTTGGAGCCCAGTTGCATGATTCCTCTGACAACTACCCTGGCAGTACATGTAAAGTGCTTCGGACAGTGCCTGGCCCATTGCAATCACTTAATAAATCATAGGGGTATTGTTATTATCCTAGCTATTGTTATTATGAAGCCAAAAAAAAGTCAAAAATTTAAAATAATCCAAGTAATGAAGTATCTTAAATCTAAAGTAAAAAATCTTTGGTAAAATCTTTAAAACAAATGTTTCTATTAGCCTTGTATGTTTATGAATGTTACTATCTAACATTCACCCCTTAGAATGGTCTAAACCAGGGGTGGGCAAACTTTTTGACTAGAGGGCCACAATGGGTTCTTAAACTGGACCGGAGGGCTGGAACAAAAGCATGGATGGAGTGTTTGTGTGAACTAATATAAATTCAAAGTAAACATCATTACATAAAAGGGTACGGTCTTTTTTTTTTTTAGTTTTATTCATTTCAAACGGGCCGGATCCGGCCCGCGGGTGGGCCGTAGTTTGCCCACAGCTGGTCTAAACACTTTGAAATGCTAATATTCAACAATCAAGAGAATAACAGGAGTCAAAAATATATCTAAATTATACATTCAGTGCCCTCTCAAAAATCCATATTCCTGCAAGAAGGAATGAGAAAAAAGAGCAAAAGCATATCTCAAAATTATTATTCTCATTAGTCCTTCCTGATTTATTTCCTTTTATTTTTGGTGTGAAGACAAATGCCTATTTCCTCTAGTCCAATAAGAGAACATCAACTACAACAAATAAACTCACCATGCACCTGCCTTGCACCCGGCAGTATTCAGGGAACTTGGGAAAGCACTGCAAACAAGAGAGGGTGTCTCTGTTCTCATGAAGCTTAGAGTCTAATGTCATCTTTAAAAAAAAGGACCCAATGCTATTTTATATATTGTCTATGTTCATCTTGTAACACATTAAATTTAAATTGGCATTTTAAAGTTTAAATTTTAGTAACAAATATTAAATTCTGGAATCAGGAATAAAATTATATCTCTTTATATATAGGTTGGGGCAAAAGTAGGTTACAATTGTGATTACATGAAATACCAAGTTAATTCTTATATTGTTATTTAAATATTTATTATTGTATTATTTATTTTCATTATTTGTAATTAAGTTTACTGTGCCATTGTGACATTCTTTTGAGTTAATAAAGCTACTATAATAATCATAACCTGCATGTCTTTTTCCATATGAACAACTATAAACCTACTTTTGCCCAACCCTGTATGTTTTCATTTATTTTTAAGAATATAGCAAATGCCTACTCCGTGCTAGAAAATGTGAGATTTTAGTCAAGATAGTAATTATCTTTCTCAGACAAGTTTTTTAATGTAAAACTAGAAAATAGAATGCTATTGTCATTTTAGATTTTATTGAGCACTTTTCATTAGTGGCTTTTTCTTTTTGCCAGAATTTATTATTAATTTCAAACTTTGAACCAATGGGGCATAAAAACGTCCTAAACAATTTATACTAAAAATTTTTCAAGGTAAAACATTAATACCATATAGCATTTATTTAAGAAGAAAGTATATTTCATATGTTTTAGTAAGTTTAACTATGTTTTTTTAAAAATTGGAATAAACAACATATTGATAAATTCATCTCCAAGAACCAATTACAAATGTAATTAATAAAAGTTCCCTATGACTAACATGTCTACCATGGTATTACATGTAACATTTGATAAACCAATCTTACCTAATAATAGACAAACATGCAAATTGACCGCCCCTTCGCTACGACCACCAGCCAATCAGATGTGTATGCAAATTAACCCAACAAAGATGGCAGTTAATTTGCATATCTAGGCGCCCAGTGGCGATCGGAGCCTGCGATCGGAGCTGAGGGGTCCCCTGCCCAGGCCTAACGCCTCTGCCAGAGGCGTTAGGCCTGGGCAGGGGCAGAGCCGGCAATGGCGGGGAACAGGGGCGGAGTTGGCAATTGCAGGGAGCTGGGGTCGCCTGCCCAGGTCTAATGCCTTGGCCAGAAGTGTTAGGCCTGGGCAGGGGGAGCCGGCGATGGCGGGGAGCAGGGCCAGAGCCAGCGATCACGGGAACTGGGGGTCCCCTGCCCAGGCCTAACGACTCGGCCACAGGCGTTAGGCCTGGGCAGAGGCGGAGCCGGTGATCGCGGGGAGCAGGGGCAGAGCTGGTGATCGCAGGGACCTGGGGGTCCCCTGCCCAGGCCTAACGCCTCAGCCAGAGGCGTTAGGCCTGGGAAGGGGTAGAGTCGGCAATCACAGGGAGCTGGGGGCCCCCTGCCCAGGCCTAACACCTCAGCCACAGGCATTAGGCCTGGGCAGGGGCAGAGCCAGCGATCGCAGGGAGCTGGGGGTCCCCTGCACCTTGGTCAGAGTCGTTAGGCCTGGGCAGGGTTGGAGCAGGCGATTGCGGAGAGCTGGGGGTCCCCTGCCTAGGCCTAAAGCCTCAGCCAGAGGCGTTAGGCCTGGGCAGGGGCCGAGCTGACAGTTGGTGTGAACTACAGAGGAAACACCTTTTCTGACCGCTCATTGGCTAAGCTCCCTGTATGCCACTGGTAATATTCTTAGTAACTTGGGTAATAAGAATCCAA
>NW_005361873.1:1772184-1773181 GCF_000412655.1 Myotis brandtii | reverse complement strand
CCTCCCACAAAGGGAGGCCAGACTGTGGCTTAGGCCCGCTCCCCAAGGGGAGCAGGGAGCGGGCCTAAGCTGTCAGTAGGACATCCCCTGAGGGCTCCCAGTATGTGAGAGGGGGCAGGCTGGGATGAGGGACCCCCCCACACACACAATGCACAAATTTTTGAGCACCGGGCCTCTAGTGTAATTGATACTCACAACTATGTAATGTCACAATTGTTCAGGTGGGCATCGACTTCATTAAATTAATAAATATTTATCTATTCCTCATCATTATTTGATAGGAAAAGCTATATAACCTTTTATTCTATACAGTTGGCTAAAAGGAGGTAATTAAACATGATGTATTATATAATTACAGCTAATATTTATTGACTAGCGGCCCGGTGCACGAAATTCATGCACTGGGGGGGGTGTCCCTCAGCCCAGCCTGCTCCCTCTCACATACTGGGAGCCCTCAGGGGATGTCCTACTGACGGCTTAAGCCTGCTCCCTGCTCCCTTTGGGGAGCAGGCCTAAGCTGCAGTCTGGCCTCCCTTTGTGGGAGGTGATCAGACTGATCAGGGGAAGGCACGAGCCCCATCACCCTGCTGCTGCAGCCACTGCCAGTCACCGCAGACACCAAGGTGTTTTCATCAACACGGACTCCAGTCCCTTCACCATGAAAAAATGACAACTTTCTTTAGGCATTTTCAAGATGTGTCTTTCATAGGATATGACCTTTCTTTCTTTCTTTTTTTTTTTTTTATCCTCACCTGAGGATATGTTTCCATTGATTTTTAGAGAATGTGGAAGAGAAAGGGAAAGGCAGAGAGAAACATCAAAGTGAGAGGAACACTTTGATTGGTTGCCTCCTGCATGAGCCCTGACCTGGGCCCCGGCCAGGGAGGAGCCTGCAACCTAGGTACATGCCCTTGGTCAGAATTGAACCCAGACCCTGCCATCGGCAGGCCGAGGCATTATCCACTGAGCCAAACCGGCTAGGGCAGGATATGACATT
>NW_005361873.1:1763235-1772134 GCF_000412655.1 Myotis brandtii | reverse complement strand
ATCACCTTATTGGATTCTTATTACCCAAGTTACTAAGAATATTACCAGTGGCATACAGGGAGCTTAGCCAATGAGCAGTCAGAAAAGGTGTTTCCTCTGTAGTTCACACCAATTGCCAGCTTGGCCCCCCCGGCCCAGGCCTGATGCCTCTGGCCCAGGCTTCAGGCCTGGGCAGCGGACCCCCATCTCCCCCCGATCACCGGCTCCGTCCTTGCCCAGGCCTGACATCAGCCTCGGCCAGAGGTGTTGACCCCCATCACCCTCCCATTGCCAGATCGGCCCCTTGCCCAGGCCTGATGCCTCCACCAGAGGTGTCAGGCCTGGGCAGGGGACCCCCATCTCCCCCCATCACCGGCTTCTGAGCAGCTTCTGGGGCTTCTGGGGCCGGCCAGGATCGGATCCAATCACTGGCAGCAGGCCAGCGGCTTCTGGGGTTGCACACGGGGACCTGGATGGCGGCTTTCCGCTGGCGGCTGCGCTGTCCCACCCTGCCTGCAGTATGCAAATTAGCAGCCATCTTTGTTGGCGGTTAATTTGCATATCGCACTGATTAGCCAATGGGAGGCGTAGCGAAGGTAGGGTCAATTACCATGTTTGTCTATTATTAGATAGGATTGTTCACTTAATAAAGCACTTTTTTCAATTCATTTAATCTTAATAAGAATCAATGGGTTGAGTACTATTCTCCCCATTTTCAAGTTGAGGAAACTGAGACACAGAGAGTTAAATAACTTGTTCAAGGTTCACAAACACAATAAGAAGCAGTGTAGGGGCTCGTACCTGGTGTAGTCTGGGTCAAGGTTCTGTTCTTGGCCCTCATACCATACTCTTATGAAACAGACCCCTTCTCCAAACAATTTGCTGCTGTCTCTTCTTTTACTTTTTTAAAATATATTTTATTGATTTCAGGGAAGAAGGGAGAGGGAAAGGGAGATAGAAACATCAATGATGAGAGAGTATCATTGATCAGCTGCCTCCTACATGTCCCACATTGGGGATTGAGCCCACAACCTGGGCATGTGCCCTGACTTGAATCTAACCCTGACCTCCTGGTTCATAGGGCAATGCTCAATCATTGAACCACACCAGCCGAGCACTGTTATCTCTTCTTACTGGCTAAAACATGAGTTTCATCTCCCATTTTTTTAATCCTAAGAAAAGGTTAAAAATATGACCTGCTTTTCTGTCTCATACCAAGTAATAATGGCTCTGGTGTTCTGGACATTGATTTAGATCCCTTGTTTTTATCTCTAGGTTCTTTGGAAGTGCCTATCATTATAAAGCCTATGCACTCAGACAAATATATGAGACATGCTTAAAAAGAGAGAGATAAATTTCCCCTGGTCTCCATTACACCTTAATAGTGTGAAGAATGCAAAAGACAGGAAATAGAGGAAGGCAAGGGACTGTGGGAAGACATTTCTTTGATGTTTCACTAGACAGTAACTCAGACATTGACTACCCTGGTTTAAATTTCTGAATCTTGGACCAAAAAGACAGAGAAGTAATGGTAACACTGAAATACAATAGTATTAATCCAGTAATATACATCTAATCCATGCATTGTCACAGATTCATGGTGGAGGACTATGCTAAATGTTAGTTTTTCTTGTACTTCCAATAATAACTGTCCATGGATAAGATATACAGTGAGTCTGCCTTACAATGAATTCCACCGTATAGAACAATTAGAACACTGTTAGAGCAAAAATCAAATTTGTGTACACATTACATATGACTGTATAATTATTAGTAAAATAAAAAGGCCATGTATAAAGATACTAGAAACACATCAAGACAAAAAAATCTATGTAGTTTTCACATTCTTTTCCTAGTTAATATACTTGTAAATAATTTAACTTAGCAGTTTTAATTTTACTGGGTCCTGTTTTCTCTACATTGGGAGTGTACTGGAGGCATGCTCAGCTCCATATTCAGGCTTTGCCCTTCTGGGAGATCTCGGAGACAGTAGGTGATGGCCATGTGTCACTCTCACTTTTCATTGTTTGTCAGGCTTCTGGTCAGCAGGCAGAGAGGTGAGGCAAGTGACAAGGCCCAGTCTTTCAAACCCCTTCTGAAACTGTTCATGCTAGTGGCGATGTGTGAGAGAGCTGCTGCTGCCCTGGGGAAAGGCAGGAGGTTCCCACTTAGCAACAACCCTGTGCATCACCCCAAAGGCCATTCTTCTCCCTGCGGCTGCCCTGAAGGGCAAGGATGCAAACAAGAAATCTCTGTTTCAATTTGATGTTTGTACCAAATGTCACTTTTGGTGATATAACTTAGAAGAAGAAAACTAATTATTATAGAAGTTCAGTAATTTAGAGAGAAGACAGTAGATCACAAAAGAAGTGCAGTAATTTACATTACCAAAACACCTTTTAACATTCAGAATTTAAAGCACCTTTTAGTCCTGAAATAAATATAGTTCTATTGCCCAAAGAAATTTTTAGCTTAGTGATTCTGAACTTTTTGATTTTATTCATGCTAAATGAAATGCACAGTAACTGATATTTTCTTAAATATAGAGTAATCCAATATTATTTGTGACTACCATAGTATTTACACAGAAATTTCTCACAAACATTATATTGCTTCGAAAACAACAACAGCCCGGTCAGTGTGGTTCAGTGCTTGAGCATTGACCCATGAACCTGGAGGTCACTGTTGTATTCCCAGTGAGGGCACATGCTGAGTTTCAGGCTCAGTCCCCAGTAGGGGGCGTGCAGGAGGCAGCTGATTGATGATTCTCTCTCATCATTGATGTTTCTATCTCTCCCTCTCACTTCCTGTCTGAAATCAATAAAAACATATTTTTTAAAAAAACAACTACAAAAAGTCAATTTGAATTAATGGTATACTTAAAATGAGACTTCCTAAAAGGTGGATTTTTTTATTTCTAAATCCATTTTCATTGTTCTTGCAAGGTATCTTAATCATAATTATAATCTTTTATTGTTACTTAATATTTTTATTTTCTTGGAGCATTTACACTAGGCCTTTTTGAGTAATACTATATGATGATATCATATTACAGTAATCTTCAAAGCAGGGTTGATGGAGGTGATCTTGTTTTATGTTGATTTCTTTTAATTGTTGATGTCCAACTAAAAGCAACATAAGATTTAAAAAAAGTTAGCAAATTATTGATCCTGCATAAATAAGCCACCTTAGACATTGTTTTATTGAACATCTGCATCTTCTGACTAATCTCTGTATTGAGCCATTGGTCCTCATAGTACTAAGTTGTCAAAAATAATTAATTACAATTTCTGTAGTGTTATACTCTCTACCCATCATTGTATTATACTTTTTGATATAATAACTACTATACTCTGATATATTTCTTTCTATTCTTCTTCAGTCTTATTTTTACCAAACCTTTTTAGTTAGTAAAAATTTAAAACCAGTATCTTTATTTCTGAAATCAGATCAATGCAGTCATAATTATCCACTATTTATATAGTTTTATTTTTGAAATTATAGCCATATTCACCACTAAAATATAATATTTTAAAAGGCATATGTCCATTGCTTTATCTCACAGTGTCTGATCTGATGGCCTTGGTGGTCTCCCATAGTTTATGTGGAAGCCTAGAGTGCAAGAGATAGTAATAAAAACAACAGTGATAATCGGGAGAGTCAGAGAACCTGAGTTCTAATTCAAATTTTTGTCACCTAATAACATTGTGACTTTTGAAAAATTCTGGTTTTTTGCACCTGTAAATTGGAATAATGCTTCTTGCCTCATGGAGTTGTGTTATATGAGTTATGATTTATTAAGTGTCTAACACCAATCATGACTTCAAATAAGTAGTCAGTGCAGTTTCATTTTCTCTACTTCTTTTACCTCCATCTGCAAATCAGCAATAATAACACCTTTGTAGCCCAGTGGTGTACTGGAACTGGCTCATACAAGCTGATGAAAGCCACTTAACTTTTTAGGAGCTTTGCCAACCTATTATTAAACACAACCAATAATAAAAATTAAATTAGGTAAATGTACAACCAAATAAACTCTATTAAAAAACAAAGGCACCAAATAAACTCTATTAAAACAACAAAGGCAATAAATATTCAAAACTCATCACTTTTAAGTATCTTACTATTATCAATGCTCTTGAGATAATTTAGGTGTATTGTATCTGTGTGGTGGAAATATATAAATGACACCACACTCAGTGATGTCATCTGTTGGAAGCTTGAAATTGGCCATGGTGGAAGTATTTACACCACAGAAATTGTCAAATGCTTTAAATCAGGGTTGCTCTTTTTCTCCAAGAGAGCTGATTGCTAAACATTTATTAGCGCTATACATACCTAACTGGTTTTGAAGTGGAAAAGCACTCCACACATATAATTTTAGATTTTTCTTCTAAGTTTAAAGTTCTAATATTCCTATAATTTCATGTTGAAAACATTGTAAAGGACGAGGAAAAGGTGCTGTTAGAGATCAGGGAAATATCAATAGTTAATAGTATGCTGAGTATGTAGCATGGGGGTACATGGCCCTGAAGAGTGGATATAAAAATGATTGGGTCCTTGGATCCAGATAGATATTAAACATATGACTTATTAAACATATTACACATAATCACTTGGTAGGCATGTATTTCAGAAAGTGAGCCCTGCTAATGGCCCTAAATATAATTTTGTCTCTCATTCTAATTATAATCTATACTTCAGTGGCTCCACTTTTAGAACAGACGTGCCAATACTTGCATGTCTATTTTTTACAGCATCATGATGTAGATTTATATTTATAGGGTGCCTTGTTTATAAGGAGGTCAGTGAACTTTATAAATGATTCCGAGCAGCTACAGCCTTAAAACCTAATTCCAATGGCACAAATGCTCAAATGAAGTCAAAGATTTTTACCCATGAGAATATGTATATTTTAATTATTTGGGACAATGATATCCACATACACACACAAAAATCATGTTACTCAAAAGTTCCAAGAAGAGAAAAAACTGAATATGAACTTATAAATATATACTAGTGATGAGGTATTTCTATATGTTTTTCAATTGTTATTTAGAGTATTTTTTAATGTTAGTGCTGTTAAATCTCTTAAATCCCATAAACCTCTTATTTTGAAGCAGCTGTTTACACTTAAGCCCTTTTTCATTTTGTAGTAAAATAAGTTGAATCTGCTGCATAGGCAATCACAGAATGCCAACTTTGGGGGGGCGGGAAAGATAAATTATAATGTTTGGGAAAATATTCTAAGTTAGCCATTTTGCAAATAAAAGCTGGCAAATATAAACAATAAAGAACAAGTTAATATTTGAATAATATTTGCAGCAGTAATTTTTATTACCCACCTTATTTATCCAAGAGATTAGTTCCTATTACAAATTACTTTATTACAGAGAAAGTTATTCTAATCTGATTATTCCTAAATTTTATATTTTGTTTTTAAGTTACTAAATCATTTTCCTATTCATGTGTTTTGTATTAGTGCATAGTACTCTCTTTAACATTGTAATTATGAGATTCTGTTTAGTCTCTCTTGCTTACTGATCATGAATAAATTAATATAATTCTTCTTATTATTTCTTGCACTCATAAAAACTAGGAGTAACAGAACCTAAGAAGCAGTCCTAAAAATGTTTTTATCAAGCAAAAGTTGATTTCCACAAGTGTTTCTATTAAAGATAACATAGCACTTTGCACACTAAAGTATCATATGGTCAACTACTGTTCCGATATCATGCAAGTGTTCAAAATGCCAACAAGAGAGCAGTCCTCATTGAGGTCACTAGCTTTTCACTAAAACATTTAACTTAGACATAAATGAACATTCACAACACTAAAAAGTGAGATTACACATATTACCTACACAAGACTGTGGAAAGAATCTATCCAAATTATAAGGCATGTTGAGGGAGATTAAGGACAATTTGGGCAGGCCTCAACTCTCACATGAAACGAAGAACACACTTAGAAAATGGTACAAGATGTTTAAAGCCCCTCAACTCCACCACATTTGTCACTGGCTACAAAGAATGAGGGTGTTAACCCATTAGAAAATAAGACAGTCAATTCTCCACGTTCCTTCTCTCTCTCTCTCTCTCTCTCTCTCTCTCTCTCTCTCTCACACACACACACACACACCACACACACACGCACACACACACACACCATATTCCAATGAGGATAGGAGTTGGAGGGATGGTCCCTGGGAGAGACAATTCTGCAGTACATTTTATGTGTTCTGCCAAAGGTCTTCAATGGAATAAAGCCCCAATTGTCCACAGTTGAAGTGAGATAAAAACCACAACCTTTATTGACTTTCTCTTCCTTCTCTGCTTCATATTGTTTCACTCCAGCTTCCCAAGTTCATGCTGCAATTAACTTTGCACCAGAATCCTTCTCACGGGCTGTTTTCAGAGAAACTCAAACTAAGGCAAATTTCCTATTTCCCCCCCTTTGGCTTCTTTATATTTATTCACCCTTTGTGACTTAACTCAAATATCACTTCCTCAACACAGCATTACCTGACTGCTGCACTCTCATTTAGATATCTCTTTAATTATAACACTTTAATTTCTGATTAACTGGAGTTTTTCCCCCACAATTAGATTCTAGCCCCCCTAACTAACAAACATAACAGTTTCCTATTACCTTTGCACCCCAGTGCCTGGCACATGCTAGGCTCTCCATGAGTACGTGTTGAATAGGTGACTGAATGAAGAAAAAGATAAAAGTTGATTAAAGAACCTGGCCGGTGTGGCTCAATGGTTGAATGTCGATCCCTGCACTGAGGTCACTGGTTTGATTCCCAGTCAGGGCACATACCAGGGTAACTTGCTCAATCCCAGTATTTTTTTAAAACTAAGATAGAAAGGAATAGACTTGAGTAGAAAAGTATCAGAGGAATTATGTTAGCAGGATGGTGGAATTGAGTTTTCTTCCACCTTCCTCTCAAAGAACACTGGTTTTGACAATCACCCAGAGTTAAGATTACCACTGTAGAAGTCTGGGAGTCCAGCAGTGAAGTTCCAGTACACCACTGAAGCCCCAAGCTCAGAATTGGATACACTGAAGGACAGTTTCACTTTACCCCCAACATTCTGTGTGCCTCACCCACACCTTCCCACCCCACCCCATGGCTGGCTCCCTGTGCACTTCCAAAGGTGGTAAGTGTGAGCCTTGGTAGATGGAATGCAGAAAGCCAGCCTGACACCTTGGCATTGGGAGAGAGCTCAACAACTTAAGGATTCAGCATGCCCAAGGGATAGCATTTGGGAGGTTGTCAACAACTGGCCTGGATTTGCAGGATCAAGAGAAGGCACACAATCTTAAGAATTCAAGAGGGAATAAGAAGTGTAGAGCAAGAGTATCCACAGTGTGGAGCAGGAGTATCCATAGAAAATGTCTTAGAAAGCCTCAGAAGCTCTAACAAGACTAATTGAAAATGTTTCTCTCCTGAAGCCAATCAGGAAACACGGGAGGGCATGACTGTTTCTTCAAATATGAAGATAGCAATTCAAGAATTAAAGGGATATGAAAAATTAAGAAAGCAGGATGCCACCAAAGGAAAACAATGATAACTTTCCAGTTACCAAACCCAAAGAAATGGAGATCTGCAATTTTCCCAATAAATAATTCAAAATAGTTGTTTCCAGGAAGCTCGGTGAGTTAAAGAAAACAGAAACGATTCAACAAAATCAGGAAAACAATACATGACCAAAATAAGAAGTTTAACAGAGAGATAGAAATCATTAAAAGGGACAAAATGGAAATTCTGAAGCTGAAGAATTGAACCCAGGCCAGTGTCCTTCCATCAGAGTGGACCTCAGTCCCTGTTCTTAAAACCAGTGTTCTGGGTAGGAAAATGTATGTGTGTATATTTATATGTAGTTTTATTCTACACATTTCTCATATAAAGGATCTGTAACATACAGTTTACAAGTAATAATAAAATATACAGTATTCTCTATTATAAATTCCATGTGACGAATTGATTCTCAGTGAATGCTTTTAGTTTATTTTTGCTCAATTCTTATATCCATAACCAACCTGTAGCTGCAATTCAATCATGATTTGATTAATGGGTTGTATCCACTTTTTAATAAGTGTAGTAAAACATATAGCATAAAATTTATCATCTTAACCATTTTAAGGATATAATTTAATAGTGTTAAGCATATTCACATTGTTGTGCTACAGATCTCTAAAACTTTTTCATCCTGTAAAACTGAAACTATACCAATCAATAAACAACAACTCCCCATTGCTCCCTTCCACACAGCTGCTGGTAACCACCATTCTACTTTCTGTTTCTATGAATTTCACTGCTCTAGATTCCACTTACTACTTCATATAAGTGGAATCATACAGTATTTGTTTTGTTTTTTTACTAGCTTATTTCACTAAGCATCATGTCCTCAAGTTTTATGCTTTAGCATGTGATAGTAAGTCCTTCCTTTTTAAGGCTAAATATTATTCCATTTTAAGTATATACCATACTTTGTTTATCCAGTCATCTGTTGATGGACATTTGGGTTGCTTCTTCCTGTTGGCTATTATAAATAGTACTGCTATGAACATGGGTATAAATATCTCTTTATGACACTGCTTTTAATTCCTTTGTATACATACCCAGAAGCGGAATTGCTGGATGGATCATGTGGTAGTTCTATTTTAAATTTTTTGAGGAACTCCCATAGTGGCTGCACCATTTGACATTCCCACCAATGGTATAAAAGAATTTCAGAGGAAAACCAAGATGGCGGCATAGGTAAACACGGGAGTTTGCTGCCTCGAACAACCACTTCAAAAATACAACTAAAAGACGGAACGGACATCATCCAGAACCACAGGAAGGCTGGCTGAGTGGAAGTTCTACAACTAGGAGGAAAGAGAAAAGCATACCGAGACTCAGAGGAGGCGC
>NW_005361873.1:1733459-1762108 GCF_000412655.1 Myotis brandtii | reverse complement strand
GAAAATGTATGTGTGTATATTTATATGTAGTTTTATTCTACACATTTCTCATATAAAGGATCTGTAACATACAGTTTACAAGTAATAATAAAATATACAGTATTCTCTATTATAAATTCCATGTGACGAATTGATTCTCAGTGAATGCTTTTAGTTTATTTTTGCTCAATTCTTATATCCATAACCAACCTGTAGCTGCAATTCAATCATGATTTGATTAATGGGTTGTATCCACTTTTTAATAAGTGTAGTAAAACATATAGCATAAAATTTATCATCTTAACCATTTTAAGGATATAATTTAATAGTGTTAAGCATATTCACATTGTTGTGCTACAGATCTCTAAAACTTTTTCATCCTGTAAAACTGAAACTATACCAATCAATAAACAACAACTCCCCATTGCTCCCTTCCACACAGCTGCTGGTAACCACCATTCTACTTTGTTTCTATGAATTTCACTGCTCTAGATTCCACTTACTACTTCATATAAGTGGAATCACAGTAGTATTTGTTTTTGTTTTTACTAGCTTATTTCACTAAGCATCATGTCCTCAAGTTTTATGCTTTAGCATGTGATAGTAAGTTCCTTTTTATCCTCATCTGAACAATAAAGATTTAATTTAAAAAAAATACTTTAAAAAAAAAAAAGAATTTCAGCTTCTCCACATGCTCCATTTGACATTCCCACCAATGGTATAAAAGAATTTCAACTTCTCCACATGCCCTCCAGCACTTATTCTCTGTTGTTGTTTTTTTATATAGTACTCATTTTAATGGGTGTGAGGTGATCCTCTAAGTCTTTACTCAATAAAGTTGTTGTCATTTAAGTCTGATGAGTGATCTACTGTTAAAATGCTTCTCACTCCCATGCAGATTATATTTATTAAACTAAAATCTCTTTTAGGTTCAGCATACTTATGTTGAAATTTCACTCACTTATCAATAACATGAGTGATTATTTTGCTGAATCAGATAATAGTTTTTCAACTTTGTAAGAATATTTTTAGTTTTTTGTGCTACTCACAACTTAAGAGCTACAAACAACATGCTTTTAAGCTCAATTTGCATTATTAATATTTTCCTCATCACTTTTTTAAGTCTAGATGAGGGATGGATCAACTTTTCCTATAATTGGCCAGGTAGTAAATATTTTAGACTTTGTGCTCCTTCAAAACTATTCAACTCTACCATTGTAGTGTGAAAGTAGCTATAGACAATGCTGTACATAAGTGAATAGGTGTGGCTGTGCTCCAATAAAACTTTATTTATAAAAACAAATGATGGGCAAGGTCTAGTTTTATGAACCCTGCTCTAGACATTCAACAAAACAACATTGCTGCTTGCCAGTTTCCCTTGTGGCAATACTCTCACCACTGTCTACTTCAGGTTACTAATTTAAAGTTATTGAAAGTGAAATTACAAAGAGATGCATAGAAACAAGCCAGGTATAGCATTCCCACCACACAGATATAATAGACAGAAATAACCTCAACATCATAGATAATAGTAAAATGTAGTAAAATAATTAAGAAATGATGAATATTAAGTGTCTATTGCCTGTTTTTAAGTATTATTTAATTTTTATTAATGATTGTAATTAAAAACTGGCTCACAAAATTTCAGAAAATTTAACAATTGGTTCTCACTAAGCCAGTGGTCGGCAAACCGTGGCTCGCGAGGCACATGCGGCTCTTTGGCTCCTTGAGTGTGGCTCTTCCACAAAATACCACGTGCGGGCGCGCAGGGGTGTCGGTCGGTCAGTCGGTCAGTCAGGCAATGGGAGACGAGGCGCAGGCGGGCCGCGGAATACGCAGTGCGGGGGAGGCGTGCACGGAGTTGAGTGAGCCAGTCAGTCAGCAGTCTCACTGTGCAGTGGTTAGTGCTAGTCGCATCGGCAAATGGCGTGCGGGTGACAAAAGTACCTCATGGAAGCATAAAGTTACCTGTATTTTTCCAACCAGCTGCAAATCCTACAGGTATTTTTGTCATCAATTTAAGAATTGTGATTCTTTTGTGTTGGTGGCTTTATTATTATAAAATGAAACATTTTTTAGGTGCCCTGTTTGAGATGGCACAAAGAAGAACCAAAGAAAAATGGAAGACAAATACCGTGAATTTAAAGTTGAATTTAAAGTTGAATGTATCTACCTATATAGTTTAAGTTTAAAAAATTTGGCTCTCAAAAGAAATTTCAATCGTTGTACTGTTGATATTTGGCTCTGTTGACTAATGAGTTTGCCAACCACTGCACTAAGCCAATGTGAGCCATTCAGTGGTTCCAGATTCCAGTCTCTGCCAGTCACCTCAGAGCACCGAAAACCAATCCAACCCCTTCTCCGTGTTCCCTTTCAAACTTTAAGAAAATGTTCTCTTCTAAAAAAGGTCAGAAAGCTTATTTCTGAGTGTGTATCCTACTCCTCCATAAGGTAATTTATATATACCCTCCTCTTTCAGTAATTATTTAGGCAGTATGGCCTTACATAATTAAATTTCTGACCAAACCTGCACTGTCTTGGAACTTACAGAACCAAACAATTGCTCATGTGTTTGTTTTGTGAGTCATATTTGGTCTAAAAGAATTCATGTACTCTCTAGAAGTTTCTAAAATTACAGCATTGCTCAATCTTGGATCCAATAACTTTGGGTAGAAAGTAAGGTAGTGTATGTAAGCAGAATCAGGTTATCCATTAACTGAGCCCCAGCATACACAATGTAATCTAGGACAACTGATTTCACTTATTTAAGTCTCAATTTTCTCCTTTCTACACACTAAGGTTGGTAATAATGCTTGGTACTCTTAATGTTTCTGAGGGCTTGTATTGCTCAAGTGACTTGAGAACATTGGCTAATGGGGTGTTAGAAGTGTGGGTCATATTTATCATCTGGACATGAACGTGAGGCATTAAAGACTAATTCCATGAACCTGACATAAACACTTAAAGCTTTGACAAATGTGCTTCGATTAAGATAAACTGAAATGATCAGTTGAAATTAGCTTTTTAATTTTTATCTTCATTTCCTACTGTGTGTTCTCTGTTTCTCCCTATGTGATCATTGTAATTGAGAGATGATGGCTTCATCTATTCAGATGTTTTTCTTTGTGTATCCCTTGGATCTGGAATAGACAGTCAATGGCACCAATACTACCATCCCCATGTCTTTCCTTTCTCTGTCTTTTCTTTCTTGCTCTGTACTTCCCATTCTCTTTTTTCTTTCACATATCCTTTTTTCTTGCATGCCAGAGTTCATGTATACCCAAACATTTCAGCCTGGTGTGACCTTTAAATCAGTTTGAGCATAAAGTTACATAACAGTGTATATGATTCTCCTTTAAGTAGGAGGCAACCTAGATTCTGTTAATCATTGAATCTATATTTATCAGGCATTATATTATATCATCCTTTTTCTGTTTCAGAGTTATTTCCAGGTTCTACCTCCCACTTTGCTACAGGTACATATATCAAAAGACAACCCTCCAAACATATTTATGTCTCTTTAATAAAAAGACATATGAAAAGGACACAGGGTGTGGGTATGGAATTCACTCTGGTAAAGCATAGCCTTTGCATGATAACTGTTCTGTAGAGCCCAGTTCTGTTCATGCTTTAGTCTCATGAGAATGCCAGTCTACCTGTGGGTCCTTCCAGAGCCTGACCAATCTCCCAGTTATGAAAAACCAGTATGAAATCCATATGCTTACTATCACAGATCTAACTATTCTTTACTAGCATGATACGCAAAGGGAAATGTTCAAAACCACATCAAGTTGGGAAACATATGTCCCCTTTTTAGTGAAAAACCATATTTATACTGAAAAGTTATTGTTGATGAGAATTTTGTTGAGGAGGAACATTGTGAAAGGGTTATTCAACCCCATATTTTATTTGTCCTTTGTATGTGTGTAGGGTTTGAAAGAAAAAAAAAACCCGCTTGCTTTAATATCTGCTAAGATTAGCCACAAGTAATTGTGGTTAGCTTTGCTCAAATTCCTAATGATGCAAACAAAAATCTCAAAGCACAGAGTTTTAGGTTTCAGAGGTGACTCACAGAGTCTAGCAATCCATCTTGGAAGTCTTAGCGGGCCTATTTTGAGCTGTTCTCCACGCATGGCAAGGCTGAAGAATCCCAGGTGTTCCTGCTGAGAGCAAAGTGAGAGCACTGAGGATTGCCCTGAGAAGCAAGAACATACTCATTAAAGTCGGTTTCTGGTGGGAGGTGACTCTGAGTGACAGTTCCACGTTTCTCCTTGTGGTGACCCCTTTCCTTGTTAGCGAGGGTGTCTGGTGTCCAAATGTGTTCAGGTTTAATGAGTTGTAGTTCACTGGGGACCCAAAGAGGGCAAAGAGATGCCTACTTGGTGAACCTACTTGGTGTGTTGTTTATTTTGTGGATACTACATTGTTTAAATAATGTGAAAATTTTTCTTTTGTGAGAGCTTTCTATGCCTTCATAGTCTGAAATGGCATATCTGAATAGAGGAAACCTAGAGCCATGACAAAAAGTGCACATCATATTGGCTGATTAATTATCCTCTTCACATAAAATAACTAAACTCTTAAAAATGACTTTTAAGATCTTTTTACAAGATCAGCAGACATTCATCTATCTCAAATTAAGATGGAATAAAACTAGAGAAACTCTTTTCATAGGTCAATAGATGTAGGATGGTTAATCCTGTGAATGAACTAGGGAATTAGGACACCATTCGGATTGTTTTCATCCGTCAGGTATTTATTAACAACAAGAATGCTTTGTCTTGCAGGGCACATTTCAGTGAAATGGCAAATAAATGTGTATCTTGGTGAAATCAAAAGTGAGAAATTATATATAACAAAATTGTGAATAGAAATATGGCAATGTGTATATGGCCAGAGAATATAATTTTATATGAAATATAAAGGGTGTGTGTAGTATAATAAGAAAATGCATGATGACAGCATTGTCAAAACCCTCAAGAAACTCCAAGTGTGTATCAGAAGCTAAGCTAAGCATTAACTTGGCATTAAGTGTCATGAAAAAAGATTCTTTCTTTTGCTATGATACTTTGAAAGACTTTCCATCATTTAAAGATGTTTTTTTTCTGCCAGTATTCTAGAAATAAATTTGAGTGCAGTTAAAGGTATAAAATACTTTTCTGCTATTATTAGCATAAAAATCAACTTCAAGGAAGCTCTGTGCTTTCTAAATCAATGTATTAAATGTCCTCTTTATAAAATCAATTACCTATAACTTCTTCAGGATATAAACTTGCTTTCTTCTGTTCATATAAAAGTCTAAATCTTTGGGATTTTAATATAAATACTTAACTTGCTGTTATGCTATGGATTTTATAACTGATCAATTCACTTTTTCTTGCTTTGATTTACTAACTAAAAAATTAGAATTATGATATAATTCCACCTTCTTATCATACTATATAAGAAAAAGTTAAACCCTGGCCAGTGTGGCTCCGTTGTTTGGAGCATCGTCCTGTACACCAAAAGGTGGTGGGTTCAATTTCTAGTTAGGACTCATACCCAGGCTGTGTATTCTATCCCAGGTTGGGGCACATTCTCGAGGCAGCTGCCCTCCCTCCCTCAAATTAATTTTTTTAAAAAGAAGTTAAACTGAGCCCAGGTTCACTATTTTTATATGCTATAATAAATATTATATATATACCCTTTTAAAATTTAATTATTACAATTGAAAAAAACTGCACAATTTTCCAAATAGAAGAAATAAAGGTATATAATCTAAATCATCACTGAGCATATCAGGTTGTCAGAGGAAGAAATTGATACAGCAGATATTTTATTGACCAATTCCTGTGTACCTAGTACTTTACATACACTATTTCATTTGATTCTTAGGATGCTTTGTAATAAATATTACTATAAAATCTTCTTTATAAATGGGAAAATTGGGACTCATGGAAGCCATGTACCTTATCTAAATTCATCCAACTGGGAAGTGAGACCAAGATTTGAACCTAGTCCTGTTTGATCCCACAGCCCAAATCCTTTATTGCACTACTCTGTGACTGCTCTCCAAATTCAGGTTCTCTCTTCAAAAAACTGACTCCGAATAGCTGCAGCAATCCTGAGAAAGAAGAACAAAGTAGGTGGGATCTCAATACCAGATATCAAGCTGTATTACAAAGCCACTGTTCTCAAAACAGTCTGGTACTGGCACAAGAACAGACATATAGATCAATGGAATAGAATAGAGAACCCAGAGATTGACCCGAACCAATATGCTCAATTAATATTTGACAAAGGAGGCAAGAACATACAATGGAGCCAAGATAGTCTCTTCAATAAATGGTGTTGGGAAAATTGGACAGATATATGCAAGAAAATGAAACTAGACCACCAACTTACACCATACACAAAAATAAACTCAAAATGGATAAAGGACTTAAATGTACGACAGGAAACCATAAAAATTCTAGAAGAATCCAAAGGCAACAAAATCTCAGACATATGCCAAAGCAATTTCTTCACTGATACAGCTCCTAGGGCACTTGAAACTAAAGAGAAAATGAACAAATGGGACTACATCAAAATAAAAAGCTTCTGCACAGCAAAAGAAACCATCAACAAAACAACAAGAAAACCCACTGCATGGGAAAACATATTTGCCAACGTCATATCTGATAAGGGCCTAATCTCCAAAATTTATAGGGAACTCATACAACTTAACAAAAAGAAGATAAACAATCCAATCAAAAAATGGGCAAAGGATCTAAATAGACACCTTTCAAAAGAGGACATTCAGAAAGCCAAGAGACATATGAAAACATGCTCAAAGTCACTAATCATCCGAGAGATGCAAATCAAAACAACAATGAGGTACCATCTCACACCTGTCAGAATGGCTATCATCAACAAATCAACAAACGACAAGTGCTGGAGAGGATGTGGAGAAAAAGGAACACTTGTGCACTGCTGGTGGGAATGCAGACTGGTGCAGCCACTATGGAAGACAGTATGGAGTTTCCTCAAAAAACTGGAAATGGAACTCCCATTTGACCCTGTGATCCCACTTCTAGGAATATATCCCAAGAAACCAGAAACACCAATCAGAAAGGATATGTGCACCCATATGTTCATAGCAGCACAATTCACCATAGCTAAGATCTGGAAACAGCCTAAGTGCCCATCAGTAGATGAATGGATTAGAAAACTGTGGTACATCTACACGATGGAATACTATGCTGCGGATAGGGACACATATGTAATACCTTAATCAATAAAGAAATTTAAAAAAAAAACCAAGACTTTGCAATACTCCATAAAGTCCTATCTCAAAATATAAATGGAATGCTATAGTAGTTGAAGTCAACACACAATTTCTGAGATTTTATTTCATTCCAAACTTCACACTGAAATTATGCCTTTTGTCATCCAAATGGAAATAAACATAAGAGAACCTGGTTAATACCTTAATCAATAAAGAAATTTAAAAAAAAAACCAAGACTTTGCAATACTCCATAAAGTCCTATCTCAAAATATAAATGGAATGCTATAGTAGTTGAAGTCAACACACAATTTCTGAGATTTTATTTCATTCCAAACTTCACACTGAAATTATGCCTTTTGTCATCCAAATGGAAATAAACATAAGAGAACCTGGTTGTATGAGCTAGTAGGAGAAAGAGATGAAAACATTGTCTCCTGCTTTGTTAATTGTATGGGGTTTGGTAAGAAGATGCATTTTCTTTGGAGATGATCAAATGTTTCCATGCAATCCATGAAAGCTTCAAACAGAACATTTAGGCAAATATTCATTTACCATCTCAAGGAAATATATGTAACCATGCATTATGTGGAAGTTTCATCTTTGGAGTTATAATAGATATTTTTCACTTCTTCCACATAGGAAAATATTATAATGCTCCAGGAAAATGACATGTTAGATGCAGCAATATTATCAGTAATCAGTGCAGAATAAGTAAAATAAATAAGCTATTCATTGACCTCAGGTACTCAGCACATTTTTTATCTGACTAAATATTTTAATTTTGACAATTTTCCATAACAGTTATTTTTAAAAGAAATATGTAAGATTAATTTTTAGGAAAAGTTAAACAAATATACTCTAAATATAGGGGAGAATGACATATACTAGTATAGTGGTTATTTTTTAATATTGATTTCTTAAGGAAGAATATATATTTGTGTTTATTAAACATAAGAAAAAGAATTATTAAAACTTTTAAGTACTATAAATTGCTTTAGCTTTCAGCTAGGAAAATAATATTTTTTTTTCAAAATATATTATATTTAAATGTTTGAGCCTCTTTTTAAAAATATATATATATTTCATAGAGGAAGAGAAAGGGAGAGAGAGATAGAAACAATGATGAGAGAGAATTATTACTAGGGATCGAGCCTCCAAACCAAGGATGTGCCTTGACCAGGAACTGAACCGTGACCTCCTGGTTCATAGTTTGATGTTCAACCACTGAGCCACACTGGTCAGGCGAAATGAGCCTCTTAAAACAGACTAGCTCAGTTTTGTTTTTTTGAGATATATACTTTTTTCTTAATGATACATATGATAAACAGTAAGTGTCACAGTGATTTCAACTCACTTTTTAAAGTCTTAAGAGAGAACAAAAATGGAGAGCTACTTAAACACCAGGGAAGGAACCCAATTATTCAGAAACAACTACCATATTATGTAAAAGCTTCACCCAAATGAGGATTTCTGTGTAATATAAATGAACTCCTTTTACTAAAAGTAGACACCATTGTTACTAACACTTTATCCCAGTAGGTACAAATTATCCAATGCTAAATCGTAACACAAAAATGCACAGTTGTTCTTAGGGGAAAAAACTGATGTATTCAATTTGTATTTTTGTTATTATTTTGCCAAGACACTGGAACATAGACAAAAAGTACACCATATAAACTTTCACTCTACATAAAACTTCACAAAGAACTATTTTCCAGCCTGTCAGATGTTTTCCTCCTTTATTATAAGTTAACAGTACTGATATATCAAGGATATCGAGAAATTCACAAATGTATTGTCTCCTGCTGCCTTGTCTATAAGCATCTTATTCATTGCAATATATATATGTTTAATATATATATTAAAGTTTGTACTTAGCATATTCTAACTGAAAAGCTGCTCTAAAAGATGCAGACATTGTTTTTCTATTAAGCTAATTTGTTACTCTATTCCAACTCAACCTGTAACTGACAAAGAAATTAAAAAGATTCCCTCTTGTTTGCTTTCATGAGAAAATACCACTTAACATTAGTTTGTTAATGTTAAATTAGTCCTATAATTTTCCAGTTCTTTTTTAGTAACTACTGAAAAGTTATGCAGGATAAAGAGAAGGTTGAGAGAGTCCAGAAGCACAAGGGGAGCCATCCAGGCAGGAAATCTGGCCGTCACAGTGCTGCTTAGTGGTTCAGGGCAGGAGAGTTAGAGGTAGAAACACGCACACACATACATGTGCACACGTACAAGCACACGCGTACAAACACACATACACAGAGTATACCATCAAGCAGATTCCTCTAATGTTATTTGTAATTTCTTTAGCAGATACAACGCCACACCAAAATGTGGCCAAATCAGATGTGTTTGGAAAAGAAGCAAAAGGAAAGGCTGATGTCTTTCCTGAAGGAAGTCCAGTGTCTGATGTCTGTTGCAGTTCTGGTATCAGATCAATAAAGGTTCTTTACCCACTCCTGCCAAGAGCATATGTCCCCTGCTCCTTCTCAAAATAGGCTAATCGTAGTCCCAAGCCTTCACTTTGGTTTTACACATTACCCATTGTATTGCAACTCAGTGCTTTGGAGTTGCTTGGGCAGGATGCAGTAATATGGGCTATTATTAGTGGCATTAAAAGCTTAGAAAATCAGTGGACAGAGCACAGGTCAGTGAGTATCTTAATGCTTACATTTTTTAAAAATATGTTTTTATTTATTTCAGAGAGGAGGGGAAAGGGAGAGAGAGATGGAAATATCAGTGATGAGAATTATTGATCAGTTGCCTCCTGCATGCCCCCTACTGGGGATCAAGCCCACAACCCTGGCATGTGTCCTTGACCTGAATCGAACCTGGGACCCTTTAGTCCTCAGGCTGATGCTCTATCCACTGAGCCAAACCAGCTAGGGCTCAATGCAATCTTGATCTCTTGATCAACAGTATACATATTGAAAGATATACTGATGTTAAATTAAAACCCTATCTTCCTTATTTAAAAAAAAGTGAAAACTTGTGACAAAACATGCTCAATATCCCTAATTGTTCTTCTTTTATTCTGGCTCACTCTAAGACAGTGGTTCTCAACCTTCCTAATGCCACGACCCATTAATACAGTTCCTTATGTTGTTGTGACCCCCAATTTCATTGTTACAAATTGAATATAATTAAAGCATAGTGATTAATCACAAAAACAATATGTAATTATATATGTGTTTTCCGATGGTCTTAGGCGACCCCTGTGAAAGGGTCATTCGACCCCCAAAGGGGTCGCGACCCACAGGTTGAGAACCGCTGCTCTAAGAGGTTTTGATGCTATCTTAATTATCACTGCTCTTTTATGCAGTTTTGTTAATGTTTTAAGTTTTGTACTTTTATCCTGAGGCAATTTTATAAAGGAAACTATTTTTAACAAGTAAAAAATGTTACCCCAGCAGTTCTTCAGCTTAGCCAGCTGCACAGGTGTAATCAAGCATTTGGCGCGGTTCCATTCACCCTGTGGCATCCTGGCAATGCTTGTTATGAAGTGTAGTCAAGACTAACATCTTTTTTAAAAACAATTTTTTATGTTTTACTGATTTTAAAGAGAGAGGTAGGGAGATTGATAAAGAGATAGAAACAATGAGATGAAACATCAATCAGCTGCCTCCTATACACCCCCTACTGGGGATTGAGCCTGCAACCCAGGCATGTGCCCTGACTGGGAATCGAATCTGTGACCTCTTGGTTCACGGGTTGACCCTCAACCACTGAGCTACCCCAGCTGGGCAAGATTAACATCTTAATGGGTGTAGGTGATGAAATTTTCTGGCTGAGACCATCCCCTTCATGTCTGTTTAGCACTGGTCACCAAAAGCTTGCTGAGGACTTCCCATTATAGAAAGCAATAGAATAATAAAGCGGGGGGGGTGAGATGAGGGCTCTGTTCTAGAGCAGAGGCCAGAATGGAAGTTAGATTTAGTGAAGTGCTTCTTGAAGAAAGCCTGGCACAGAGTGGATATTAAATGTTCAACTTAGGTTAAATCAGCTTGATATGGGGAGAAGGAAAGGAGGAAAGGAGATAGAGAGCTGGGGCTTAAAATGCCATGTACAGAAGTTTTATTAAATGCTCTTATTTAATGAACAGTCAATTGTGTATCTGATACCATATATCAGAGATCATATCTCTAGGTTGTACAGCCTAACTGCATTTCTGATCTTTCTTTCTTGCAAATTCATTTCTAATTACATATATTTTGTAATTAGGGGATTTTTCCTGCCATAGAAACTGGGATCCACATGTTAATGAGGCAACAATGAAAATTTGAGAATTTCAAGTGGCATGAAAATCTCTTTAGGCTAGTTCCTGACTTCTCAGAGTCTGGCATTCGTGTGGCTTAGAATAAAAGTATAAATTCCAGTTAAGATTTGTGGTACTCATCTCTGACCTCAGACTTGATCTTTAAAGAACATCAAATATGACAAATGAACTTGGACAGAAATATATTTAATGACTAGTTTCCTGTCACCCACAGGTAAGGCAGAGAAAATTGCCAGTTCTAAAAAAAAAGAAAGAAAGAAAGTAAATTTGCATCTGGCTCTTGCCCTCAGGAGCTGCCTGGAGGGTGGTTCTCTGTAAGGGAGGGAGTCCTGCAGGAGAGGCCCTGCACCCAGGCCTGGGACCCTGGGTCATCTATCTGGAGCCAACACAATGGACAGAGGAGTCTGCTCTTATGTCATTAAAATGCTCTGTTTGTAACCAGTGAGATAAATATTTACTTCCTTTAACCTTTATTTGTGTGAGATGATTTTACTCTAGGAGTGGGAAAAAATCTGCTTTGCAGAAAAAGAAATTTTCTGTTGAATGCCCAGAGTTCAGCATTAAAAAGTAAAACAAAACCACAATCTCTATGTAATGAACATCTCATCTTTTATTAATTATAGGATTAGTTCTGCTTAAACTTATTTTCCCGCTTCAGGAGTGTTTATGAAAAGGCCAGTCACTCGCCTGAATGTCTGCAAAATGGTATCAAACACAAATCCAGCATGTGAGAGACATGAGCTGGTATGAAACTCCAAACAGAGAATTAATAACTTGTTAAGAGTAATTAATGAAAATCACTGCATTTAAATATGTTCAAAGACTTGGAAGAGACTCATTCCAAGTTTCCTTACAGACACAAATCCAAAATATGAAGTTGTATTTGATGATGGATGTCTGCAGCCTAGACTCTAGTTTAAACTTGTGTAAGAACGATAGGGCTATGGAGTTATTACGTGCACAAAAGGAAACTATTTTTGAAACTGTAACTGGGTTAAAATCTCATACATTTTTTTTCAGTTTGAATAGTTTGATATTGAATGATGGCCTATCCTGATCACAGCATTTCACAACCAATTTACATGTGATTAAATTGATTGATCAGACAGTTTTCAGAATACATTTTCTGGTTTGGTAACAGGAACAGTTCTTTTTTCTGTTCCTCTAAAACCTTGATATTCCAAGGAGCCAGTGAACCAGCAGCACTGGCATTGAGATTGTTAGAAATGCAGCATCTCAGGCTCCACCCCAGAGGTTCTGAATCATAAGCTGCATTTTAACAAGAGCCATGGATGATTTATGTGCACACTGCAGTGTGAGAAGGACTGATCTAAAACACAGCTATGCATATTTCTTATAAAGGACTAATGGGTTTTCACATTTTCAGAATTAATTATTAATGTGAAGCCCAAATGTGTTTTTTTAATTCTAAATTTTAAACTTTTAATACTTAAATCAATCCTGGCTTTTAGTGTGATGCTAATTTTTTTTCTAGAAATCCCCTCCATACATTTGGAGGTTTGTTATAAATGTCCCAAACAATGTGTAATAAGCAAATCACAAGTTACAGAATCAAAGGATATCTCTTGATGCCAATTATAACAGAAATAGCTAGTTTTGCCTGATATTCTTTTTAATGGACGGAGTTTATTTTGCCCTCATTTGTCAAATACTTTGTGCCTTCTATACAGTACTTTCAGAATTGATGATAACAGAATTATGCTGTAAATCCTCCAGCAAAATTGTAAAGAGCTTTGTTCAGAACAAGAGTAACCTCTGCTGGATTGAGACTGTCCTTCTGGAAGTCCAAAACAAAACCGAGGGTTTGCTTTGTTTTTACAGAGGAAGAGAAACTGCCCGTGTGCGCTAACCTAACCTGCCTCCGCCTTCTGAAATAAACGAGAACTCCTAATGAATAGTATGCTTCTATCCTGAAGAACACATGACTAAATGATAATTCAGAGCTAGGATAGAACATTTTACTGTCAAATCATAAAATCAGATTTATTTGGCTCACTTACATGTACCAATTACATATTTCAACTTAAATTTAAATATTTTAATGCATCATCTCTAAGTTTTTAAAAATAAGTTAGTATTGGAGGAAAAAATTTAAAAGACAATTGTGTTCTGAGGATAAAGGAACAACGTTGATTTATTTCTTGTTGCCAAATTTTTGAATTTCCCAAATGTGTAACAATGAAACTTTTAATGAAAAACTTTTATTTTAAAAAGAACAAAAAATTTGCTTCAACTCATGGTAAAAATACAAAATAATTATGTATTAAAATAAAATGAGCATCTCTGAGAAGGATTCCGCTCATCAGCTAACTGTCCGTGATATCAAATATTTTAATTCTAGAGATACTTAAATGAGTCAGTTAATCAGAGGGAAACTACCTTATATACTTAAAATCATTAAGCACTGATGTAAAGTTTAACCAGCTACTGGTTAAAGTAAGTCTCCCAAAGGCTCATCCTAAAGCAGCGGTTCTCAACCTGTGGGTCGAGACCCCTTTGGGGGTCGAACGACCCTTTCACAGGGGTCGCCTAAGACCTTCGGAAAACACATATGTAACTACATATCGTTTTTGTGATTAATCACTGTGCTTTAATCATATTCAACTTGTAACAATGAAATTGGGGGTCACCACAACATGAGGAACTGTATTGAAGGGTCTCGGCATTAGGAAGGTTGAGAACCACTGCCCTAAAGGGATCACAGACCCAAGCCAACTTACACCAAAAACATTAGGGCTACCTACTAGGGATGGAGAAACAATGAGTTGGAAGCATCCTGAGTTGCCGAGGATTGCGTAGAGCAAGGCAAGCATACCACTTCTGGACTTTAAATCTGCAGACTTTTAAGAGAGAGATAAATTTACCTCTGCTGAGTTTTCTGCCACTCACAGCTGAACCTAATCCTAATTAATGCGCTTGGTCTTCCCTGGAGATGATAGTATTTCAAAGTCTTTGGAGCTGGTGCGGGAGTTCAGAAGCCATTGCCAGTAGGAACGTCCTCTTGAATTAAGCCTCAATCCAGCTTGGAACCCAACTAACTTGAAGATTGGCCAAAACTAGTTTCATCTAGACAAGTAACATTGACTCCCTGCACTCAGTTCTGTTGGCAAAATGCTGGCTGCATATTGAGTTTCTCAAGTAAAACAAAGGTCAGTAAGAAATTGTCAAATATTCTAAACATCAACATTGCTGATTGTGTTTAGTTAAATGCCATTTTTCTACCTCAGACTTGACAGGATTGAGTCAGGTCTTCCCAATGCCAAAGTAATTTATCTCCATTCAAGGGGTAGATGAGATAGAAAACTCTGACTTAATAGTCCTTTGCTTTTTATTTATATTACTACATCTTTTACCAAAGATCCTCAGACTGACACTATGGCAATCTATACAAGCAAAACAGTCAAGTGTAGGGGAAGAAAAGTCAAGTCAATCTAAAAATGTATTTTGTGTTTTAATGAATGTTAAATTAATTGGAAAAAAATGTTTCTTGGGACTGAGAAGAGATTTTGTGGTATGGCCAATAAAGTCAAGTTAAAATGATAAGAAGCCAATTTGTACATAAAGATGCAGATTCTTTGAAAAGTATTCTTATTGCAGTACATGTTTACATAAATGGCAGAGGAATCCCTAAAGCTGGGCCTTGGTAAGGGCACTGGGATTAACACCCTGGCAGCCATACAAGAAAGGCAGGAGGCTCCTCCACTCAGAGGGCAATTGTCCAGCCAACATTTAGCTGAAAAGACAAGACAGACTAATCTAAACGCTAACAGGAAGAATGTCACAACCATCTGATTCATATGATAAATGCAGACCTCAGACCACATAATTCAGTTCAAAACATTCAAGGCTTGAAATGTCTGATTTATCTACATTAGTCTCAAAACTAAGATTCACTTTGTGGAAAGCATTTTCCCCAAAAAATGGATGTAGCCAACAGCATAAAACTGATCATTTAAAGTCACAAAAGAAATCTATGAACCCACCTAGATATTGAAAGTAATATAGTGTTACTATACTTTTAAAAGAAAGTGCTTCCTTGTTAAGCTATTGTGATTTTTTTCATTTTAGATTTGGAATTTGAATTCTCATGGCTCTTTTCCACACACAATGTCTTTTTCAGGCCTTTATATTATTTTATCACAATTTCTTCACATACATTAAATACCACTGAAATGTAATGATTTTGTGCTTATAGTTTAACATCCTATATCATAAAAGCCTAATATGCAAAATTGACCAAACGGCAGAATGACTGTTGGAATGCCCGGTCGCTATGACATGCACTGACCACCAGAGGGCAGACGCTCAACGCAGGAGCTGCCCACAGGCCCCAGGTCAGCCAAGGCGGGTGCCAGCGGGGACCCCCCCAATCACCCAGCCGGTTTCCCCATACAGGCAGGTGACCAGGAAGTGGCAGGCGGGGCCGGCTGGTGAGCGGGCAGTGGCAGGGGGTGGGGCAGTGCTGGCGAGCAGGTAGTGCCAGGCCGGCCAAGGCGGGGGCCAGGGGGGGCCCCCCCGATCGCCCTCCCGGTCACCCCACAGATCGGCCCTGATTGCCAGCCAGGCCTAGAAACCCTACCATGCACAAATTTCGTACAGCGGGCCTCTAGTCAAGTAATAAAAAACTAAAGACTTTGAAAATGCAATTAAATTATTTGAATCACTTATCCCATAATCCCTTAAATCATACTTGCTAACGAGAAACCTGTTACACATATTCTTAACTGCTCTAAGAATATATACCATTGTGGTTATCATGAAACATGTGAGAGGCAATATAGCACAGTGGTTAATATGTGAATTCTGGAGCCAGATTCAAGTTCTAAGATCCTGAGTTTAAACTCTAGCTCTACTACTTACTAGTTCTGTCAACTTGGGAAGATTAACCTCCAAAGTGCTTCAGTTTCCTCATCTATGAAATGGTCCCTACCACATCGTCCCATTAAGAATAAAAAAACTATTTAATATTAATAAAGCACTTAGAATGGTACCTGGAGCATATGAATATGACATAAGGAATTATGAAATACATCACTTATTAAATAAAAAGCACTTCTGTAAGTAATGTGAAATGTCTCTGCAGTATGTAATATAAACCTCATTAAAAACTACCCTATCTATACAGGATCAACTTACTGTAAGGACTATTAGAACATAATACCACCCAACATTTAACTTCATTAGCCAGTACTAAATTAGTAAGATTGCAGATTTGTTCAAGCATTTTCTTTGGTAAATTCATTTCTCATTAGAACATCTATCAAAGGATGAAAGAGAAAAGGAAGAGACAGAATAGGGACTACTCTGGCTTGCTAAATAGTGGCAGCATCTTTAAACTTGACCAGGAAAATATATTTTTTTTTAATATTTGAGTTAAAAATTACTATAAAGGACCACCTTACCTTAACTACTTGAACAGTCACTTGTCTCCTGTCTCTCCCTTCATCACTGCCAGATTAGCCTTCCCAGGTCACTTTCTTTGGGCTAAAAAACGATGGGAATTTCTTGCCTGACAGATAACTAAAATATAAATCAAGGTCACACACATGTCTGCCCATACTAATGCGAAAATAAAAAGCCTCATCAAGCTTGGGTGGGTTTGGCTCAGTGGATAGAGTGTTGGCCTGCGGACTGAAGGGTCCCAGGTTCAGTTCCGATCAAGGGCACATGCCTGGGTTGCAGGCTTGACTGGGACCCCCCCAATCACCCAGCCGGTTTCCCCATACAGGCAGGTGACCAGGAAGTGGCAGGCGGGGCCGGCTGGTGAGCGGGCAGTGGCAGGGGGTGGGGCAGTGCTGGCGAGCAGGTAGTGCCAGGCCGGCCAAGGCGGGTGCCAGTGGGGGCCCCCCCGATCGCCCTCCCGGTCACCCCACAGATCGGCCCTGATTGCCAGCCAGGCCTAGAAACCCTACCATGCACAAATTTCGTACAGCGGGCCTCTAGTCAAGTAATAAAAAACTAAAGACTTTGAAAATGCAATTAAATTATTTGAATCACTTATCCCATAATCCCTTAAATCATACTTGCTAACGAGAAACCTGTTACACATATTCTTAACTGCTCTAAGAATATATACCATTGTGGTTATCATGAAACATGTGAGAGGCAATATAGCACAGTGGTTAATATGTGAATTCTGGAGCCAGATTCAAGTTCTAAGATCCTGAGTTTAAACTCTAGCTCTACTACTTACTAGTTCTGTCAACTTGGGAAGATTAACCTCCAAAGTGCTTCAGTTTCCTCATCTATGAAATGGTCCCTACCACATCGTCCCATTAAGAATAAAAAAACTATTTAATATTAATAAAGCACTTAGAATGGTACCTGGAGCATATGAATATGACATAAGGAATTATGAAATACATCACTTATTAAATAAAAAGCACTTCTGTAAGTAATGTGAAATGTCTCTGCAGTATGTAATATAAACCTCATTAAAAACTACCCTATCTATACAGGATCAACTTACTGTAAGGACTATTAGAACTTTTTTTATTCTGGGCCAGCTTTAGCTCTGAGGCTTGGCTCCAGCTCTGAGGCCTCGGCTGCTGAAAGCAGGTATCTGGTTTGTTTGGGTTCTATAATCGAAACACTGTTTCAACTCCAGCGCTGAGATCCCTGCTGGCTGAAAGCAGGTTTCTGGGGTTTTGTTTAGCTTCTATATTTGTAACAATGTTTCAAACTGCAAGCTCAGAGGCCGGCAGCCGCAGGCGGGGAACGTTGGCTTCCTCCGTCACTGGAGCAAGCAAGCCTCCTGTTAGCTTCAAGCTGCCTGGCTGTCGGCCGCCATCTTGGTTGGCAGTTAATTTGCATATCGCCCTGATTAGCCAATGGGAAGGGTAGCGGAGGTACGGCTAATTACCATGTTTATTATAAGATAGGATATACATATAGATATAGATATATATACACACACACATATGGCCTCATCAAGACACTTCTTGTCCCCTTTGGAGTTCCAGACATTATTGATGGTAACCAAGGCATGAATTTCACTTCTTAAAATACACACCACAGACTCCTGAACAAGGCATCCAATGGAACTTTCACCTCACTTTATGGTCCCATTCTGTAAGCCTCATTGAGAGCTGACTTAAGTTCAAAATCAATTTAATGAGACATAGCATATTTCAGTCACCAAACATCAGTGGTGAATTATAGAGTCTGACTCCATTTGTGATGTCTGAGCACTGACAGCTTGCAAGCCCCAATCCCCCACCTCCCACTTTTTGTCCCATATCTGGGCAAGCCCATAAAAATGCCCATGAGCTTCATACCTTGGCACCTGTTGGGTAGTTAAAACCACAAAAACCCAAACCCTCATTCTGGTCCCATCCCCTAATCACAATAAAAAACAAAACCAAGCCCTACTCTCCCAGAAAATCCCACTGTGGGAGTTATAAACCTTTTCATACTCTCTTGATACCTGTGTGGTATCATGGGTCTTGGGAACCTCCAGGGGGCAGCCATTTCTATGCATATCACTTCCCTCCAATAGCTCCCCACTGTCCACTGAATTAAGCAGAAACTATTTACCATAGCTGAAGATTTATTTTTCTAGTCCACTCTCTACTATTCTCCTTTATAAACATGCTTCAAATGTTACTGTTCCCAGAACACACTTGGGTCTTTAATTGCCTCCATTATCTTTGCTTACGCAGTTTCCTCTGTTCTGAGTTTTCTCTTCCACCCACCATCTCTATTTGCCTCTTCTTCAAGATCATCTCAAAAGCTAACTCCTCCATGAACTCCTTTTCTGAATCTCTCAACCAAACAAGCTCTCTTCTTGCTTTGAATCCCGTATCATACTATTTGAATCCCTGGCAGTGTTTTTATCATGTTCTACTGTATAACAAAGTCATTAACATCTTATTGCTCTTAAAGCTCAGAGGTTGAGAGCATGGATCCTGAAAACAGACCAAAAAAAATTCCATTTTGGATTCTTTCTACCTAGTTGTCCTTGGGCAGAACACCTGTCCTCTTTAAGTTTCAATTTCCTCTTCAAATGAGAGGAAATAAGACCTCACATGTGAAGGAATTTGCCTAGTGCTTGATTTATACTAAACATGCAATAAAATGTTAGCTATTATTATCACTTATTCTCTCTATTGGATCAGAAACAATTTTATGTCAGAAACTCTTTTTTTTCCCCACCTATCCTCCCAACCCCCTTCCCATCTGCACAACCATCAAAATGTTCTCTGTATCTATCTATGAGTTTAGAAACTCATTTTTTAATCCAATGCAAAAACAGTGTCATGTGTATAGAAAGCATTTAATAAATATATATTTAATGAACCAAATAAATGCTTTATAGGACTTCACTGAAATTTTAAAACAAATTAACAGTAAGATTAGCAAAATTAAATCACATGTATGGAATCTAAGTTAATTCTAAATACACACAGACAAATCATCTAAAAAGAGTAGAATTCAGGCAAAGACATAGTTGTGCCATAAAAACTGCTTGCTAACATATAAATAGCTAGGTTAATACCCACCCCCCGAACCCCCAACCAGCATATGAGCTTAGCTATCATCTAATTTTGTTATTTTAACAAAAGTAGACACTTGTGAATTAAAAACAGTGGCAAGTTAATTAGGAACTTAACGTTGCTTTCTGTTTAAAGTCCTTTCCACAGACCACTCAGTACTCTGTAAAAGTTTAATGTGAGATTCCTAAACAACATAGGGAACTATGCGGATCTACATTTAATATTCCTATTTTTAATAGATATCAAAAATGTTTTTAGCAGTGACAAAAAAGAGATCATGCTCTCGGATGCAGTAATTCTCTTTCAAGGATCTACTTTAAGGGGGAAATGGGAGCTGGAGAAACACAGATACATGGGTACAACAGTGCTCATTAGAATGTTAAGTTAAAATTGTAAGAAACCTTCTCTTGTGTAAAATATGTGATTGTCTGCAGTACTGTAAGACCAGATAATAGAACAGTTTTTAATGATAGTGGGGAATTCTCAATGCTATAAGTGAAAAGACAAGATACAATGTGATATAACCAGAAGGCCGTTTATCTCAATTTTAAGGCACTTTTCCCGTAGCGGTAATATTATTCACGGTGTTCCCCTGCTGTCCCGTGTGTTTTTAAATAATCTACAAGAAATATGAGTTAATTTAATAATGTGTCTTAAGTTTTTATAGCCATGTTTGCTCTGATCTATAAGAATAACCACAAAATGTGTCTAATTGAAAGATAAAGTCTTCTTTGAAAACAAGTTACTAACTGTATTGTAAAACTGAGAGAAACTGCTTTGTACAAAGCAGTGCATACTTGTACTGTCACCCACCGAATATTTCAGTCAGTCTGATACCCCTATGTGTTAGTAGTCACCTTGAAATGGTATGTATCACAGTTCCCTTTGGGGGAAGAAAACAAAAAGTAGTAGAAATAGGACCGTGGAGGGAAAGTGGAGTAGGGAAGTCCATAACTTCTATTTTAAAATAAGCCTATCTTGATAGCATCCTCGGGTTCTTTAAAACATGTTATTAAATATTTACTTTTCACAAAATGTATTAGAGTTGGTCCTCAGTGTTTGCTTCCTTGAAAACAATTGTATCCTTACATTAACCAAGTTAAACTGTGAACCACAAACAACTTCTATTATCATAAAATGTCAGCTAAACATAAACTGCATCTCTATTTTTATAAACATTCACATACAAGTTTGTGATATCGTCATCATGACCTGAATCTTAAACCTCATTTTCAAGTAGTAAAGCAAACCTAATTAATTTCCCATGTGATCCATTAAAAGCACCCGTGAGAGGATTTTTTTTCCAAAATTCACATTCACGAAAAACCTTTTGTGATCTGTGGCATGCGTACTACACTGTGAGGGTATTAGGGCAGTGATGGCGAACCTATGACATGCATGTCAGAAGTGACACATGAACTCATTTTTTTGGTTGATTTTTCTTTGTTAAATGGCATTTAAATATATAACATAAATATCAAAAATATAAGTCTTTGTTTTACTATGGTTGCAAATATCAAAAAATTTCTATATGTGACACGGCACCAGAGTTAAGTTAGGGTTTTTCAAAATGCTGACACGCCGAGCTCAAAAGGTTCGCCATCACTGGCATAGGGGCTTTCATCTTCATTCCTGTATATGTGGGTAGTAAACTGGCATATCACCAGCAGAGTTGCCAAGGTTTGGCCAGTCTGTCCACTGATTTTCCAGGGTGATAATGGATTTGCATTGATTTAGATTCCATGTTTGATCTAGGGCCCTCAGAGGATGGGTGGCTAGCATGCACCTGGAGTGGGTGTGGGCCTGGAGAGCAGACCAGAGCATGCAAAACTGACTGTCTCACCTGGTGACTGAATGACTGACTTTGTAGAGATGAACTTGGCCTCATTTGTTTAGTGTTCTCACCAGCTGAGCTAACTCATCTTTTAAGATAGACTTACACAAGTTAGCACAGCTTTGCAGAATTTTATTTTCCTTTTCAAAAGAATTACCACCATTAAATGCCCCAAATATTTCCTATCATATTATGGACTCAGAGAAGCTTTATAATAATAAGGTTGCTAAGACAATATTACTTCAAACATATTTAAGCATATCAGGATTATGAAACAGTAATTTTTACACACTAGAAGTGAAATTTAGAGCACACTGAAACAGTGAATGTTTGAGTGCAAAGCAAAAACAATAAAAACAAATTCACAGCAATTGCCATTTTTTATTAGTCACTGGTATGTCCAAGGTCTAAAGGTAGGTAATTAGTAATGCCATCATGTGGCCAAAAGAGAACTAGGCCCGGCCGGTGTGGCTCAGTGGTTGAGCATCAACCCAGGAACCAAGAGATCACCGGTTTGATGCCCGGGTTTCAGACTTTATCCCCAGGGAGTGTTCAGGAGGCAGCCAATTTGATGATGTTTCTCTCTCATTGATGTTTCCATCTCTCTATCCTTCTCCTTTCCTCTCTCTATAAACAATCAATGAAAACATTAAAAAAAAAAAAAAAAGATTACTAGAAGGGGAGTCTGGAACCCTGCGAACAAGTCCTGGCTGTCATTATATAACATTATGATATGTCACAATTATCAGTTTCTTTATTTGTAGGATGGGAAACTGGGCTTGACACGTCTAAGTCTTTCCAAGTTTGAAATACTAAGAATCCTTATTCTTGTAAAAATTATATAAATCATATATTAAATATCTTTTTTAATCTAGTTATTTTTAACCCATGACAAAGATAGAGCTGCTAAAGTATAAAACCAGCCTGTGTTTTTTAATCAAATATTTCTAAGAATAAGAACAGAAATAATAACTGTACGAAATAGTTTTAAAGAGCTGTTTTTCTCCATCTAGAAGGAGACAGTAACTCCTGAGCAATACAAAATATAGTTTCTCAAACTAATTATTTCTGATTATCAAGAAATATATTTTAATATATTTTATTGATTTTTTACAGAGAGGAAGGGAGAGAGATAGAGAGTTAGAAACATCGATGAGAGAGAAACATCGATCAGCTGCCTCCTGCACATCTCCTACTGGGGATGTGCCCGCAACCAAGGTACATGCCCTTGACCGGAATCGAACCTGGGACCTTTCAGTCCGCAGGCCAACGCTCTATCCACTGAGCCAAACCGGTTTCGGCTATCAAGAAATATAATTTCCTGCCTTCCCTCTCCTTTACTGTGAAAATATCCTTGCATAAGTGTAAAAGTGAATCCAGAATCTCATCTAGTAAATGTCTATCTTCACTTTATGGTGCTGCTCTCTGAAGGCTAGAGGACTGAACCGATTTTAGAGGAAGAAAGCACTTACCAAACTGTTTTTAACCTTGTAAGTCCTCATGGTGTAAGTCCTTTTCGTGTAGACTTTAGAGAAAGATTTAAATGGAACGCAGAAATGGTATGAAAGATTCCCAAACTAGAGCTGCAAAGCCTCTAATGTCCTCAAGAATGTTAAGCCCCGTGTTGGAACATTAGGCCGAAAGGGATAGAGTAAAACAGAATCCCTAAGGAAACAGTCACAGTTCACTTGTTCTTTTTTTACATCCACTTAAATTAAAAAAAACAAAACAGAAAGCAAAGATATAAGTTATTTCTAATTAAATATTGAGGTGAGCATAATCCACCTAGGCTGCCAATCAAAGTATTTTAAAATAATTTATCATTTGTGATTTGCTCACTTATTTCAAGGAAGCTTTTCTCCACCTCTGAAAAAAGCATCTTGTCTATTATCGACAATATGAATCTATGTAGCTCCAAATTTTATCGAATGTGCTTCGAAGTCTACTTATTTTGTAAAAACGTCTATCTGCTACAAGGTACAAATGTGCCCTACAGGTCACCATAATCACGCGTGGCAGCAAAATTTACGGTACATATGCACTGTGGGCAAAAGTAGGTTTACAGTTGCATTATGACATTCTTTTGGGTTAATATAGCTATTGTGCTAATCATAACCTGCATGTCTTTTCCCATATGAACAACTGTAAACCTACTTTTGCCCAGCCCTGTATAAATGCTGCAAACCAAAGGGTTATATTGAAAGGGGAGACTTACAGTTCAGGATCAAATAGCTATATTACCCTAAAATCTTGCCACTTTAAGTAGAGATTTATTGGACTTTTTACAGTTTTTAAAATGGATGGATTTATCAAGTGCTTAAATTTTTAAGTACAAGTATCCCCCACTCTTTAAAAGTTTGAGTTGGGCTACTTCACTTTTAGGAATGACCTATGTTAGTACCTAATCCCACTAACCAAAAGAAACCCAAAAAGGACCTTTGGCTTTTAGATTAATGGTAATTGCTCCTTCCCTTTATATCGTTTCAGCCTAGGAAAAGTTTCATGGGAACACTCTACTTTCAGATAGCAGGGGAAACCTGTATTTTTCTAACTTTCTTCAAATGAAGCTTATATAAACGATAAGTAAAGGGTGTTTCCTCTGAAACCTTCGTTAAGCTGAGTAATAAAGTGTATTACTAACCAAAACATATCTTAAAAAATAGGTTACTGGTAGGTTTCTAGGATAAATAATGCATAATGGAACAGTGTTTAAGACAAGTATACTTAGCCCGGCTGGTGTGGCTTAGTGGTTGAGCATCAACCCAGGAACCAAGAGGTCAGGGTTCGATTCCTGGTAAGAGGACATGCCTGGAGTTCAGGCTCAATCCCCAGTAGGGACCTGCAGGAGGCAGACAATCGATGATGCTTCTAGCTCTCTATCCTTCTCCTTCCTCTCTCTCTAAAAATCCATGAAAACATTTTTTTTAAAAAAAAACAAGTATACGTAAGTGATACTTTCTCTTTTTTGTTAAAGCTCAAGTCTTTATGACTTTATTGTTACTTTTTTTCATTATTGATTTTTAGAGAGAGAGAAAGGGAGAGGGAGAGAGAAACATCGATATTAGAGCAAAACATGGATTGGCTGCCTCTTGCTCTGACCTGGACTCTAACAGGCAGCCTTTTGGTGCACAGGGATGACACCCAGCCAACTGAGCCACACTGGCCAGGGCTAAAGTGATACTTTTCATTTTTCTGTACCTCTTGTATTTATTGGATTTACATAGCACCTATCTTCCAGAGAACTCAGAGTGCCTTATAAGATTATAGACTTAAGAACATTATGACTGCACAATAGCAATTGCTTTCAAACAATAATATTTCTTACCTTAAGGATGTCCTATTGCCATGTATTGGAATGGAAAGGAGTGACATGATAGGTAAGAAAGCCATGGCAAATGGGGAAGTCCATACAAAGAAAGAAACAAGGCAATGAAAAAGAAGCAAGTAATCCTAACTTCAAAAAAGTTATCCACCTAACAAGTGAAAACTCTGCTTTATTTTATCACAGATTCTGCGTCAGTGAGTTGATGGAGAGAAAAGCTAGACTAATGAATCTACTGCTTTCCTGGATTTAAGATAAAGCTTGTTTTTTTTCTAAAATATGTTTTTACTGATTTTTTAGAAATGGAGGGAGAGGGATAGAGAGATAGAAACATCAATGAGAGGTGAACATCATTGATCGGCTGTCTCCTGCACGCCCCCCAACTGGGAATTGAACCCTGATCTCTTAGTTCCTGGATTGACAACCACGGAGCCAGACTGGCTAGGCAAGGCTCACTTTTAACTGTTAGGTTATCACATGATGAAGAAATCATTAGACTTACCAATAAATGTCCATCAGCAGTTTATTCCTAAGATGTGTGCTCTTATTAGATGTGTGCTCTTATTACATGTTTTCACTATTTTTGGCAGGCTAATATCTTCATCATTCTTTGGAAATAATGGCAGCCAGCCAGTTTATGAATTCCTGATGAAAACTTAAAATGTTTAATGGAATTTTAAGTACCATATATTTAAACTTTTCTCAGGTAATTATAGGATTTCAAGTATAACCATAAATAATGAATTCTATAATATTTCATAAGATAAACCTTATTAAAGTTAATATAGTTAAAACATCATATTTTAACTATTTAGTCTAATCTACACAAGGAACAAATTACTGTTTTTTGCCCTATTTTGAAAACTTCTGAATTTAACTCAAAAAAGGAGTAGGCAAAGATTTCTAGAACCCAAAGTGCTATCTAATCCTTTTTCACTCTTGAAAATATGGAAATGAAAATAATATTTCAAATATAAAAACACTGCAGAACATAAAAAAGAAGACCCTAAGACATGCTGATGCAAGTTCATTACACTTTAAGTTAAACAATAATGGCTAAATTAAAGTCACTTTATAGAACAGCTTGGAGATGAACGGAATTTATTTTTAAGCTTAATTGGAAAATAACTGTGAAAAAAAACTTGTCTATTATTGAGAATATCAATTGATTCACTGATTGCTTTATTTATACCTAAATGTGTTTTATTCTTTGCAAAGATGTATATACCAACATAGAGCTTAGCTAAAATCAAAATATCCCAATTCTTAAAAACTGAATTGAATATAAGAACCTGTGATTATTAGTTGAGACACTTGTTTGTGCATTTAGACATTTATCTCACGTTTTTTCCTCAAATGCATATCCTATCATAACAATGTTTAAAACATATTTAGCAGGATCTCTGATAAAATTATCCAGCCCAGCCAGTCACAGTTTGATTCTTGGTCAGGGCATATGTCCGGGTTGTAGGCTTGATCCCCAGTGTGGAGGCAGCCAGTCAATGATTCTCTCTCATCATTAATGTTTCTATTTCTCTTTCCCTCTCCCTTCCTCTCTGAAATCAATAAAAATATATTTTAAAAAATACAGAACAATTATCCAAATATATTTTTTAAATATTCTCAGAAAAATCTAAATTATAATTTACATTATGATCTTAGAAAAATTTTTTAAATTTATTTTAAAGTCTTTGATTTTAGAATATTCTATCTTTAAGACATTTAATTTTCATACATTTATTTGCATTGTATTTGTTTTATACTCTAAACACCCAAATTTCATATGGAGAGGTTTATCAAGTAATTTTGTTCTATCCTAAAAACTTAATCTAGAAAAAGTCCCAAACTGTGAACTGTTTATTATACAGAACTGTTCCTTCTCACCAACTTTATAATGCTCTCACACAATTGTTTCTGAAATAGCATTAATTTGGGGACCATAAGTCTTTTCACATGAATATTCAAATTCTCTATTTAAATCCAGAAAGGATCCACCATCTCAAAATTATCTCCAAAAGTCTACTTATGTAACATATTGCTCCAGTTTCATTCTCAACTATAATACCTTAATTATCACTGGAACCAAGACCACTCAGTCACACTGTCCCTAATCCTTTATTTCAAATAGCAAACTTGAACACAACTGTCATTCTTTTAAGAATCTTTATTGAATTTTTTTTTTAACAATTTAGCCTGTTGGATCTCGATGCAGTTTGTAAAACAACTTGCATATAGTTTCATATAAACTGCAATCAAAAAAGTAATTTACTTTCTCAAAGAAGTTATCTGAAGTTGCAAGTTATTTTTTTGGAATATGCAGAACAGTAAAATAGAAGCATGCTCTCGGATGCAGGTGCTCCTGTGTACTATGGAGTTACTTTGAAGAGCTTGCTAAGGTCTGCAGGCAGTTTATGGAATGCAATCATTTTCTTCACAATTTAGGTACATGAGAATAAAACTGATACTTATGAATAGAATATTTTTCTGAAAAAGTTGAGGCAGCTTTTGTTGAATGCTATCTGCATTGGTACACTTGTTACACTTTGTACTAAAAGAAACAGACAGCCAGGAGTCCATGTTCATGCTGAAACTTGAGAAGTCCCTCCATACATGTTGAGTTCCAAGAAAGGGAAGAGGGTTAAAGACTATGAAATTGTTCATCATCATCTTACATTAATGGACCACACCTAGACACTTTACATGACAAGGGAGCAAATCCCCTTCACTGCTTTCAGTCAAGGCCAGTGGTACCTACAGTGGAGGGTGGAGGTGGAGCAAGCCTAGGACAGGATAAAGCTTAATTAAGTCTACATCTCATGCATAGTTGTCCTTGTTCTGGCCTCGAATGTTTCTCAGACATCCGAATTAGAACTGAGGTTTGTTAACCTGGGGTCCGCATTGATTTCATATCTGTAATGATAACCTTCCATGTGATCCCTGCAGGCATCTCTGATGTTATGCATCCACTTTTTTATCCCCTTACGGTTCAAATACAAAACCAGTAGGAAAATGGCACCTATCAGGGCTAAAACAATACCTAGGAAGACATAAGAAGTCTGCAGGGATGGAGGGAGGATAGGATCACAGTCCAGGTCGGAGCTGTTGAGTTCCAGGAGGACCCGATTCCTCATTTTTTCCGGGAACGCACAGGTGAGCCCGGCTTTTCCCTGCACTATCTCTGTCTCCTTGAGCCAGGTCACCATGTCCACCATGTGGCAGTCGCAGACCCAGGGATTGTTGTCCAGGAAGACCCTGACTTGGGGTAGGCCTTGCAACTCCACCAGGGTGCCGTTGTGAAGGGCCTTGAGGGCGTTGTCTTCCAGGTGGAGGCTTTCTAGGTGTGTCAGGTTGCGGAAGGACACATAAGTCAGGCTCACCAGCGAGTTGTTGCGCAGGTCCAGGTGCCTGAGGCTCGGCAGCTGGGTCAGCACATCGTGGGGCAGGTAGGCAAAGCAGTTGCTGGTCA
>NW_005361873.1:1731771-1732621 GCF_000412655.1 Myotis brandtii | reverse complement strand
GCGGTCCGGACGCTCCACTCGCGCTCCTCTTCCTGCCGCCGCCCCTGCGTGCAGGCACCTCTCGCCTCTTTTGTGGGCGCCTCACGCTGGATCCGCTGCAGGACCTGGGACGAGCGGGAGAGAAGCGTGAGGAGCGGCACCCGCCGCCGCTTTCCGAGGGCAGGAACCGGTCTATCCCAGCCAAGCGGTCCCACCCCGTCCCCAGGACCTCCCTCCCAAAGCCCTGGAGGGTCTCTCCTCCTCCCCACCTCCCGTCCCCCTCCTTTTCCCTGCTCTATCTCTGTCTCCTTGAGCCAGGTCACCATGTCCACCATGTGGCAGTCGCAGACCCAGGGATTGTTGTCCAGAAAGACCCTGACTTGAGGTAGGCCTTGCAACTCCGCCCCCCTCCTCCCCGTCCCAAGCACATCCTTACCCAGGAGAGGGGCGCTCATCCCGAGACCGGAGCGCAAAGTCTTCCTCCCGCCCTGGCCCAAGCTATATACGCATCTTCCCAGCCTCCCGCCCTCCTCCTTTCGCGATCAGACTTGTCCCCCGTGCGCAACTTCTTGCTTAATCCCCAGCGCCTTCCCGACCAAACTTCTCGCTCACCCCCCGCTTCCGCGGACGACCTGCCTTCCGGGTCTCCGCCCCCACGCGGACTTCTCCTCCGGGTCCAGGTTAGGAGGAGAGGGAAGTTTCAGGTTGCAAGAGTCTTTTGATGTCCCTGAGGCCCTCCCAGGGCTAAGCCCCCGGTACAGCTGCTCCCTCCTCCCCCCAGCCCGCGCCTCCGCCAGCCCCTCGGAGCCCGGAGAGGGTTCGAGTCTTCTCCGAAGGGGAGGGGAAAGGCCGCGAACAAAGCGGCGGAGAC
>NW_005361873.1:1685029-1730105 GCF_000412655.1 Myotis brandtii | reverse complement strand
CCTGGCCCAACCTCCGCCGCTGGGAAAAACCAACCCGGGGGGCGGGGGAGGGCCAGGCCGGTGCAGGGACTTTTCCTGCCGCGCGGCCAACCTCTGTAGACCTTGGCAGGGAGATTTAGGAGAGGGGGCCGGGGGGGATCGGGGCTTCGCGCCTCCTCCAGGTGGAAATTAACGAGGACTATGCAGGAAAGGATGAGGGAATCCCTCTCTCCCCCCTCTTCGGCATCCTTTGGTGGTTCCTCGTTTTGCATACTGTATTTACCTTGGACTGGAACAAAACCGCTAATGAATCTCGTGGAATTCACCCAGATTCGGGTACCCAGGGCAGTAACGAGGTAGGTTCAGGCGTGACGGAGCAGCGTGAAGTAGCGGCATGAAGAAATGAGCTGAGAATGCACAGCGGCCGCAGCAAAACGCCCGGCAAACTGCAAGGGAGCGTCAGAAAATCTTCCCGTCAAAGTGATACCTTAGATGCCAACTTCTGATTTAGGTGTAATGAATTCGTCCCCACCCATCCCGCTTGAACGGTTATGGGACTTGTAAGGAGAGAGAGCCAACTTTAAGATAGATAGTGGAGAGGAGATTCATTCTTGATTCATTAGCTTTTCTCCTCGAAAATTAAAAGCAGAGGGGAGAAAAGGCAGCCAAAGCATCCTAGAAACAAAAGGCAAATAGCAACGCCGTGATTCACCCGGAAAGCGGACCCGCCCCCTCTCACCAGATGTGGCGGCGGTGGGTCGGTGCCAGTCACTAAAGCTAGGAGAGTGCACAGGGTGGGGGGTGAGGGGGAGGCCGCCCAGGGAGACCTGAAGCTTGGCCTAAAGTCTGTTGCCCTTGGGGGTGCTCGACAGGGGAGGGGGTACAGAGGTTGGAGATGGAGAAAGGAATGGATTGAATGACTACTTACTGGGAGGATGTTATATTAGAGAGCTTTGGGGCCCTGAAAGCTCTGTCCTTGCTCTATCAATAACTGTATCCCCTTTGTCCCAATCAAATAATTTCCGTGAAAGGGTGAGAAGGTGCTGGTTAGTCAGTTCAGGTTTCTTCATTTTGGAGAGAAAAGTGGAAATTAGAGAAAACAGTTGGGAAAGTAAGGTCTGGTAATAAAATGATCAGATAAGGAATGCTGAAGTTGGTACACGTATTGTACTCTCAAGTCCATTCCTGACTACTTTGTGACAAGAGAGAGTCTGCAGAGCCAATAGCAAAAATGGCCCAGACAGGAGAGGGTTTGGAGGTTGCAGATATTTGAGCAAAAAGTCAGTTTTGTTCATTTGCGTCGTCTTCACCTTTCTCTAAATCCCCTTTTATTATTTTTAAAGGTGTTTTGCAACCTGAATATGAAACACTTTGAAAAAAGAGTCTCAAAAGCTGTAGTCATGTTCTGTATGCCAGCTGTAGTGGTGGTTATGTAAATCAATACATGGGTTAAAATTCATAGATCTGTGTACACCAAAACAAAAGAGTCCTGTTTGCTCTATGATACATTTTAAAACAAAATTAATTACTTCGGGGGTGGGAGGGAGGAACTGTAGTAATGCTCTGGCATGATATTAATTCTGGTTCTGATCTAAAGAGCAGTTTCTGTGTTAAGAATGGGAAGCATTTTACAATTTAGAAAGATTATATATATATTTTCATCTGATCCTCATATCAACTCAGCAATATAGATATAATTAGTTTTATTATCTTGTTGCTACTGATAGTGTTAACCTGTTCTACAAATGAAAACTCGGGAGTCCTGAGCATTAACTGTCTTTTACTTGCCAAACTCTCTGCTGATCACTGTATAGAAATTATATTACTTACTCTGCACATCAGTATTCAGGGAGGCGCTCTCACTCCAGTTTTACAGACCACAAAATTGAGGCAAAAATAAATAATATAGTGTAGTTCCCCCTTATCTGCTGGGGATATATTCCAAGCAGGTAAATGCCCGAAACTGAGGACAATACCTAACCCCTCATATACTGCTTATTTCCTATACATGATAAAGTTTAATTTATAAATTTGGCACAATAAGAGATTACTAATAATATTAAAATAGAACAATTATAAAAACATACTGTAATAAGAGTTATGTGAATGTGGTCTCTCTCAAAATATTTTACTGTACTATACTCACCTTTTCACTTGAAGCACTTGACGGTTTCTCTTCGGCACATCTGAATTGCCAACCTTGCTACTGTTGCACTTTAGGGCCATTCTGAAATAAAATAAGAGTTGCCTGAACACAAGCACTTCAATATCTGGACAATGATCTGAAAACCAAGATGGCTACTAAATGACTAAGGGGTGGGGAGCGCAGGGAGCATGGAAACACTGGACAAAGGGGTGGTTCTTGGCAGGATGGTGTGAGATTTTATCATTCTGAACAGGCGCACAATTTAAAACTTATGAATTATTTGTCTCTGGAATTTTCTATTTAGTATTTTCCGACCTGGGTTGCCATGAGTAACTGAAACCTTGAAAGGGAAACTGTAGATAAGGGGGGACTACTGTAACTTTTTCCAGTGAATGCTGAGGTGGGGACCAGGCCAGATTTGCCTGCCTTTCATGTATATCCCACATTCCACATCTAGGCAAGGCTGAGGAGTGTGTGCAAAGCCCTACTCTGCTACTCCAAAGCTTCATTCATCCTGGCTCTTTTCCCCCTGTTCTTCCCCTCCCTCCCTGCGGCTGGCGGTTGACTATGACTGCTGAACCAGGACCCAGGAACGGGATCACCTCTAACTCCACCACGCATTGTGTGACTTCTGTATGCCTCTGTTTCTTAATCTGTAAAATAAGAACACTACTAAAACTTTAGGGCATTTCCAGGAGAGTTAAGATAATGTATATAGCACACTTAGCAAAACTATCTGTTATTATTGTGCTCTCCTTAGTTATTCTCACCATTTATTGTGTACCTGCTATATCTCTAACTAAATGTGTTAGTAATAATAGTACAAGGATGAATAGTTTATGGTCTCCTTAAATACAGTTGTGAGATTTAGCAAGTAAAATTTCAGGATCCTCAATTAAATTTGAATTTCAGTTAAACAATACATTTTTTTTAGTATAAATATGTCCCGTGCAATGTTTGGGATGTACTTATACTAAAATACTTCATTGTTTACATGAAATTTTAATTGAACTGGGCATCCTTTATTAAATCTGGCAATAAAGGATTTCATCACCTGGTGGAACAACCACAGAAACAAAAGCCTTCAATGCAGAACATTGAGTGCAGTTTCATGTGTGTGCACCTTTCCAATCTCCTCTCTGTATATATTTTAACTTCTGTTTGTGCTGTTTTTATATGAATGGGATCAGAGAATTATCCATGACTTTTCTGACTTTAAAACACCATATATGCTTTCATGTCCATACATATAGGTATGTTTTCTTATTAAAGACTGCAAAATATTCCTTACTGTGGATTGTTATACCACATTTTTAACTGCCCTACTGAAAGACAGATCAGTAAGTCCTTTTTAAAGAAGTTTCCTTCAACTGAGAAAAGCTTACTAGGATTGATTCTATTTTGATTGTCATAAGCATTTAATTATCCTAAATTATCATACTTGCCTTACTTTTGACAGCTTGAAAATTTTTTGCTCATGATGCAATTTACATGCTCTGAAGCAGGACAGGATTTCTGAGCACAGTTTTCCTCATTTATTCTTCCATTCCGAAATGAAAAGAAAGAAGGATCTGAATACCCAGATGGAGAAGAATCAATTTAGTATATTTCGATTGGTCACTTTGTAGCCTCCAGGAAAATATCTCTGCACTATCATTTATTTAGCAGATTTTTTCCCTTCATGAACCATTTTTCTTCTAATGACCCAAAGGAAATTCATTAATAAATTATTGAAATTTTGCTGCTAAGTCCTGGGAAAGCAAGGAATAATGTAGTATATTTTTAAAAGATGAGTGATTATGGCCACCCTGATGGTAAGTAGCAGAGAGAAGCGATGTGATCCAGCATTATTTAAGACTAGTTAATTTTGGTGTCTGACTTAAATTAGCAGAGGAATTAATGAAGGTGAACACTCTGAAAGATATCTAAAACAAAATCAAGTATTGGTGAACATCAAGCACATATGTCATAAAACCATAAACCAACACCTACAACCAGAACAATCAAGTCGAGGGTTGATTCAGGGAGAAAAAAAACAATACAGTTACATACACAGAATATTATTGTATACACACATTCATGGAAAAATAAATTTTAAAAATTGTTAATGATTAAAAAGAAATTCTCACGAGTTGATTTCAAATCACTTTTGAAGTAATAGGCTTCTTGTCTGAAATATATAAATTAAATTAAGTAAAATATATATTAGGGAATGGGTCGAAAACATTTGTTTCATGAGTCAGTACAATGGGAGTAGAAGAAAACTATAACAAAGGTATTTCAAAATTCACTGGAGATTAAATAAGTAATACAGAAAGAACAAAGCTAAAAGGCTATACAGTCCTAGCCTATTTGGCTCAGTGGATAGAGCATTGGCCTGGGTTCGATTCCGGTCAAGGGCACATACCTCTTTGCAGGCTCCTAAGCTTCCCGGGCCCTGGTCAGGGCGAATGCAGAAGGCAACCAATCGATGTGTTTCTCACACATTGATGTTTCTCTCTGTCTTTCCCTCTCTCTTCCTCTCTCTCTAAAAAAATCAATGGAAAATATCCTCAGGTGAGGGTTGAAAAATAAATAAATAAATAAATAAATAAATAAATGGCAATAACAGACTGTAGAGATTAAAGTGGGTGGATATATGTGATTCTTCAAGGATGAGAGGATATTAAAAGGTAAAGAAAAACAATTGGCAGGACTTTCCAAATAGCTAACATTAAAGGATCATTCAATTTTAAGTGTTCAACATTTTAAGACTTTACCATTTGCCCTTCACCTATTGGATGTCCTCAGGATACAAAAGTCCATGGGATAAAAAGTCCTGCCATCAGAGCATTCAGAGGCAGATCATCTCACAGCCGTAAAACATATGGTAAGTGCAGGGGCCAGCGGAGGAGTGGGAACCTGTCTGGAGAAGGCATCATTGTGGAAGTGATGCTTGACTGCATTTGAATTCTTATCAAGAACTTGCCAGATTAAAAAAAAAAAAAAAAGATCGGCAAGTTGGTGAAAAGACAGAGACCATGTTCAGTTCTGTGTGCTAAGTGGGGAGGAGCACAGCACACACTGGAAGGAGTGGTACAAGGACAGATTTGAAAGACGGTGGGATCAGCTACTGCCTTCCATGCTAAAAAGTTTGATTTCGTCCCAGAGTGCCTGGGAACCTCTGAAGACATGATCAGGTTGGCATATTAGAAAGAACACCTTTGCTATCTGTTTTGGAGGTGAATTGTAGGCAGAGAAGACTAAAGACAGGCAGAAAAGTTTACTAAGTGACAGGTGTTGAAGAACCAAACTAAAGCAGCTGTAAAAGATTGTCAAGGTAGGAACAGATTATATAAATCAGTGATTCTCAACAGGGTGACACTGCCCCTAGTGGGCATTTTAATATTCGTGGAGGCATTTTTCTGTTTGTCACAATGATTGGGTAGAGCTACTGCCATTTAGTGTGTAGAAGTCAGGGATATTAGACATGCGGTAATTAGAGGATATACCATACAATAAAAAATTCTGCTTCCCACATGACTTTCAAACATCCATCTAGACATTCTTATAGATGTAAAACTTGATTATAATAATCTCAACCGATATACAAATTCATTTTAAACTACAAATACTTATAGTATGTTTTAGTAAATACTGAATTTTCCAGAAATGCAGTTACCAGGTTCATTTAAGGAAGAATATATATATTGTTTTGTTTAGACTTTTACAAACATTTTATCTTTAACAGCTATGCCACTCATCCTGTCTGAATCAGTAATACAACCCAACTGTATCTGCTTTCATTTGCAGTTATTGCATTTACAGTGATCCTCATTTCAAAATGTCTACTATAAAGAAACAGTATCTTTAATATCCACTTGAATATTTGTCTAATTTTTAACTCTAGCTTATTTATAAGTAGGTTAAATTATATTATCATTTCATTGGGTCTTCTATAGTTATGCTGAAACGTTTACATGTTATACTACATATTACTTAATATTTAATTATTCTATTTTTATTTTTCCTTTATATTATAGTTAATAAATACATATTTTAAACTTTATGTGTAAAGGTATGTTTTATATAAAGAGGGGACTTTATAAAATAATTGTTTTAAAAAGGAAGCATTGGTTTTTAAAAGGTCAAAAACCACCTATACAGATATTTAAGAGTTAGAATCTATAAATTTTGGTGATTTATTCAGTATGGAGTTTACAATATAGACATTTATCATTTTAAATGGGTGAAAAGGTGAGGGGATTAAGAAATACAAATTGGATGTTACAGAATAGTCAATGGGAATGTTAAGTACAACATAGGGAATATAATCAATATTATTCTAATAACTATTTATCATGTCAAATGGGTATGAGATTTATTGCAATGATCGTTTAATGTCTAGTCACTAGTGTGTACACCTGAAACTAATATAACATTATATCTCAACTGTAATTAAAAAATAAAAAATGATTTTAAAAAATATTTTAACACATTAAACCTAATATTAAAAGCTGATAATAAAGGAGTGAAGCTGGGGGGGGGGCATTCTAATCCTGGCACATTGACAAGCAATCTATTGCATATCCGTGGCAGAGGTTAAGCAGATGGACTTGAGCCAAAGCTTAGAATCATGACCCAGGCTTCTCTAATCTATTTTATAAGTCTTATCCAGCAAGCTAAAGTACATAGGTCAATAAGTTTCCTGCTAGCACTTCTGGAAATATTCAAAGCCAATAAATGAATATTTTTTAGGTTTGTTTTAGATCCCCATATAAAAGCCCAGGAAGAGAGGATGAAAATAATACATATTTTTTAATAGAAATTTATCACATTACCTTGGTTGTGAACAAAAATGGAAGTTAAAGAGTTTAACTAGGGATACAAAATCAAGCCAGTGTCAAATCATGTGGTCTGAACAAGGTGAGTGATGGTAGAACAAAGGAGTTGGGTGCAGAGTACATGCCAAAGAATGCCTATACTGAATTTGAACAAAAGCCTGCTGAAGGAATGTGTGGCATCAGCGGGTACTTGAACCCAAGAAACACTGATGGGATGACATTTGCAAAGGGGTGATATTCAAAGTAGTTGACAACTAGTGCAGCACAGATACTGACCAATAAGTGTTCAATAATCAGACAGGGCACCACCTGCAAACAACCAATAGGGCTTTGCTGGGACAAGCTGCCTGAAATCAAAGTCCCGCCCTTATTTGTGGTTTCTCTTCCCGGAGTTTCAGTTACCTGTGGTCAACCATGGTCCAATATAAAATGAAAATTTTCAGAAATAAGTAATAAGTTTTAAATGGTGAGCTATTCTGAGCAACGTGATGAACTCTCGCATTGTCCTGCTCCAACCTGCTGGGGGTGTGATCATTCCTCCGTCCAGTCTCCTCATGCTGTGTATGCTGCCGGCCAGTTTGTCACTTAGTAGCCATCTCAGTAGCTATCTCCATTATCAGATCAACTCCTGAGTTATTGAAATACTGTGTCCACGTGATCCTTATTTTACTTAACTAATGACTCCAAAGCACAATGCTGGCAATTCCGATATGCCACAAAGAAGCTGGAAGGCGCTTCCTTTAATGTAAAGGTGAAAGTTCTTGACTTCATAGAAGAAAAAGAATCATATGCTGAGGTTGCTAAGATCTATGGTAAGAACAAATTTTCTATCCATGAAATGGTCTAATTTATCAATTAAACTTTATCGTAGGTATGTATGTATAGGAAAAAAACATAGTATATATAGGGTTTGGTGCTATCTGCAGTTTTAGACATTTACTGGGGGTCTTGGAGCATATCCTTTGAGGATAAGGTGGGGGTTACTTTATATTATAGAGGTTTCTGATCATCTCAGCCACCAGCCACCAGTGATTGTGGGCAATCACTCTAAAATTGTCCCATAACTTTTAAGATTTAACATGAAGAATTGGAAGCTTCTTTAAAATAACAAAATAAGCACTAGTTATACATACATTAGGATGTATGTGTTATTTATTAGATAAATAATGTGGAGTGTGTAATGAGTGCTTCCAGGCAGTGTACTGAAAACTGAAGACAACGGCTCTGTTTTCATGGAAACTTATTGTTTCCACTAGTTTAACTCAAGGGTGGGAAATCTAGTTTTATTTTTTGTTTAATTAAAATATTTTTTTTTAAATTATCACCCGAGGATATTTTTCCATTGATTTTTTTAGAGAGAGTGGAGGGAGGGAAGGAAGGGGGGGGGGAGAGAGAGAGAGAGAGAGAGAGAGAGAGAGAACCAAGTGAGAGAGACACAGTGATTAGCTGCCTCCTGCATGTGCCCCAACCAGGGCCAGGGATCAAACCTGCAACCCAGGTATGTGCCCTTGACCAAGAATCGAACCTATGACCCTTAGGTTCACAGGTGGACACTCTAGCCACTGAGAAAACCAGCCAGGGCTAATTAAAATATTTTGGTATTAAAAATTAAAAACACATACTCAACAATAAAGAGTGGTGTAATGAAAATCTGTGCACCTACTACTCAGCTTTACACATTCTAACATTTGATTTCTTTTTTAGTTTTTTTCATGTAATTTAAGTGTACAGCTTAACAAGTTTTGACTTTTGTATATACCCTTGAAATAATCATTACAATCAAGAAAATGAACATAGTATTCACCACCCTCAAAAGTTTCCTTATGGCCGAAACCGGTTTGGCTCAGTGGATAGAGCGTCGGCCTGCGGACTGAAAGGTCCCAGGTTCGATTCCGGTCAAGGGCATGTACCTGGGTTGCGGGCACATCCCCAGTAGGAGATGTGCAGGAGGCAGCTGATCGATGTTTCTCTCTCATCGATGTTTCTGGCTCTTCTTCTCTCTCCCTTCCTCTCTGTAAAAAATCAATAATATATATTTAAAAAAAAAAAAGCAGGTATAAAAAACATGAAGTTTATAAAAAAAAAAAAAAAGTTTCCTTATGACCTTTTATAATCCCTCCATCCATGTTACCCTCAGGGAACCATTAATTTTATTTCCATCCCTATAGATTAGTTTGAATTTTCTAGAATTTATATAAATGGAATCATGCAGTAGGTGCTCTTTTTTTATCTGGCTCCCTTCACTCAGCACAGTTAATTTGAGATTTATCCAGGTTGTTATGAGTATCAGCAATTTATTCCCATTTGTTGCTGAGTAATATTCCATGGTTCAAGGGATCTTTATTTTACTTAAATAATGGACATTTGGACTGTTCCATTTTTTGGTTATCACATATAAAGGTGCAATAAACATTCATGTTCAAGCCTTTGTGTGAACATATGCTTTCATTTCTCTTGGGTAAATACCAAGAGGTGGAATGGTTCAGACACATGCTAGATTCATTTTTAACTTTTTTAGAAATTGCCAAACTGTTCTCCAAAGTGGTTTGTACCATTTTACATTACCTCCAGCAGTGAAAACGAGATTTAGTTGCTCCACATCCTTCCAACACTTGATATGGTTAAACTTATTAATTGTAGATGTCTGAAAGGCGTGCAGTAGTATCTCATTGTGCTTTTAATTGAGTAGTGACATAGAGCACCTTTTAATGTTATTATTTGCCATTTGTTTATATTCTTTCATGAAACCTCTGATCAATTCACTTGCCCATTTTTTAATTGGACTGTTTGTTTTCTAATGATTGAGTTTTAAGGGTTCTTTCAATATATATTCTAGCTACCAAGAAATAATAACAAATTATAGTTGTACACCTAGACAAATATTGTTGAAACTCCCAAACTCCCAATTCAAGGGAAAAGTAATGAATCCTACAATCATCCAAGCAAAAAATTGTCACTTGTGAAGGAAGAAAAATCTGATTTTAGAATTTTTCTTCTCTATGAGATGCTAGAAGAATTTGGAGTGCTGTGAATAGCCTGAGTTTTTAAAATAGTTTTATTTATTTTTTTTTCAATATACGATGCATTTAAATAGTTGAAAATTCAAAAGTGACAGAAAGGTATACAAAGGAAATGTCTCTTTCCACTCCTGTCCCTAAGCTCTCCAGTTAACCTGTCCATAGACACCAACATTTATCAGGTTTCTGTATGTGTCTTTCCCATTATATCTTATACACATGTATGCAAATTTATTTTCACAGATAATTAAACACTACACAGTGTTCTTCATTTTATTTAACTGAACTATAAAGCTCAGAGATTATTCCTTAATAGTATAACAAAAAACTCCTTTATTGGTAGATGGTATTCATTGCATTAGTGTATTTAGCTATCTATTGCTGTGCAATAAACCACCTCAAAACTCTGACTCAAAACAACAATTCTTTATAAGTATAGCTTATGCACTTGTAGGTTGGTTGAGGATTGAATAATCTGATTGAATAATTTGGTTGGCAGACTCTGCTAATCTGGGCTTGCTCATCCTTCTGTGAATTGACTGGTGTGTTCTACTCTAGGTTGGGCTTATCTGAAAACAGTTCTACTCCCAATGGCTGTTATCTTCCTCCCAAGACCAGTGGAATAGGCTTGGCATGTTCTTCTCATGACAACAGAAGAAGCACAAGGGAAAGCAAGCTGAATCCATGTAAGTCCCCTTTAAAATTCTGCTTGTATCACATTTGTCAATGTGCTGCCATGTCAGCCAAAGCAAATTACATGCTAAAGCCAAGGAGCTGGGAATTACACCCCATCACAATGGAAGAGCACTGCAAAATGACAGGGCACATAGCAACGGGCTTGTATAGGGGAAAGTCAGAAGCAATGGGGCTATTGACATAACCTGCCTCAAACTGATATACCACAATTTGTTTAAACAGCCCCCTGTTGGAAGGTTTTCAGCCTTTTGCTATTACAAACAGTGCGGTAATTACTAATGAGGACATACATCATCTTCCACATATGCACGTATGTCTCTAGGATGAAGTGGTTTTAGGATACGGACTTTTGCCTATTACAAACAGTGCGGTAATTACTAATGAGGACATATGTCATCTTCCACATATGCACGTATGTCTCTAGGATGAATCCTTAGAAGTGGTTTTAGGATACGGACTTTTGAAATTTTGATAGGTATTATTGACAAAGCACTGTTCAGAGATTATTGTAACAATTTATATTACTATCAGCAATGTTAGGATTATGTTATCAATTTTTTATCTTTGCTAACCTTGCACATGAAAACGTAATTTTTGTATAGGCTTAATTTGTTTGTTTGTTTTTAAAATCTAAGTCAGGTCTACAATCTTTTATATGTTTAAAAATCATTTGTATTTCCTTTTTAAATCCATTTGTTCACTTTTTTGGCCCCCATTTTGTTCCAATTGGTTTTTTAAATTTTCTTAATTGATTTGTACATATTTTAAAAATTAACAATTTATTAAACTACGGGCACACTCAAAAATAATAGCGGAACCACAGGCCAGTATGTTCACTAGAGAGATTCAGTGAGAGAGAGAGAGAGCTAAGAAGAGCCCTCCTGAGGTCAGGACCGACCTCAGAGACTGGCCTCAAAAACTACCCCTGCTTGAATTTAATTGTAAGCTAATGTCTTAGCTCAGATTGTCAAAACAAAATACATAGACTGGGCAATTTAAACAATATACATTTATTTTTCACAGTTCTGGACCCTGGTAAGTCTAAAATCAAGGTGCTCCAAAGTGGTTTACATTTTGTGGCCTCTTAGCTTGTAGGCAGCCATGGTACCATCTCTGTATATTCACATGATCACATAAAATATATAAATATATAAATTCTAATTTGGAGGTTGTGACTGAAATATGCTTTTACAGAGTTGCCTAATATATGTTCTGCATGGCCAGTGTGACAAATTTTATCATAAGGGATTTATTGTAACATTTTTAAGTCTTTGGACAGAATAAAGAAAATTGGCTTATTAGACCACAAGTTTCACCTAATATGAAAAGTAGAGAGTTCCCAGTTATTTGAGCGTGAGGTATTATTTACTACTAGTTTAATTCTCAATAGCTGTGCTGAACTTGATTTTCTATTAAAGTACCTGTTATAAATTCCTACATGTATATAATCTTATTATAAATTGATTTTGGCTAAGAAAACAGAAACCTAACACATAAGTTTCCATTTTATGATAAAATCTTTATTGAGAAAATATTTTCATGCTCAAGAAAACTGCAACAATATATTGTCAATACAAATATTTTATGATTCTTGTTTCCAATGTTTGCTTTTATATTCTTAAAAGTTTATGGCTTAGAAACAGGCTAGAAGACATTAGATTTCTTTTATAATTAAGAATTAGAGAAGTATTCTGCTTTGTTTCTGGGTGTCTTTAGAGCCCAGTATAGCTGTCACTGAGTTAACGTCTCACTCTGACTTCTCTGTCTTTTCTAAGCCAAGTCTGCTTATTACTACAGTCCAACTAGTGGGCTCACAAGTGGACTATGTTTAAAGAAATGTCCAGGGCAGGAATTTGGCCTGGACTTAGCTATTATCACAAGAAATAATAAATTGCTTAGTGCAGAAATAATTTTTCTATCTTAGAATTTTCACGGCCCTTGGTATTTTTTGTAGGTATCTTCTCTTTCCACCTTGCTTGATGGTTGCTTACATGCAGTGCTCATTTCTCCTACTGTAAGAGACTGAGTTTTACTCATCTGTTTTTATAACCCATGCCACTTTTTAATAGGGATTTAGCATATAGAACTTACCTAACTAAGGTCATTTGAAGGTCAAATTGTTTAATTAATTTGTCTAACATCAAGACTAGAAATCTGATGATGCCAAAGATGTGTTTATAGACCATTTTGGCTTTGCCACAATTATAAACATCAATGACATAATGATTACATTTACTCTATAGATCAATTTATATGCAAATGTTGTTATCTTTCTCCTTCTTGTTCATTTTCTTGAGTAGGCAGTAGCTCCCTATAAGAAGGCTCCTTGCCCTAGCCCCGTGGTCGGCAAACTGCCGCTCACAGCCACATGCAGCTCTTTGGCCCTTTGAGTGTGGCTCTTCCTAAACCTTAGGAGTACCCTAATTAAGTTAATAACAATGTACCTACCTATATAGTTTAAGTTTAAAAAATTTGGCTCTCAAAAGAAATTTCAATCGTTGTACTGTTGATATTTGGCTCTGTTGACTAATGAGTTTGCCGACCACTGCCCTAGCTGGTTTGGATCAGTGGATAAAGCATTGGCCTGCGGACTCAAGGATCCCAGGTTCAAATCCGGTCAAGGGCACATTCCCGGATTGCTGGCTCAGTCCTGGGTAGGGGGCATGCAGGAGGCAGCCAATCAATGATTCCCTCTCATCATTGATGTTTCTATCTCTATCTTCCTCTCTGAAATCAATACAAATATATATATATATTTTAAAAGAAGGCTTCTTGATGTTTTAGCACCTCCAGAGATCTCCAGAGTATTCTGACACTTGCCTTTGAAGAGTATGCAGGTTCGCTGCTGACAGAAACTCACAATTTGCATCGGAGGCATACAGATTGTCAGGATCTGCAACACCTGGAATGTTTCCCTGGGACTAAATGGGGATATTTGCTTAGATTTTTTTACTAGTAAGAGTTCATGATATAAAAACTTTAAGACTATTGTGTAAAAGTTACTAGGCTTTGTAAATATATAACTATCAGAGGTCATCATGTTGAAGTCTAATTTTACAGATGAGAAAAGTGAGTTTCAGTTAGTCTAAGTAGCTTTTCCTGGATCACACTTCTGATTGAAGGGAGAATCGAATTATAATGCAGGTCTCCTGATACTCCATTCAGAAATCTTTCCACTCTACCACAGAGCATAGACATCTAAAGTGACTTCCCCTGGGTTTGGAAGGCATGCTGGTCTCTGGCACAAATTCTATTCTGTCCGCTCCGCCTCTCTCTCACCCATGATCTACCTTGGCTCTCAGTTTCTTTGTATTCTTGACCCCTTTATATTTGTTGGCATTAATCCATTCCTCCATGTGGACTGCTCTTTTATCTCCACTCACTGGGTCTAAACCATCTACTCCCCTTGTCCTAAATGGCAGTTCACACTATGCTTTGTCCTGCCTTATAGCTTTGTCTTTTCAACTGAATGTAACCCATGGTCCAACATGGCAGGGCCAGTACTCACCAAGGGATCCAGATCCTGCTCCCAAGCTCTAATTTTCCCTTGAGTTATAGGAATCATGCTGGGGTTTTTTTGCTTCTCACATGCTGTTGGACCAGTGGACCCTAATGTGATCTCCAGTTTCCCTTTAAACTCTGAATTAATTTTGGTTGTGTCCGATTTGCTGAGCAACATACTAGTACTAACACTCAGCCTCAGCATTCTCATTTGTATAAGTAGCGCCTACCTCATTGGGTTCTTAGAATTTAAATGACGTAATACATAAAAGTTGCACAGGCATATATTATGTGTGCCAGGTTTACATGTAATTATGTACTCAATGAATATTCACTATTATTAATAGTAAGGATATTATCACAATTGGTTAAGGAATAAATGGAAGGTTAGGACATGGAGCTTCATCAAGAGGTTTATAAGAAATAGAAGGAGAGACATGGAGCATTCACTTGAGTAGGAAACAGTATTTAAGGAGGAACTTTTAAAATTCTAGGCTGGAGAGAGGCTTGAGCATGTTTTTAGGTAAAGGCAAAAGCCAGGAGTTGAATAAAAATACTATTATAAGAAGTGGAGAGTTCTTTATTTAGAGAAAATTTTCTCATAACAGATACATTTCTCAAAGAGATAATATGACAAGTTCAATAAATCAGTATCAGAGAGCAATATTGAAGTTGAAACATCTCTGGGTGAATCTAATTTATGAAACCATCTATAATTTGTTGGCTGTTCTCAAGCACAGTAATTGTTTCCTCCATGGAGTACTTTCAATTTACAATGCTCTACTGCTTCCAAAATGAATGTGAATTCTGGAAAAACAGTGGTGGGAGTCTGGGCAGGTTTATTTAGATGGGACATTACCTCTTTCCCCTTTTTCCAACAGTTTTTCTAGTCATGTAAGAATTGGAAAGATGAGGGAGGGAGGCAGGAAGGGAGGCAAGGAGGGGGTATAGAGGGATGGAGCACCTCAACAAAGTAGGCTGCCCACCCACCAAGCAGATTTCAGGCAGTAGGTTTTGGCTTCTGTAGGTAGGACACATCATTACCCATAAATATTCAGCAAAAAGCAAAAATAATAATAATAATAATAATAATAATAATAATAATAATAATAATAATAATAATAATAAATGGAGATCAATGTCCCCAACCTTCCCCTCATCCCACCCTATGGCCAGAGAAATGGGAAAAAGGGAAAACAGAAGAGAGTGTAAGAATACATTTATCTCAGTAAGTAGTTTGGTTCAAAAAACAGGCCCTTCCAACATCATGCATTAAAGAAGTGTGATAAACCATTTTGACTGCCAGATACCCTCTGAGCTTTGCCAGAATCATCTTACACTTGCTGTACTGAAAGTTTAGAAAAACTTAACAGCTACCTCTTCATGCTTTTGCCTAGAGTTGATCCTGCCCACAAGTGACGATCCTTTTAGCTCAGTTCTGTAAATGGCTCTAATCCCAGGACTTCCTCCCTCCTAAGAAGCTCCTAGTCAGTGAAAAGAGAGGGGGGAATGTACCTCACCAGACTTCACTCTCACAGCTGCAGCAACAGCACACAACTCACTTCAATGGAAGCTTCTGGGTTGAATTCTCACTCCTTGGCCATCTGAGAAAAGAATTCATACACCAATTCATGCTGAGTTGCTGATGACTGATAATGGTTTATTATGATATCCCTTCAGGCTATTTACATTTGAGCAAGAGAAAGCATTGGCTGTGAAGGTAGGGATTTTAAGTACTTTGGAATGCTCTAGGAGAGATGTGTGAAGGGTTCTAACTAGCACTTCACCAATTATATCCTATAAACAACAGCCTACTCTTGCTTCTGACAGTTCTTGGCAGGCTACAAGGCTGAGGACACTAAGAAGAATGATCACGTGACCAGAACTTCAATCCTAAATACTGCCTGGAAAGAAAAGTCTTCATGACCTAGGAAAACAAGGCAGGCTCACCTCATCATGGATTAGCTGTGATGATTAAGTGTATCTTGTACTGATTCCTATAAACAACAGCCTACTCTTGCTTCTGACAGTTCTTGGCAGGCTACAAGGCTGAGGACACTAAGAAGAATGATCACGTGACCAGAACTTCAATCCTAAATACTGCCTGGAAAGAAAAGTCTTCATGACCTAGGAAAACAAGGCAGGCTCACCTCATCATGGATTAGCTGTGATGATTAAGTGTATCTTGTACTGATTCCCGCCCCCCCCCCCAATCCGTTGGTTAAAAAATATATTACCAACAGTTATTCTAATCTGAGAAAAGAAGAAAGAGGAAGGACAAGACCATAGTTCATAGAATACATTTATCTCAGTAAGTAGTTTGGTTCAAAAAACAGGCCCTTCCAACAGCCCTAAAAGTAAATCCTCAGGCCCCCTTCAGGAAAGAAAGAATTTTTTGATGAAAAATTTGCCGCACAAAAGCTCTGAATATATCTTTATCATTCAGGGAGTGACATTTGTAGAAAATATGGTATACTGTTGTGAGCAAACAGAAAGGAAACAGTAAGAAACATGGAAACAAATGTGAGAAATGGGTATATAGCCAAGTGCAATTGTGTCTGTGCATGTGTGTGTGTGTGTTTGTGTGTGTGTGTGTTTGTGTGTGTGTTAGTGAGGATAGAATGTGAAGGGAGGCATAATAAATTATCAAACATTGCTTTAAAGGAGAGGCAATAGCAATCCCTATTTATGTTGGGCAATTGCTTTCATACACACAAAATTTATAATTTGATCCCTATGACAACCCTAAGCACTTAAGTATAGCACTAAAAACTCAGGTGTAGCAGAGGTCCAGAGAAAAGAAGGGAGGTTTGTCAGCCGGTGGATGGTTAGGAGGAAGGATGGGAGAGGAATCAGGACCAAGTCCTCTCATTTAGCATCCTATTGGCTTAGGATTAATGTTATTATAACTTCTACTTGTGGAAAGGGAACCACTCCAGTCACAATAATTTCTCATTTGTTCATGTACAAAACATTTCAATTTAAGCATTCACTATTATTATTTAGCCCAGGATAATCTCACACATGTGTGAAATGACACATATATGAATGAGGTTATTCATTTTGCATTATTTTTAATGGCAAATGTTCCAAAACAACTTAAATGTCCATCAATAGAGGACTAAGTAAATAAATTCTGGTCCAGTTATGTAATAGAATACTATGCAGCTGTCAAATAGCATGAAGCAGCTTTCTATTGATATGGGAAGGTCTCTGTATTAGCTCTCTAGGACTGCTGAAAAAAAGTGCAATACACCGTGTGACATCAACAAACAGAAATCTATTGTATCACAGTTCCTGAGATCTGAAATAAAAAATCGAGGTGTTGGCATGGCCATGCTCCCTCTGAAACTTATGGGGAGAATCCTTCCTTGATTCTTCCTAGTTTCTGGTGATTTTCCCGCGAGCTTTGGCATTCCTCAGCTTATAGCTGCATTACTCCAAAATCTGCTTCTGTTGCCTGTCATCACACAGCATTCTCACTGTGTGTCTCTGTGTCTCTTCTTATAAGGACACCAGTCACATTGGATTAAGGGCTCAACCTACTCCTGTATGACCTCATCTTATTTCCAAATAAGGTAATCTTCTGAGATACTGGGGGTTAGGACTCCAACATCCTTGGGGGAGAGGGGTCACAATTCAATCTGTAACAATCTCCAAGGTAAATTAGGTGAAAAAGGCAAGGTGCAGTGCAGTGTATATAGCATGATATCTTTATGCAAAAGAAATATGCACACAGATATTACATACACATTTTTTAGAATATCTCCAGAAGGATCCATAACATACTAGTGGCTTTCAAGCAGGAGAACTATATAGCTGGTAGAAACAGTATAAAGATCATACTTTTAAGTTATTGCTTTTTTGTACTTTTTAAATTATTTTAACTAATTTTTAAAATCCCCTTTCAGCCAAAACCGGTTTGGCTCAGTGGATAGAGCGTCAGCCTGCGGACTGAAAGGTCCCGGGTTCGATTCCGGTCAAGGGCATGTACCTGGGTTGCGGGCACATCCCCAGTAGGAGATGTGCAGGAGGCAGCTGATCGATGGTTCTCTCTCATCAATGTTTCTAACTCTCTATCTCTCTCCCTTCCTCTCTGTAAAAAATCAATAAAATATATTTTTAAAAAAAGAATTCAAGTTATAAAAAATAAAATAAAATAAAATCCCCTTTCACAAGTATTCTTCAGTAACATTTAATTCAAATATTAGCAGAAGGTACTCAGATCTTTTCTTCTGAGATGCTCTGGCAAGATTAATGCTAGAGAGAATTCACTCAGTTTAATGTCTCTAAAATATTAGTAGAGATAAATCAGAAATCTGGATGAGACACTAGACTCACATATTACCCAATCAGAATCTGAAGCAAAGCAGATAAATACAGCAGAAAATGAGTTCAGATTCTCCAACAAGATTATCATGGATGTGATAGGAAAGTGGAGGTCATGACCAGGAATGGCCAGGCAAGCCTCACAATAGGGGCTCAAAGTGCAAAACTTCTTAAACCGACAAATCATCTTTTCTGCATACAGATTCCTAAACACCCTGCCCTGGAGAGTTTGCTTCAGTTAGTTTGAGCCTCTGGCCATAAAATGTGAATGTTTAATACATGCAGAAAGTTTGGAGAATAGTAAAGATCAGAGAGAAATAAGAGAGCACTTAATGACTAACTTTGGTGTTATCTCTTTCCCATTCTGACCTGCTTAAAATTAACCTTGATCCTAAGGCAGAAGCAAGATATTTAGTTCCAAACTACTTGGATGGCCTATTTGGTATCACACCATACCAGTGTTATCATTTTTTCATTTCTGCTTTTCCCCAATAACTCTAATGTAAAAAGTTTTCTGACATAGGTTTTTATTTCACCCTGCATCATTTAGATCCCATGGGATGACAGTTGGCCTGACATTCCAGAGAGTTTCAAGATAGAGCAATCCTGAGAAATTAAGTTCTAGAATGGAATTGGTAATGGGAGAAATAAAACTACTCCCAGATAAAAACCAGGTCTTTTACAGGTACAGAATTGGGAAATATACTGTTGATAGAAACTGTTCCAAATTGCATTTTAATGCAGTTTGCTTTGTAAGAAATGAATGGTATGCTCTCTAAACAGGATTGGTAGTAAAATAAATTTTAGAAATACTAGTACCAGGTAATTAGTCCCTTCTTAAATATTCATAATGCATATTATCATAGTTAAGGCTCTAAGAAGTCATTCATTTAAATAAAGTTATTTAACTTTGTGGAACTCAGAGTTTATAAGATGTACTTAATTACAGATCATTTTCTTAGATTTTACTTATTAAAGAATTTTTGCAAATCTAAGATTCCAAAGAGCACAGTTTAGGAAACATTACTGTAAATCCCTTTACAGCTCATTTGCCAAGAGTTTGGAGAGTAGTTTGGGAAAGGAAATGTTTTCCTAGAAGTGAAGTCCACTGAGTGGATAAATAAGACTATTTATGGGAGCATTTATTGATTTTACAAACATTTATTGAACACCATCTAGAAGAATAGAGTAGAAAATGTATTTTTTTCAAAATAAAATAGTATCATAGGACCACATCTTCTTTATCCAATCATCTATCAAAGGACACTTTGGTTGTTTCCTTGTCATGGCCTCCATGAATAATGCTGCAAAGAACATAAGGGTGCATATATCTTTGCGCATAAATGTTTTTAATTTGGGGGGGTAGATACCCAGAAGAGGGGTTGCTGGGTCATATGGTAACTATTCTTAATTTTCTCAGGAACCACCGTACTGTTTTCCATAGTGGCTGTACCAGTTTACATTCCCACTAGCAGTGAATGAGGGTTCCTTTTTCTCCACAACCTTTCCAACATTTCTTATTACTTGTCTTATTAATAATAGCCATTCTAACAGGTGTGAGGTGGTATCTCATTGTAATTTTGATTTGCATTTTCCTACTAGCTGGTGAAGTTGAGCATCTTTTCACATATTTGTTGGCCATTTATATCTGTTCTTGGGAGAAGTGTCTGTTCAGGTCCTCTGCCCATTTTTTTAATTGGACTGTTTGTTTGGTGTTGAGTTGTAAGAGTTTTTAATATATTTTAGATATTAACCCTTTGTCAGAGCTGTTGTTTGCAAATATCTTCTTCCATTTGGTTAGTTTACTCTTTGTTTTGTTGGTGGTTTCTTTTGTTGTGCAGAAACTTTTTCGTTTGATATAGTCCTGTTCATTTATTTTTGCCTTTACTTCCCTCGCCTTTGAGGTCAAATTCACAAAATATTCTCTAAGACCAAGATGTGGTACATATATACAATGGAATACTACTCAGCCATAAGAAAAGATGAAATACTGCTATTTGCAACGGCATGGATAGAGCTTGAGAATATCATGCTAAGCAAAATAAGTCAGACAGAAAAAGTTAAGAACCATATGATTTCACTCATATGTGGGATATAAAACTGAAAGCAACAAATGAACAAACAAGTAAAACAACAAAAGCTCATAGACACAGACAACAGTATGCTGGTTACCAGAGGGAAGGGCGGTAAGGGGGTAATAAAGGGTAAGGGGGTCGTATATGGTGATTGGAAGTGATCTGACTTTGGGTGGTGGGCAAATAATTCAATATACAGATCATGTATCATAGAATCGTACACTTGAAACCTATTTAATCTATTAACCAATATCACCCCAATACATTTAATAATAAAAAAACAGTAACATAAGGATTTTTTATAAACTTCATTATTAATAAGCATATGTTTGTAATTTTGTTTTTAAAAATTGTAGACACTTTCTGGTATATTTTCCTTCACAAAATATTTCCAGTTTGATTCAATATGGGAGCACACCAGAATTTTGGACCAAATTATTGGCTCAAAAAAACCAGACTCTGAGAACATTGAGGCATTTGCTTTTCAAATATGTAGTACAAATGTTTAGTTTTATAATGAATTCATTTAAATGACAATAAAATAGTAGAGTTAAGGGCAAACATAAAAATGTCTAAGGATAGAATGAGGCTTCCAATTAAATAAAGCAAATTGAGTCTGGTTGTTTATTTCTCTAATCTCCTAAAACCCCACATAAAAGGCAGCAAAGGAATAAAAAAGGAATCAACCCACTCTGACAAAGAGGACAGAGTGGGTAATAACAGCAGCTAAGTGGTGCCTGCAGGATTCTAGACGACAGAGTAGATGAATGAGTGGCTCCAGACAGGTCAGCAAGAAGCTGAAGCCTGACCGGCCGCACTGAGAGGTGGCCCAGCAGCAGGCACATCAGGTGAACTGTAAATGCCATACAGGTTCAGGATTTGAAGATGCTGGTTATACCTGAAGAGCCAGGGTGTGGGATGGGGCCAACTATCAGAAAATTAAATGAAAGACTATAAGCGACAGTCAGGCCTCCCAGAGGCCTCTTCTACCTATAAAGTCAGGCAGGCCCCTCCAACCCCTGGGGGAAGGCAAGATGCTGAGCGAGGTTCACCATGAAGCTAATGAAGCCTACGCCTCTGGCTCCCCACTTGCACAAGGACCTGTATTTAATCTTGCTTCATAATTTAATATATTTTGTCTCAAGAAGGGGCCCCCAAATTGTATAAGCTTCGGGCCCTACCCTAAACAGAGTAGAAAGGTTGGACCAGGAGATACCAGTCTAAAAGCCAGGGGATTGTGTGGGAGTCTGCATGAAAATCTGCCACAGCTCAGCTCCCCAAATGCTGGTAGCAGGCCAGGCAAGAGACTGGAAATAACATTTTTAAGTATTGCTACTATCTTCCCCAAGACCCTGTGATGTGGGGGCTAGTATTACTCTCCTTTTACAGGCATCAGAGTCGGAGAGAAATGGAGTAAATGCCTGAAGTTACAGAGCTAGTTAAATAGATGGACCCAGCTGTCTGGTTCTAGGATCCATGTTCCTAATCACCGCACAGTCCTGCCTCTCCTGAAGTAAAAGATCTTGTGAAAGCCAAATTATTTTGAAATTTTAGAACCCTAAGGCTTGCAGAGAGGAAAATCAGGTCTGGGAGTAAGTACTGGGAATAAGAATGGCATGAAAATTCTCACTAGCACCACTGAAAACCAGAAGGCAATGGAGCAATGCCTCCAGATTTCTGAGGGAAAACTATTTTCAACCTAGAATTCTACAGGCAGGCCCTCCACCAAGGGCCTGCCTGATTAAAATATTTTTAATCATGCAAGGTTGCCACACTTGACTCCCTAAGCACTCTTTCTCAAGAAGCTACTGGAGGACTAAAGAAAGATGTCGTTCCCCAAGCAAGAGAGTTCACCAAGGAGAGAGTCATCAGTGCAATTCTGTCTAAGGTTACCCTTATTTATAACAATATTTCTTTTAAGTTCTAGTGTCCATGATGAGCCAGATAATTTTCAAAGCATGGGGTGGAATTGCAGTATTCATATTATATCGTTATGTATAGTTCCACAGGTCCAGAACTCCCTCCTTTCAGAAGTCCACATCCTCTGATTTTAAGGAATCATCTGTCATGTTGCTGATAAAGACCTCAAGTTATTTCTCAGATATTTGAAATACCAGAATACCTTGTTTCTTTCTGCCCTGCAGCCTTTACCTTATTCTTCCTTGTGTTACTTTGATTTTTTTCATCCTGTTATGAGTTGATAAGGCCATTTGGAACAGGATTTATGCCAGATACATAAAGGTGCTCAATAAGGAGTTTTGAATTAAACTGGGTATTCATATTTTCACATGCTTATAGAAATTTGATTCTTTACTCTCTTCAAGAGGAGAGAAGCTCAGTTTCCTCTCTGAATAAGGAATTAAACTAGACCAATTGTTCTTTTTTAAAAATATATTTATATTGATATTTTACAGAGAGGAAGGGAGAGGGACACAGAGTTAGAAACATCGATCAGTTGCTTCCTGCACACCCCCTACTGGGGATGTGCCTGCAACCAAGGTACATGCCCTTGACTGGAATCGAACCTGGGACCCTTCAGTCCGCAGACCAACGCTCTACCCACTGAGCCAAACCGGTTAGGGCTAGCTAGACCAATTGTTCTTAACCATTAGAAATATCTGACCATTAGAAATATCTGGAGGACATTACAAAAATGTTGATGTCCAACTCAATAAAATATCTGGGCAATTGTTTTTTAAATCTCTTGTTGATTCAAACAGGGGTTGTGAACTGCTTGATTAGGTGATCTATAGCTTTGATTCTCAAACTTGGTTAGATGTCAGAATCACCTAAGAAGCTTCCTAAAAATGTATCCCTTCCAGCTTCAACTCTGTGATATGGCAAGTGGCACTCAGACCACGGCTATTGTTTTTTCTCATTCAGTGATTTAGATTTGACAAGTTATAGAAGCAAGTAAGTGGTCTACTCAGGGATGGTCTTTTTTTAAGATATTTTTATTGATTTCAGAGAGGAAGGGAGAGGGAGAGATAGAAACATCAATGATGAGAGAATCATTGATTGTCCGCCTCTTGCATGCCCCCTACTGGGGATTGAGCCCGAAACCAGGGCATGTGCCCTTGACTGGAATCGAAACCCAGACCCTTCAGTCTGCAGGTCGATGCTCTATCTACTGAGCCACACCGGCCAGGGCAGTCAGGGATGGTCTTAAGTTTGGACTTGTGTACAAGGAATTGATGAACTGGCAGGGAGAGTGTACCTATCATTTTTCTCTACTAATGTTCCCCTTCCCTGCAGCTTATCTCTCTCCTACTGCTACTTGGCTTAATTCCTGTCTGAAATAGAGACTTCAGGGTTGAAGCTAGTCAGCACCTACAAGCTCGTTCCCAGACCCTGGGGAAGCAAATTGAATAACATTACTGAAATCCTTTATGTAATGCTGTTTGCAAAAGAGTGCTGCTCTTTCAGAAGAAATAGGTATTATTTAATGATAAATATTGTCACCATTTCCTCCTTAAGCCACATGTTATAACATTCTTAATATTATTTTCACTACAAATAAACACATTAGTCACTAAATAGCAATATCTTATTTATTTAATCATTTCATAATTATAAGCTCATAGAAGGCTCATGATAGTCTGTCAGATAGGCCAAGATAGCCTCATTTTGCACATGAGCAAACTGAAGTTAAAACTTATAGCAGCCAAGCCAGGTCTTCTGTCACCTGGGTCCAACATCAGTGCTCTTTCTATTGTCTTTTTTTGGGGGAAAAAGTAGAAACTTTTCTTTTTTTTTTTTTAAGAATGTCAGATTTCAAGTTCTGAATGTGCAATTTACTTTATTATTTTCTCTCATGAAAAAAATGTCTGCAGTATGGATATTCCACACAATCAGTCCAGTACAATTTTTTTTAAATGTATATGTTTTTATTGATTTTTTTAGAGAGAGGAAGGGAGAGGGAGAGAGAGATAGAAACACAGACTGCCCTACTGGGGATCGGATCAAGCCTGCAACCCCAGGAAAATGCCCTGACAATGAATCAAACCCAGTGACCTCTTGGTTCATGGCTCAACACTCAATCACTGAGTCAGTCTTGCCGGGCAGTCCAGTACAACTCGTATAATAATTTTATGTTACTCATATTTATCTTTTTTCCACATGGAAATCACTGGGCATGTTTAAAAGCTATACATTTCCTTTAGAGGGACCACAATACCAGATATCAGGCTATATTACAAAGCCACTGTTCTCAAAACTGCCTGGTACTGGCATAAGAACAGACATATAGACCAATGGAACAGAACAGAGAACCCAGAAATTGACCCAAGCCATTGTGCTCAATTAATATTTGACAAAGGAGGCAAGAGCATACAACGGAGTCAAGACAGTCTCTTCAATAAATGGTGCTGGGAAAATAGGACAGATACATGCAAAAAAAAATGAACTAGACCACCAACTTACACCATACACAAAAATAAACTCAAAATGGATAAAGGACTTAGACATAAAATGGGAAAGCATAAAAATCTTAAAGAATCCACAGGCAGCAAAATATCAGACATATGTCATAGCAATATCTTTACTAATACAGCTCTTAGGACAATGGAAACTAAGGAGAAAATAAACAAATGGGACTACATCAAAATAAAAAGCTTCTGCACAGCAAAAGAAACCATCAACAAAACAACAGGAAAGCCCACTGCATGGGAGAACATATTTGCCAATGTTATCACCGATAAGGGTCTAATCTCCAATATTTATAGGGAACTCATACAACTTAACAAAAGGAAGATAAACAATCCAATCAAAAAATGGACAAAGGACCTTAATAAACACTTCTCTAAAGAGGACATAAAGAAGGCCAAGAGACATATGAAAACATGCTCAAAGTCACTAATCATCTGAGAGATGCAAATCAAAACAACAATGAGGTACCATCTCACACCTGTCAGACTGGCTATCATCAACAAATCAACAAACGACAAGTGCTGGAGAGGATGTGGAGAAAAAGGAACACTTGTGCACTGCTGGTGGGAATGCAGACTGGTGCAGCCACTATGGAAGACAGTATGGAGTTTCCTCAAAAAACAAAACATGGAACTCCCATTTGACCCTGTGATCCCACTTCTAGGAATATATCCCAAGAAACCAGAAACACCAATCAGAAAGGATATATACACCCCTATGTTCATAGCAGCACAATTTACAATAGCTAAGATTTGGAAACAGCCTAAGTGCCCATCAGCAGATGAGTGGATTAAAAAAGGTGGTACAGCTACACAATGCAATACTATGCAGCTATAAAAAAGAAGGAACTCTTACCATTTGCAACAGCATGGATGGACATAGAGAGCATTATGCTAAGTGAAATTAGCCAGTCAGAGAAAGATAAATATCACATGATCTCACTCATTTGTGGAATATAAATGAACAACATAAACTGATGAACAAAAAATAGATCCAGAGATAGAGAATCCTCGAACAGACCATCAAACCTCAGAGGGAAGGCAGGAGAGGGTCGGGGTGGGGGCTGGATAAGGGGGGGAGATCAACCAAAGGACTTATATGCATGCATATAAGCATAACCAATAGACACAGACACTAGGGAGGTGAGAACATGTGCTGGGGTGGGAGTGGCTGGGGAGAGGTCCATGGGAGAAAAAGGAGACATATGTAATACTTTAAACAATAAATAATTTAAATTTAAAAAAAGGGAACAGGGGGGAAAAAGCTATACATTTCCTACAAAAGTGCTAGAAGCACAACTTTGAAATCACTTTTTATCCTATAAAAATAGAGTTTAACATGTGGGTGTCAAAGGAGTACTTTACTATGTTGGCATAGTAGATATTTAATACCTGGCACTTGAAAATAATAAGAACCACTTGTGTTAAGTAACATTCATAATGCATGCATCTTGCTCATCACGCATCAAGACCCAATTTGACCTTATTGTGCAGCAAAAAAAGAGATTTTATGTGGAAAAGCCAAAAGGAGACGGAGTGGTTATATAGAGGGGTCTAATTACAGGTATTTAAAACATAAAATCATTGTTTAGAATCTCTTCACGGAGAAAAGCTTGTCCTCTACCAGCTGCATTTTTCTGTGTTCTTTTCTGCTCTTGTGGAAATGAACTCCTTTGTTACCCTTCCAAAATGTTTAAATAGGCCGGAGCTGTATTTTGAGAGACAATTAGAAACTCTAGAGCCTTACTAAAAGGTTAAAAAATCAAAAAAGAACTTTGGTAATTAATCCTCTTAATTATACTTCATTTAGAATGTGAAGTGGAGGAAAGAAAACCTAAACAGGGAGCTGAGACCTTATTTCTAGCCCTGTTTCTGCCACAAGCTTGTTATAAACCCTTGGGCATGTCACCTAACTTCTCAGAGACTATATTTCCTCATCTGTGAAATGAATGCATTAGACCAGAATGACCTTCCTTCCTACTCTGAACATTCCATAATGCTATGTTTCTACAGTTCTTAAGTTTAATCTTCACTCTATGCTGAACATATTTGAAATCTAAAATTCCCTGTAGATCTTCTCTTGAGAAGTCATTTTGCTGTCACTAACACTGTTTTTCAAATTGTGGTCCTCAAACTTCCTTATAACAGAATCATTTGGAATGTTTGTTTAAAATGCAGATTCTTGGGCCCTGGCCCAACCTTTCTGAATGGGCATCTTTAGGATGGAATCTAATGTACAGCAGGATGATTATAGCCAACAGTATTGTGTTGCATACTTGAAAGTTGCTATGCGAGTAGATCTTATAAGTTCTCACCACACACATGCACACACAGAATGATTATTCTGTGCAGTGATGCATATATTAACTACCTTATCGCGGTAATCCATTCACAATATACACATATATCAAATCATTACGTTGTAGACCTTAAACTTACACAATGTTCTATGTCAATTATCTCAATAAAGCTGAGGGGAAACAAATAAAAATGTTCCTTAAGAAAAGCTTTAGCATGGGACGAGGGATTCAAGAATATTTGTACTAGCTAATGAGCTCTGTGGTGCTCCCTCTTTCCTCTAAAGTTTGAGAATGACTGAGAATCCAGAAATAAACCATAGGAGAGATGAGGGAAGACAACAACGGAACAGTGACAGTTGCTACCTCACTTTGAAGAGACAGGTGTAGAGGAAAGAGGGGGCAATCTGATGGAGAGGGTGCTCCTGGAGAATGCATTTCTTTGTCAATGTTGCTCAGACTGGTTTCATGTTTTAACAGACTGAAATCAGGCATTTTACCATGAGAACTGGGTATGTAAGAATGCCCCACGGTCATAGCATCAACCATACAGAGGGTCTCTAGTTTATGTGTTCTGTGATAGTCAAAACCAGACAAGGAGGTTGTGGTTATGTTTTATGAATGAGGAAATGGCCTTCCTCAGGAAGCAGAGAGAAAACTGAGGTCAATGATGACCATTTAGGATTTCTGAAGATTTTTTAAAGAGTGGAAATAAAGTCTTTGGTGAATTTCAATATATTCTTTTTCATGCTGGAGGTTTTGCTTAGATTTCATTAATCCTATTTTGGGGACTGTCTGTTATTCTGGTGTGTTTAGGCTAAATCATTGATGAGAACCCATAGAGAAATGCAAGCTTGATCAGCATGATTTCATGCCATGATTTATTCCTCTATAATGATTGTCTCTGTAGCTTCTATGACAATGTTGCCTTTTTAGCACAAACACACATACATACAAAATAGAAAGAGAAAGGGAGATCTCACTATTCAGAGTCTTCACTTCAGACAAGTTTGAGATCAAGCCTCAGGAAACTCACCTCATCTCTTGAAAAGCCAGATGTGCTGTGCGCAAGGACACTGAAGGGCCCAAGGCATTTGGCGAAGTTCAAACATCCACTCGCTTTAATAGGGAGTTGATCAGGTGGCTGCTCTGGCTCAGAAGACGTTCAGAAACTACAGACACCTGAGTGCACCCCAGCACAGGGTAGCATCGCATAGGACGGCCTGCAACCTAAAAAGGGTTTTCATGAGGCACAGCAAGAAAATAATAGCAACACTTCTGGCTTTGCATTGGTTAAAGAGCGAATTTCTAAAATTATGGTTAGCAGATTACTCTGGTGATCTAGCTTCCACTCAAGTTTTAGTGGAGAGGAGAAGTAAAGGGGGGAAGGTGAGCACAAAGTTTCCTTTCCTTTCTCCATGGCTTTCTAAACAAGTGAACAGCTTTCTTGTTGAAGCCTTGCCGGTCTATTCCTCCTTCTTCTCCACTTTATTTTTCTTCATAATATTTATGCTTATTTTGTTTACTGCCTGTATCTATTTCACTAGAATCTATGCTCCCTGAAGGCATGAATTTTATCCATGTTGTTCATAGCTATTGTTCGAGTGCCTAAAGAGTTTCTGGCACTTAGTAGGTGTTCACTAATTACTTGTTGAAAGAATGAATAAATCCCGTATAGACCATTGATTTTCCACATTCAGTGTTAAATAAAGAATGAGTATAGTTTATGCAGTTTTAGAATTGTGTCCCCAAAGGTGACAAAAACTATTTAGGGAGATGGACCAAGATTGAATATTTACCTGCTGGTTATTTCTGGTTTTAATATTAGACAACTTAGTCATTGAGAGCTTTTGCTTTGGAACGGAACTGTCTTGTTTTGAATTCTGGGCATGCTACTTACTAACTGTGAAACATCCAGCGAGTTCTTTATTTTCTCTGTGCCTCAGTTTCCTCCTCTGTGAAATGGGATAATAGTGGGAAGGTAGCTCTGAATATGAAATGTATCTAAAGTGTCTGAAATGTGGTCTTGCACATAGTACACAGGAATAACATTGATTGTAGGAGCTTTCCTGTGAATACCATGAGCTATTTCTTCCATTAGTGGTGCTTTCAGTAGACCATGAACATTGTTACATTTGTGTTCTTGATTTAAATCTGAATTTCTTGGAATATGTAGCTCAGTGACCTTTATGAGCATCAGAATATAAAATTTGAGTGCAGGAAAATAAAGGAGGGCCACTTTTTAGACAATGATGTCAGATCACAATAACAACAACAACAATGAAATTATAACTATTATTTGTTTAATATTTTATTTAAATCTATCTAGCCACACTTCCATCCATTCACCTTTCTACCTTTTGGCCTATCTATCTATCTATCTATCTATCCATCTTATTGTAATTGTATGGCCTTATCTATTAAGAAGTTATTTATTTATAGATGTTCCTAACTTGAAGCACATATATAGCAATAACTTTGTGTTAGGTACCATTCTAAGCATTAGGGAAAATTTGCTATTTGTCAGAATAAACACTTATGTGTTCACTTGCTACTGTAGAAATTTTATTTTTAAAATTTCCAACTCAGAAACACACTTTCATGGATAGTTAATCTTAGTGTTTTTGTTCGTTTTTTTATTATTATTCATATAAGCTTCACATAATCCTATTCCTGCCTTATAGAGTTCATAGTGAAAGTCCATCAAGATGGGTTTCAGTGTTAATTAAATAATAGTATTCAAATGCAACCCAATTGCTCCAGCTAAGATATTCCTAAACTCTCCAACCTTCTGGGACTATGTCATTTTATATCCCTCAAAATGAATGAAGTCCTGTCTCTGCTCCCAACATCTTTGAGGATTTTTCAAGGACTCAGGATTCTTAGAGTAGCTAAGAAGCTGCTGGTTTCTCCACACCATCCCTCTTAGAGTGAGCAGAGCTGCCATTCTCTTTGAAGGGCTCCCCCCTGGGACCTCTACCTCTCATCTTTCATGTCCCCCTAGAGCACTATTTTCACAAAGCTGTTACTTGTAGCCAACTTTGATTTCTGTTTTGAGGGAGGGATAGTGTGGTGGGAGAGGATGCTGTGAAAGGAACACAATGACAGTAATTTCAAAAGAAAACACAAAATACCCTGAAACATTTTCAGGCATCACTATTCCTGGCATTTATGGGCTTTTCTTACTATTGAGAATTTCTTACTGTTTGTGTCTTGCCATATTTTGTGTTCCTCTCCTCCATGACCTTCTTGCTTTCCGTTCTCCCTGTTTCTCGGGCTCTTTACTCATTTACTCCTGTCTTTAAAGTTTCTCCCAGAAACACAAATATGATCTTATTTTTTCTCTCTCCCCACTGCTTTTCTCTCAAACAATGAGAAGGGAGCCTTTCTTAACCAAGATAACCATCTCATTTTGATGTGAGCCATCTACCCCAGGACTGAATTATGACATTCCTCATGACAGTTCCAGAAATTCTGTGTAGAAGGTGCTTTGTAAGTTTAGTCTAATTGAAAGGGTATTGAGCCCAGCCAGCATGGCTCAGTGGTTGAGCATCGACCTATGAACCGGGAGGTCATGGTTCGATTCCTGATCAGGGTATATGCCTGGGTTGTGGGCTAGAGCCTCAGTGTGGGGTGTGCAGGAGGCAGCTGATCAATGATTCTCTCTCATCATTGATATTTCTATCTTTCTCCCCCTCTTCCTTCCTCTCTGAAGTCAATAAAATTATATTTTTTTTAAAAAAAGAAAAAGGAATTCAGACAACTTGCCTTGAAATTGTGTTTGCATAGCAAACAAACAATATTCAACTTAACTGTACTTTAGCCAAAGTTCTGACAGAAATCAATCTTTTGCTCAAAGGGGTTTAACTGAAGAGAATTTAATTAAGGGACTGTTTTTGGAAGTATGGATAGAGAAACCAACAAAGAACATTGAAGCACCCAGTGATTGGAGGAAGCCATTACACCCCTGGGTATAGAGGAGCGGGGGAAAGAAATAGTGTTTCTAAGCCTGGTGAGCGCTGGAGCTGTGGAAGAGCCAATAAGAACTGTCATCTTAGGGATTATAGGCACCAAAGAAGGAAGGGAAAAGAGGAAGAAATACGGTGATCTCTCATTACTCTTGCCCTCCAAGCTCCTGCAGGTGCTTCCCATGAGACAAACCCAACCAAAGGACAGGGGGGCCCTGGTGGAGTAAAATGTAGGGGTTTCCTAACAATGGCCAGAACAGATAGGGTGAGGGTGGAGAATAAGCAGAACAGCCCTGGCCAGTTTGGCTCACTGGTTATAGTGTTGGCAGCAGATGGAAGAGTCACAATTTCTATTCCCAGTCAAGGGCATGTCCCTGGGTTGTAGGTTTGATCCCTGGCCTTAGGGTGCCTGCAGGAGGCAACCAATCGATGTGTCTTTCTCATCTCTCTCTCTTCTCTCTCCCCCGCCCCCCTCAATCTTCTTCTCTCCCTTCCACTCTCTCTGAAAATCAATGGAAAAATATCCTTGGGTGAGGATTAACAACAACAACAAAAAAATAAGCAGAACAGATTGTGTTTTATTTGGGGTAACTTTGAAAGCAGAAACTGAGGAAGATCAGGACAGCTCAACCACTATTGGCCACTTCCTAGAAGGCAGAAGCAACTACTGTCACACTTTACTTCTCATGGAAAGTTTTGCCGATACACTATGAGGCTGTTGGGGAGACAGATTAGTTCTCACCTCCTTCCCTGTTTCTGGAAAAAGGTCTGAGTCACAGGCACAGCAAGGTGCAAGGGAAGTTTTCACCTCAGTCTTATCACCTAGACTCCTACTTTCTTTGCATCACAGGTTAGCTCGAAACACTAGGTATTATATAAAAAAAATAGAAAAGCAATTTTTGATGCATAAAACTAACTGCAACACTAATCCAGAAGTCAAGTTAAGCTCCAGAAGTCAAACACAATTGAGGATGTACACTTTTGAACTTTAAATTCTTTTTTTATTACATCTCAACTCAAGCTCTCAACCAACCATGAGAAGAGTTTACATTACTCTTTGAAATCAGTGAGGCAAAAACAGATTACCAAAAGCTGGAGAAAGGGTACAGGGTTGATTTTTTCCTTGGGGCTGAATACTAATTTGAGGGAATGTCTTTGTTTCTTTGCATAGAATAGATGCTGCAATATAAACTCCTAGGTAGTTCCAGCCAACTTGGCCTGCTGCCTGGCCCTTCATCTGTTTGTGTCTGCAATTGCAGAGGGAGTGAAGGGAGAATTTCTGGAAGAGACTTAGGTTTAACCCAACTGCCTGGATGGAGTTGAGGTCAGCAATGACCTCAACTCCAGGGAGCAATCCTAGCATGAAGACATGGCTCTGACCTGCATGTACCTGAGGTATAGTATGGTATCAGGGGGTACCATGAAATTTCTAAGTGGAGAATACTGTCCTCTATAAAGTTAACTCAGATATGACTTGAGGAATAAAAGAGAGAATTAACCTTGGATGTACATATTGCCCAAGCTCCTCCTTCACATCTTTGGTGTCCAGGATAGCCGGTAGAAGAAGTATTTAAATAACTGACCAAGTAATCATTAGATCCTAAAATCCAGTAAGGGTTGAGCTGAGTGTTTCACATTAATCACCTCAAAAAAAATCTGTAAGATGCATACTAAAATATTCCTATTTTACAGAAAAAAAAGGTTTGAATAAATCATAGATTTGCTCAAAGACATACAACTTGTTCATGGTAGAACTGATATTAAACTCAGTTCTGTGTTCAAAGCCTTTGCTCCTGGCCCTCACTGGGTGACTCAGTTGGAGCATCATCCTGATACATGAAGGTGTGGGTTCAATCCCTGGTCAGGGCACATACAAGAAGCAACCAATAAATGCATAAATAAGTGGAACAACAAATTGATGTCTCCCTCTCTCTGTGTCATATTCTCTCTCTCTCTCTCCCTCTCTCTCTCTCTCTCTTCCTCTCTCCCAGTCTCTCTCTCAAATCAAGCAATCAATAAAAAATTTTTAAAAGCCTTTGCTCCTGACAATAACACCACACTCAATGAATACGTCAAGGAGTTTGGAAGGAGAGTAGCAAGATGGTATAAAATATCATATGGATGGTTAAAGTTGTTTCCAAAATTATTAATCTACTAGTATATACAAGAGTGATTTTAATTAGCCAGGACACTTGGTTGAAAGTGAGAAACCCCAATTCAAACTAGCTTAAGCCAGAAAAATGTAATTTATTGGCCTAACCTAAAAGTGCAAGAGTTGGTAGTTTTCAGCATAGAACAGTGATGGCGAACCTTTTGAGCTCGGTGTGTCAGCATTTTGAAAAACCCTAACTTAACTCTGGTGCCGTGTCACATATAGAAATTTTTTGATATTTGCAACCATAGTAAAACAAAGACTTATATTTTTGATATTTATGTTATATATTTAAATGCCATTTAACAAAGAAAAATCAACCAAAAAAATGAGTTCGCGTGTCACCTCTGACACGCGTGTCATAGGTTCGCCATCACTGGCATAGAACCAAGCTCATCTATTTTTTTTAATGTTAGTTTTAATTTTGTAGGCTGGCTGTGCCAACCTATGGAGAAGATGAGTACTGACTTATAGTCTTTGTTGTTCATGACCTCAAATTACTAAATAATCTCTGCTCTTGATTATCCTTAACAATCCTTGAAAAACACTGGCTCTGCTTGGATCACATGCTCATCCTTGGACCAGACATTGTGTTTGAGGGGGAATGCAAGACTCTTATTGGCCAGCCTGAGTCATAAGCTCTCCCCTGGCAGGACAGGCAAGTGCATGTGCTGACAGCCCCAACTGTTAAGAAACAGTTCCCAAAAGGGAAGGAGGATGGGCAGACAAAGAAAGGTAAGACAATAAAAATGGGTACAAAAATTACTAACTAAATCAAACAGGCAGTCTCTAGTTGTGGATAACTAAATGGATGTGAGTGAGACAAGCATATGAGAACATATTACGTGCTACCTCATTGAGCAAGAGATAATGTGTTAAAAATAGCTGCCTTGAGCAGCACACACTGAACACAGATAAAAAAAATTATTTCCCTAATGATAACTCCCTGAAGCATTTTTTGAGTGTGTGGTAGCAAGGAAATCAGGAATGTCCATAGACATTAACTGACTCATTACTCTGAAAACAAAAATCAGTTTAGGATTAGGGGTCAATGAGGGGGGGAGGGGGGAAAATGTAATACTTTCAACAATAAAGATATTTTTAAAAAGAAAAAAATCAGTTTAGGATTAAGGAGAGAGAGAGAGAGACAGAGAGAGAGAGAGAGAGAGAGAGAGAGAGAATATATGAAGGAGAGAATGAGAATGCCTTCTATCTCTCTCTCCCTCTCCCTTCCTCTCTGAAATCAGTAAAAATATATATTTTTTAAAAAGAGAGAAAGAATGCCTTTGATCGGCTGCCTCCTGCACATTCCCACGGAGACTGAGCCCACAACCCAGGCATGTGCCCTGGACCAGAATCAAACCCGGGACCCTTCAGTCCACAGGCTAATGCTCTATCCACTGAGCCAAACCAGTGAGGGTGGCAATCTTTAGTTTCAAAAGTCTCCTGTTAGAATAGCATCCGTTGCCTACTTCTGGATTCTCAACATCCCTCCAGAGCTGCTTTTCCAGAAGACCATCTCAGCTTTTGCCCTTTGGATTCTTCTCTCCAGTCTCCTTCTGACTGAATAGGTTTCAAGGGATCTCAACTAAGAACTTGAGGTTAGTATTGTAGATTAACTAGCCCAGGGAGTCCTTTCCTTTCTCCATGGTTTTCCTGTACTACAGAACTCTTATTGTGTTGTCCTATTTGTTTAAATGTGAATCTTTCCCCATATTCTCCCAGCCTTCCATCATTGGCAAGATGATGAAGCTCATGTTAATTCATTTTTGTATCTACAGCAGTTTTTACACTGCCTGACATATAGTAGGTGCTTAATAAATGTTTGTTGAGTGAATGAGAACCTGGCCATTATTTTTTAAATTGTGTTTTGTTAGGAAATAGAATAGAATTCAGGAAATTTTTGCAGAACTCGAAGAACTGTGGATATTCTCAACTTAATTAAATAGCTAACTATCTATATATATAAAAGCCTGAGTGTCCAGAACACTAGAATGCCCGGAATGACCAGCCGCTATGATGTGCACGCACACTCAACACAGGAGCTTCCACCTGGTGGTCAGTGTGCTCCCACAGCCAACCTCCTGCGGCCGGCCAACCTCCCCTGGTCCCTCCCCGTGCCAGCCAACCTCCCATGGTCCCTCCCCCCATCTGGCAGGCCCCAGGTGGCAGCTGGCAGCCATCAGGAAGGCCCTGGCCAACAGCAGGAAGGAAGGTCCCGATCAGCCCTGATCATCAGCCAGGCCTAGGGACTCCACCCATGCACGAATTTTGTGCACCAGGCCTCTAGTATAATTATATACTAAGTTGAGTCCCATACTAGGTTTTATTATGGAAAAGCAGTAACAGTATTAAAGGGTTAAGGAAAGCAATAAAATATATAGATTTTTTAAAAAGATGTTTATAAAACAATAAAATTTTATTGATTTCAGAGAGGAAGGGAGAGGGAGAGAGAAATAGAGACATCAGTGATAAGAGAGAATCATTGCTCTCCTGCCTCCTGCACACCCGCTACTAGGGATTGAGCCTGCAACCCTGGCATGTGCCCTGACCTGGAATTGAACCAGACCTCCTGGTTCATAGGTCAACATTCAACCACTGAGCCATGCTGGCTGGACAAGATGTATAGCTTTAAATGAGTGTTAGAGTCCAACAGACTGGCTGTTTTGGTTGTTATTATTGCACAATGAATTGCCCCAATACTAACATAGCAACAAGGCAGTTCCTTGGAGTCTCTAATGCGTTTGCAGTCAGACATGGGGTTGCAGGCATCTGAAGGCTGTTCTGGAAACATGGCTAACAGTTGATGCTGGCTGATGACCAGAGTGACTATATATGACCTGTCTAGCATGGAGGTCTCAGAATGGTCAGATTTCTTACATGCAAGCATCGCAAAAGAGCCAAGTGGAAGTGCATCACCCTTTCTGACCTAGCATCAGGAGACACGCAATGTCACCTCCACTGGGTTTTACTGGTTCATGTGAGTTACTAAGGCCAGCCCAGTTTCAAAGGAAGGGGACATAGACTCTCAATGGGAAAAAATGTAAAATAATGTGTGGACATGTTTAAATATACTGCACTAGCTCTACCACCTAGTGTTTGAATAGCTGGGGAAAATTAGTCATTTGAGTTTTTCTATCTATAAAATAGGATCCTTGAAAAGATTAAACAAGATAATGTATGCAAACACTTAGCTCATAGTCAGTTCTCAAGTGTTCTTTTATTAGTGAGGGAAAGTATTTGGGCAAAATCCTTAAAGTCAAGAATGATATCCAGTAATTACATTACCTTGAAAATTACCAGTACTTTCTTATATTTTTCTATGAAAACTTCTGTGGGACACCAGTTTCCCATAGGAGCATGATTTTAAAAGAACTACATTCTAAAAATATTTTTTTTTACATACATTCATTCCAAGTTCCAATCAACTGACCCAAATGTGCACTTTTGGAACCCAGCCCATTTGTAACTGCAAAGTAGTCTCCATATATGTGTGCATGTATATGCACTATGCTAATATATACAACCTTGCTATTCTGTCAGAGATAAAGGGAAAAAAAGTTTACCAGGAAAAGTTTGTTAATCATTGATGATGAGTTTGCATTATACCAAAAAATACTAGAAGAGAGATTAATGGTTGATCTTCATTTAACACAAAAGCAAGAACTTTAAAGACTATCAGAGTCTTTGCTAAAATGTCACAATGATTCAATAGCTAAAAATACAAATAATAAAGAACAGAAAAATCACAGGTGAAGACAGTCATCCTTGCAATCAATCTTTCATAAATTCAGTGGGTAATTGATTTCATATAATACTGTCCAGTGTTGTAATTCCCTCCCTATTCTTCCTCTTCCCCCAACCCAGAAATATTTGAAATTCAATAGCACTCTTGTCACAGAATTATATTGAAAGATTGAATTAACAGAAAATTCTGTGTAGCAAGCTATTAATACAAAGAGATTATTTGCCAAGAGATCCCAGGGATTCCTGAGCAACCTCTATCCATAGAGCCCATTCACTTCAGTCACAATTTCTGACACCTTATTTGTCTTCCTGGTCACGTTTTAAATATATATATATTTTTTTGATTTCAGAGAGGAAGGGAGAGGGAGAGAGGGAGGGAGAGAGAGAGAGAGAGAGAGAGAAACATCAATGATGAGTAAAACCATTGATTGGCTGCCTTCTGCACATCCCCCACTGGGGACCAAGCCCAAAACCTAGGCATATGCCCTTGACTGGAATCGAACCTGGGACCCTTCAGTCTGCAGGCCAATGCTTCATCCACTGAGCCAAACCAGCTAGGGCTTCCTGGACACTTTTATATTTAACTTCCCAGGGCTTTCTGGAACTCTTCAGGTAATGAATCTTGAAAGTGACCAAGAATTTCCTCTTATCATCTCCATTTTTCTGGCTGTTATCTTTCACTTTTCACCTTCTAGGAAGCAGTGGAAGAAGAGAAACAGTTTGCTGTTGAACCCGAAGAGATATGAGAACTCTCTCTGCTGTTGGTAAGGGGAGGAGAACTTAGACTCCTTGATCCATTTTGTTTTAGATGCATTTTGTTTTTCTCTGTGAAACTTTCTTTTTTTTTTTTTAATATATTTTATTGATTTTTTACAGAGAGGAAGGGAGAGAGATAGAGAGTTAGAAACATCGATGAGAGAGAAACATCGAACAGCTGCCTCCTGCACATCTCCTACTGGGGATGTGCCCGCAACCCAGGTACATGCCCTTGACCGGAATCGAACCTGGGACCCTTCAGTCCGCAGGCCGACGCTCTATCCACTGAGCCAAACCGGTTTTGGCAAGTGAAACTTTCTTATTTCGGGCAGAACAATGTCCCCTCCCCTCTGGTTCTTCTAATGGACTACTACCTTTCTCATTTTTCCAGTGCTTCCTTACAGTACATATCTGGATGACAGTCTCATTTTCGGAGATGTCCTGAGAATGTGCAAATGAGAGGGGAATAACAATGAGCTGACATCAGTGAAGAAAGAAAGTAATACAATCCAGTCAATGTTGAATATTAATAAGGCATAAATGAATTGACCAAAATCAAACTCTATTCTCAGCTTTCCTGGAAAGATATCTGTCTTTGCTGTCTTGTCCAAATACCCATTTCCAAATATTGTCTTTTTTTCCTGTTCAGTCATACTGTTTTGATTCACTGGCCTAATATTCCTTTTTGTTGACTGTGAAGCCATTGAATGATTTGGGGGAGGGGAGAGAGGCAAAACTCTCATCCTTCCTGTCTTCCTTTCTAACAAATATTTCTTTCAATAGTATATTTGCTTCATTAGATTTAGTTTTATTATTTGAGAGTATCCTTATGGATATATATATATATATACACACACACATATGTATATATATATATATATTTATCCATTGATGCACAAAATTCATGCAAGAGTAGGCCTACCTTCCCCCAGCTGCCGGCACCGGCTTCCCTCTGGCACCCGGGACCCAGGCTTCCCTTGCAGCCCCTGCTTCTTCCAGAAGGTCATCTGGAAGAACATCTGGTCTAATTAGCATATTACATTTTTATTACTATAGATATATATATGGATTAAATAATTTGGGATTATTTTAGTAAGAAAGTATGTTAATCATTGGTTTCTCTGATAAAACCAAAAATACCTACTATTGGGGAAGTTGTTAGATAATGGGATTGGAAGAACTGAGACAGTGAATAGCACTACAGGATGGGGTTGGTAGGTCAATAGTGTTTTGGAGATCATGAACACTAGTGACTTTAGAAAGTCTTGTACCCAATTTAGAATACTGCAAAAGAATATCAGAGCAGGAATAGATCTTAGAAATCATAGAAGAAAGCATTGATATGTGCCTTTCAGCTAGCTAATATCTCCATTTTATTTACTTAGTTGTTTATTACTTTTAATTGTGATAAAAAGCATATAACACACGATTTATCATCTTAACCATTTTCAACTCTAAAGTTTAGTAGTGTTAACTATGTTCACATTGTTGTGCAACAGAGCTCCAGAAGTTTCTCATCCTGCAAAACCGAAACTCTGTATTCATTAAACAACAACTCTGATTGCCCCCTCTGCCTGAGTCCCTGGAATCACCATTCTACTTTGTGTTTCTCTGATTTTCATTACTGTACATTCTTCATATAAGTCAGTGGTTCTCAACCTTCCTAATGCCGTGACCCTTTAATACAGTTCCTCATGTTATGGTGACCCCCAACCATAAAATTATTTTCGTTGCTACTTCATAACTGTAATTTTGCTACTGTTATGAATCATAATGTAAATATCTGATATGCAGGATGTATTTTCATTGTTACAAATTGAACATAATTAAAGCATAGTGATTAATCACAAAAACAATATGTAATTACATATGTGTTTTCTGATGGTCTTAGGTGACCCCTGTGAAAGGGTCGTTCGACCCCCAAAGGGGTCGCGACCCACAGGTTGAGAACCGCTGATATAAGTGGAATCATAGAGTATTTGTCCTTTTGTGACTGACTTATTTTACTTAGCATTATGTCGTAAGATTTATCCATGCTGTAACATGTGTAAGAGTTCTTTCCTTTTTAAGGCTGAATAATAATCTATTGTATGTATAGATTACATTTTGTTTACCCACTCACCTGTTGATGGACATTTGGGTTGCTTTCACCTCTTGGCTATTGTGAATGGTGCAAACATCTTTTTGAGACCCTGCTTTCAATTCTTTTGGATATCTACCCAGAAGTGGGACTGCTGGATCAAATGGCAGTTCTATTTTTACTCTTTGGAGGAATTGCCATTTTGTTTTCCATAGCAGTTGCAACATTTTACAATCCTTTCCCCCACATTCTCACCTACACTTGTTATTTCTTGTCTTTTTTTATTATAGGCATTCTAATAGTTCTGAGGTGATATCTCATTGTGATTTTTGGTTTGCATTTTTCTAATGATTTGTGATGCTGAATATCTTTTGATATGGTTATTGATCATATGTCTATCATCCTTGTAGAAATGTTTATTCAAGTCCTTTGCCTACTTTTAATTAGGGTTATTTGTTATCTTTTGTTGTTATTGAGTTGCAGGAGTTCTTTATATATTCTGGATATTAACCACTATCAGATAATATGATTTGGCTATATTTTCTCCTGTTATATAGTTTGCTTTTCATTCTGTTGATTGTGTCATTTGATGCACAGAAGTTTTAAAGTTTAACATAGTCTCATTTGTCTATATTTGTTATTGCTGCATGTGCTTTTGTTATCACATCCAATAAGTTATTGCAAAATTCATTGTCATGAAGCTTTTCCCTATATTATCTTCTAGGAGTTCCATAATTTGAGGTCTTATATTTAGGTCTTTAATTTGTTTTGAGTTAATTTTTGTGCATGATATAAGATAAAAGTCCAGCTTCATTCTTTTGCATGTAGGTATCCAGTTTTCTCAGTACCATTTGTTGAAGAGACTATCTTTTCCCCATTGAGTGTTCTTGATACTTTTGTTGAAGATCATTTGACTATATATGTGAAGGTTACTTTCTGTGTTCCGATGTGCTTTTTAAACTATATTTTTATTGATTTGAGAGAAAAAGGAAGAGAGAGAGGGAGATAGAGAGAAAGAAACATTGGATGTGAGACAGAAACATGCATGAGCTGCTTCCTGCCTGCTCCCCGTGGGGGATGGAGCCCACAACCTGGGCATGTGCCCTGACCAGAAATCAAATAGGCAACCTTTTTGGTGCATGGGATGACACTAAGTATTCCACCATTTATTAACTGTGTGATATTAGACAACATACCTTTCTGTGCCTCATTTTCCTTATCTGTAAAACAAAAATAATGATGGTCTATCCCTCACAATGGAATTGTGAGGATTACATAAAATAAACTTTGTTAGAAAATTCCTGATACATAAGAAGTATCCAATAAATCTTAGCTATTCTTATTGCCTAAAAATGCCTCTTTCACACTTTTACTAGGGCAAATCTAACACAATTATAGCTCCCTAAGAATTTTCAGATCACAGCAACATTCTCAATTCTAGATGCCACCAACACTATTCATGCCTATTGTGCACTTTTCACTGATGTTCCAACATGAAGGTTTATTTTTCATTTTACTTTTGCCCCCAAAGCCAAGTGGTCTTCTACTCATCACACTTTCCCTGAAAGTGGGAAATGAAGAATGATCAATATTGGGGGAAACATAAAAGAAGGTAAAAGTCTCTGGAGTTTCTCAAACTTGGTGTTCAGTATGTATTGACCCATTTGGATCAAATAGATTTGAAAAGCATCAGAGACTTCCCCCCTTTTCTATGGTCTGTTGTGAAGGACTGAGGTGGAGAATGGAGGGGGTCGAGGAAAACTAAAGCTTAGTTTGCAATGGACAGGCAGCTGTCACAAAAACGTACCTGGTTCTTAGAGAATGGCACTGCCCAATTCCTGATCAGACTGATAATGCTGCTTGCATAAGGGTAGAACAAACTTACGTTCAATTAAGATGAATGTATTTACCTTACTAGCAACAGAATAAATCAGAACTACCAGGACAATTGCATAAATCTCAGCAAAGGTCAGTGTTAACATTTGATCCATCCAGTGTGATCTGGGGCAGCTGAGGTTAACCACATCTCTGTATTTTCAGTCTTTTTCAGATGAATTCTTCCTGTTAGAACCCATGTTCTTTCCATTATCTTTTGATCTCCTTCCCTTTCCACATTAAAAGACCTCTGAAAAACCCAAAATATAAATGTTGTTTATAAAAATTTTTCTTCTCCTAATATTAATGTAAATTATTCAGCTGTGCCTGAGATATCAGTGCCTAACTAACTTTAATATTAAAAAACTTAGCCATATTGCTGTTTTTAATTAAATTGATAGCTATCTTTAGTTCACATGATTTCATTCCAGAAAAGACAAAATGTCAGAAGTGGATATTAAACATTAGGAAAGCTTTTATTCTTAATATTCTTAGTATAGTATATATCAGTATGTAATTATCAAATATAGAAGGTTAATATTTCTTAAAAACATTGGAACATAATGATTGCATTGTCAGAGAAAACTTTCATGGAAATTTTTAAAGGCAAAGACTCTAAAATACATTTGGATATTATTTTGAAATGGCAAAACTTCTAAAATTATTCTAGTTACTAACAAAGTACGATGTTTCCTTCACCTTTTAAAAGCTTTTCTTATGGAAATGAAGAACGTGTATTCTGTGGCATTGAATTGGGGCCTATGGACTTACTTATAGGCTTCTATTAATTCTCTGATTAAAATAAAGTGAGTCCTGGCTGGTGTGGCTTAGTTTGTTGAGGGTCATTTTCTGCACCTAGCAGTCACCAGTTCAATTCCTGATCAGGATCCCGCTCCATCCCTAGTAGGGGACTTACAGGAGGCAGCTGATCAATGTTTCTCTTTCTCATCGATGTTTCACTCTCTCCCTCTCTCTTTCTAAAAAATCAATAAGAATATATTTTTAAACTAAATAAAGTAAAAAGTAGGAGAATCACATGCTATTTAAATCAGTTCTTGTGTGTGTATATGTATGTGTAGGCATGTGTATGTGTGTGAAACTCACTTTGGGAGTGTCCCCCCATTTGCTAAATCCAACTCTTGGACATATAGCTAGCAAGATGCGTGGGAAGCACATAGAAGAGACTCATAAATATTTAAATAAATGAAGTGTTTTCTTTTTTTCCTTCTTATTGAATTCATTGGCCCTAGCTAACAAAATTATGCAGGTTTCAAGTGCACAGTTCTACAACACATCATCTGTACACTGTATTGTGTGTTCAACACCCCAAGTCAAGTAGTGAATTGTTTTCTTTCTATTTGTTTTCTGAAAAAATATTTGGTTTTCTATTCTTTTCTTTTAAGATTATATTTAGATGGGTTAGGGTTAGTAAAGATGTCATGTAGTCCTTGATACAAGGGTTGTCAATTTTAAAGTTTCATGTATATATGTAATAAGGATAAGATTTTGGTGCTGTTTGGTCCTCAGTAATTCTTGTTTCCAAGTTAGGACAAGGCTCCCATATTTAAGGCTATACTTGAAAGATTCAAATCAGAGTTTCTTTCAAGATGTGAAGAGGATAGCTCATCCACGATTAAGGCTGAGCCACTGTGCTTAGTCCTATAAGGAAAACGAAGGATACAATACAGAGGAAGTCCCTTCCAGGGAGGAAAAATGTCTCCCCTTCCAAAGGAAGGTGGTCAGAAGTTGGATGTGCAACTCGGGGTGGAGGTTTAAGGGAAGATGTAGGTGGGAATAGCTAGAGGGGCAAAGTGGACTTTCCAGTCCTACTTTAGTTGACACTAGTCCAAAGACTACTTCAGACTATCCACCAGATGGCAAAGACCAATGGGAAATACTTAATAAATGCTAAATGACCGCATTGCCAAGAGTATTTCCCCCTACAGCCGCTACCTTGAGTAGAAAAACAGAAAGAAGATTATCCCCAATAGGGAACTGACCTTTGAATTGACAAAATATTTGCCTGAACACACTGGTTAACCCAGAAGATACTTTAATTGGCAAGTTAAAGTGTCTCTACTTCTGCCAATGACACTTAAAATGGTTAATCATTATGTATATGTTACAATCTTTAAAACATTAGAAATTAAATTTTAAAAAGGATCTCTTGTTTCTTCACCTACTTCCCACCCCAGTTATAGGAAGTAAAGAAGCTATATTTCTTTGCGTGTCTGATTATAGTACAACTAAAATGTAACCCTGAACACCTCCCACACACGCACACATACATGCATACTTTCTATTAAAATTCATAGGTTTTCAGTCCTAGGACCCTTTTCAAACTTTCCTTTATTTTAAGGGCTCTCCTTTTCATAAGTGGACTTCCTCCAGTTTTGGTGGTTTCAGGTGTGATCTGGGACTGGATTTTTCCCTCCTGAGTCCCTAAAGATCACATAATCACATTCACTTATACCTCACTAATAAATGTAAAAAACAAAATTAGGCCCAGGCCTGTATACTATAGCTTGTCCTCCCTACAAATCTCAAACTCTAGAGAAGCGGTTCTCAACCTGTGGGTCGCGACCCCTTTGGCGGTCGAACGACCCTTTCACAGGGGTCGCCTAAGACCATCCTGCATATCAGGTATATACATTATGATTCATAACAGTAGCAACATTACAGTTATGAAGTAGCAACGAAAATAATTTTATGGTTGGGTCACAACATGAGAAACTGTATTTAAAGGGCCAGAAGGTTGAGAACTACTGCTCTAGAGTATTTGAGCGGGAGCTTTGAGGAAGTCATGTCTACAATTCACATTCCAAAGGGAACTTTGGGGGTGGTTGGTTCCACAAACTGTTTTAATAATAATATAAACCCCCCTCGGTATTTCTTGTCCACTCTGCTTCTCCCTCTCTAATATACTAGAGGCCCGGTGCACAAAAATTTGTGCACTCGGGGGGGGGGGGGGGGGGGGCCCCCCGCCCGGCCTGTGCCCTCTTGCAGTCTGGGACCCCTCAGGAGATAACGACCTGCTGGCTTAGGCCTGCTCCTGGGTGGCAGAGGGCAGGCCCAATCCCTAGGTGCAGCCCCTGGTCAGGCTCAGAGCAGGGCCGATTGGGGAGTTGGGGCACCGCCCCCTGTCATGCACAGAGCAGGGCGGATCGGGAGGTTGCGATGCCACCCTCAGTCACACTCAGGGTAGGGC